>NW_027256882.1:37976192-38426192 GCF_029215685.1 Pituophis catenifer annectens | reverse complement strand
CTGAATGCCACTAGTAGGAGCTGGCTGTGGAACACTTTATAAGCCATGGACAGAGGCAAAGATGGCTGCTGGGAGCATTTCTTTCAGCCCACTTTGCATACTAATGGCCAAAAACTTCAACTGTGAACCGTTCGCATGGGTATGTTGACCTTCAGCTGTGAAGACAACTATGTAAAAATTGCAACCCTATTCAGTTCCAGTGTTTCTTGATTCTTGACCTTAACAGAATAACAGAATCGGAAGGGACCTGGGAGGTCTTCTAGTCCAACCCCCTGCTCTGGCAGGAAACCCTACACCATTTCGGACAAATGGTTGTCCAATCTCTTCTTAAAAGCCTCCAGTAATGAAGCATCCACAACTTCTGGAGGCAAGTCGTTCCCCTGATTAATTGTTCTGTTAGGAAATTTCTCCTTGGTTCTAGGTTGTTTCTCTCCTTGATTAGTCTCCATCCATTGCTTCTTGTCCTGCCTCCAAGGTACTTTGGAGAATAGGTTGACCCCCCCCCCTCGTCTTTGTGGCAGCCTCTCAAATATTGGAACACTGCCATAGTCCTTCTTTTCACTAGACTAGCCATGCCCAATACCTGCAACCGTTCTTCGTATGTTTTAGCCTCCAGTCCCCTAATCACCTTTGTAGCTCTTCTCTATAAAACCTTCAGACTGGTTTTAGATGATGCTTTGGAACTGAAATATACAGTATGTGCGGCTGGCTTAGTGGCCTCTTGATTTTGGTCCACAAACTATTTTCTCTCTGGCTCCCTCCATGCCCCTTTGGGCTAGAACCAGGGGTGAAATCTACTTACCTTCCTTACCGGTGATGTCATGTGTGCGCACACATTTTCTGCGCATGCGCAGAAGGAGAAAAACATTACTTCCTGGTTAAAACCAGGAAGTAGTGACACCCGGGCGGCAATCGCTACTGGATCGCTGAACCACAGGGAAAAATCGCTACCGGATCAGGTGATCCGGTCCGACCCGGAAGCATTTCACCCCTGGATAGAACCATCTTCCTAAAATATAAGATATGTTGCAAAGGGCAAAGGCTAGAAAATAAGGAGGGTTGGGATAACCTACGCCCTTTATTAAACTCCAGGTTGAAAGTCCCTTGGGAGTTGGGTGGCATAGAAATGCGACTAAATAAATAAATAAATAAATAAATAAATAAATAAGTCCTCTTTGCTGTCATGAACCTCTTGGGTCAGGTTGCCTTACTCTTCCCAGTAAAATTTTGAAAAAACTCTGACCCTGATGACACTTCAATAATAATAATAATAATAACAGTAACAGAGTTGGAAGGGACCTTGGAGGTCATTTAGTCCAACCCCCTGCTCACGCAGGAGACCTATACAAGGGATTCGAACCGCCGAACTGCCGACCTTTCTGATCGACAAGCTCAGCGTCTTAGCCACTGAGCCACCTAGCCAGGTCAAGCTTTCAAACCCCACAGGGCTTACCATGCTTAGAGCCTTTTTTCGGCACACAGTTTCCATTGGAATCCTCTTCATGACCAGGGAAACAAGAGCCGCAGCTCGGTGCCCCATCTGGTCCGCAGCCCATTCGCTGGTGAAGTAGGCAGTTGATCTTGTACCTGGCAGGGCACAGGGGGTCTGCAAAAAAAAGAGCACACAAAGAAATAGCAACAGCACGTAGACTTATATACCTCTTCACAGTGCTTTTACAGCCCTCTCTAAGCGGTTTACAAAGTCAGCATATTCAGGGGTGGGAATCAGCCGGTTAGGACCAGTTCGGGCGAACCGGTAGCTCCGATGATCAACTGAGAGCGAATCAGTTTGCTCCGATGATCAGCTGGGCCCGCCTGCCCCTGCGCTATACCGACCTATATTTCCTTTGTTTGAAGCCCAGCTGATAGGAGTGGCAGAGCGGATTGCTGCGGCTCAGCTGTTTTACTCACCAGGGCTGCAATAGAAGGTAAGTTTTAGAGCTGTTTTCAAACGCACTGCGTGTGCACGGAGCATGTGTTTGGAGCGTGTGCACTCAGCGAACCGGTTGTTACACAGGTTGAATCCCACCACTGAGCATATTGCCTCCCAACAATCTGGGTCCTCATTTTACCAACCTCGGAAGGATGGAAGGCTGAGTCAACCGGTCAGGATCGAAGGAATTGAATTCCTGGCCATGTGAGCAGAAATAGCCTGCAATACTGCATTCTAACCACTGTGCCACCATGGCTCATGGGGATGAGGAACACTTGCTTTAAAGATAATGACATCGATGTCATCCATTCAGTCGTGTCTGACTCTTGGTTGGGGGGTCTCTCCACAGTTTCCGATCGTGCACTTCTTTTCTGAGTTTTTCTATGTTCTGGCTGGTACCAACTTTGATGATGTCCGGTCATCATGTTCTTTGATGGCTTGGTTGCCTTTTACTGCTAATTCATCCAAAGATAATTGCTTTCCTCAGTGAATTCCCTTGCATGACATGGCCAAAGTGAGATGCACTTTCATGGTTTTGCCTTCTACTCTGTTTCCCCGAAAATAAGATGTCCTCTGATAATAAGCCTAATCAGGCTTTTGAGCGCATGCGCTAAAATAAGCTCCCCCCTGAAAATAAGCCCTCCCCGAAAATATTTAAACACAGAACTGGAAATCAGGTAAGACGGCAAGAGCAGCCCCATCTTGCTCCACGCGCCCCAAAGTAATAAGACCTCCCCGAAAATAAGGCCAAGCGCTTATTTCGGAGTTAAAAAAATATAAGACAGGGTCTTATTTTCAGGGAAACATGGTAGTGACAAAGCTTTAAAGAAGGAAGGCCAATTCCTTGAAGTTCTCTGTGTGCTTTGCCAACAAGCTTCACTCTCCGTCCAAAATATCTCCAACTTCTTCCTCATTTTCAGGCATTCGGGAACCCTGACATTTAATGTCTAAGCAACATGCCCGTCAGGCCTGGAAGCCATATTTTGTATTGGGCCTTCAGTCCTGCCACATTTACTACTGTGGGAAACTGGGAGGGGGGATGGTACGGAGGCAGGGTGATATATAGTCATAATAACATGCTTTTCTCAGAGGTTCAAGGACATCTTGCCCTGCATCTGGAAGGCTAGACTTGGGAGGCATCTCCAGTTGGGATGGTGTTTTGATTGGACCATGTGATGGACTTGTGGGTGCTGGGCAGGGACTTGAACTTTTCTATGGGTGGGGAAACCCTGGAAGCTTTCAGATTCGAGTTTTCCCAGATGTGTCAATATGACATCTCTAACAAAATGGAACTTTGAGGAACCTCAAGCCTCAAAGATTTCTTTCGTTGGGGGTGTTACTTGGAACCTTGACAATGCTATGATGAATCCCTTTGCTTGTTGAGAATGATGGAAACTGTTGTACAATAAACTGCACACATTAGCATACGATGATAGAATGGATGAGTTGTAAGGGACAGTGGAAAATATCTAATCCAAACCAATTCTCAAACCACAGTACAGGTAGGTAGTCCTCAACTTACAACCATTTGGTAAGTGACCATTCGAATGGTACTGAAAAAAGTGACTTATGACCATTTTCCCCACAACCATTGCAGCATTCCCATGATCACATGATCAAAATTTGGACGCTTGGCAACTGGCATATATTTCTGACAGTTGCAATGTCCTGGAATCATATGATTCCCTTTTGCGACCTCCTGATCTTCAAAGTCAATGGGGAAGTCAGATTCAGTTAACAACGATGTTTTTACTTAACAACTTCAGTGACTCAGTAACTGTGGCAAAAATGTGGTAAAATGGGGCAAAACTCACTTAACAACTATCTTGCTTAGCCACTGAAATTTGGGGCTCAATTTTGGTCATAAATCAAGGACTACCTGCATTCCCACTGGTGGCGCAATGGATTAGAATGCGGTACTGCAGGCTACTTCTGCTGACTGCCGGCCCCCAGAAGTTTGCCAGTTCAAATCTCACCAGGCTCAAGGTTGACTCATCCATCCTTCCAAGGTTGGTAAAATGAGGACCCAGATTGTTGGGGGCCATATGCTGATTCTGTAACCCACTTAGAGAGGGCTGTAAAGCACTGTGAAGCGGTATATAAGTCTAAGTGCTATTGCTATTCCCTGTGACACCATATAGAAGTGAAAAATGGAATTTGAAAGATCAGGATAGGAAGAGTCTTAGACTTAGAATAACAGAGTTGGAAGTGACCTTGTAAATCATCTAATCCAACCCCCTGCTCCAACAGGAGACCCTACACCATTTCTGACAAGTGGCTGTTTAGTCTCTTCTTGAAAGCTTCCGGTGATGAAGCTTCCACAACTTGTTTTCACTGTCAGAAAATTTCTCCATATTTCTAGGTTGAATCTCTCCTTGATTAGTTTCCATCCATTATTCCTTGTCTGACCTTCAGCTGCTTTTGAAAATAGGTCAATCCCCTCCTCTCTGTGACAGCCCCTCAAATATTGTGCCTCCCTAAATTGACCAAATAAGGCTAGACCACATGCGGAAGCAGTGTCAAGAGAAAATAAATAATTGCATTATCTCTAATCATGTTATGTGTGATGAAGCAAAGGTTTTTCCTCAGACCCTGGGAGAATAAATCATTTGCACTGGACAAGAGCTACCAGGAGAAAGGACGTTCCAGAATTTGGATGCTGCGGTGCTGTTTGAAAGATCAAACCTTGGCATCCCACCTGTCTCACCTCTGAAAGGTCAGATTCCCCACCTCTCTCACCTCCATGACAGGTATACCTTTGCCACCAGCTTTTTATGAAAGATTGTAGAATCAATGACAAAGACCAGAAGCTTACATTATTTTCCAAATCACCAAAAGGCAAGATAAGAAACAATGGATGGAAACTAACCGAGGAAAGAAGCAACTGAGAACTAAGGAGAAATTTCTTAACAGTGAGAGCACTCAATCAATTGAACAGCTTGCCGTCAGCTCTTGTGTGTGCTCCATCACTGGAGGCTTTCAAAAAGAGACTGGACAACCATCTGTTTGAAATGGTATAGGGGGGTGGACTAGAAGACCTCCAAGATCCCTTCCAATTCTATTATTCTGTGTTTTTTCTATGTTCTGTGTCTTCGGTGCCATCCAATCATTGTTTTGAACTGTATCCAGAAAGAGACTTAGAGGGCACAACTCTTTAACAGTAATCCTTTCTGGCTTGATTGATTCCACTAAAATAAAAAGATAATTCTCCCTAAAGTCTGCCACCGGGGCTAAATAAACTGCGGTTTTATTCTTTCTCTCTCTTTTGAAACAAAGATTCCCCTTTGAAAAAGATGTTTGGTGTTTCTTTCCATTTAATACTAGTGTATGCACTGATACAGAAGGATTGGTACCATTGGGAACTAAACCTTGGAGCAGGAGATCAGGTTGGGCATAAGATAAGATTGCTTTCTTCATTCCGCCCCTTTTACAGGGCTGTTGTGGGCTTCCTCAGGCAGAAATAAAACTAGTCCAGCAGCAGCTAGCAGGGCACTTTTATATAGACATGAGCTGCACCTGTTGAACATCTTCCCGGCCATCCATGTGTTAAAAAGTACTTTCGTTAAAAAAAAAAAAAAGGGAAGAGGGCTAGTTCTTACAAATGGGTGAATTTGTGAAGTGGAACAAAGAGTTTTGGATGGAGAAGGAAGGTGGCATGTAATGGGTGAGTCACAAGCCTTTGTTCTGTCACAAACCCTTGTGCCCAGTGAATTATAATGATGAAGGCTGGCAAGAAACTTAAGACCTTTAGAAAGGAAAGACAGTTTCTTCCCCGGGGCAGAGAATTCTTGAAGGGGGGGGGGAATAAGCAACAATTCAGCTTTGGAGCCAAGACCAATTTCTAGAAATCTATCAAGGACAAGGTGTCTCCCCTACTCCACGATCCAGCCCCAAATCGATTTATCATATCCCTGGAAGGATATGATCTTTTTGATCCAGGGAGAGTGGTAGATTTGAAGAAAGCAACATTCAATTTCTTAGAATGACTTGAATAAGTTACAGCCAAGATGCCATGAAGCCCCTTCTTATCCTAGAACCAAACCTAGGTTGAAACAACTGCATTCCGTTTCTCCTTCCATCCATCCATCCATCCATCCATCCCAAGTAACCAGCAACCCACCTCCATTTATTCCTTCATTCCAAGCCTTTGCCGTTCTCTCCTTCTTCCATTTATCCTTTCATTCCAAGCCTTTGCCATTCTCTTCTTCCTCCATTTATTCCTTCATTCCAAGCCTTTGCCGTTCTCTCTTTCGTAGCTTTTCCGCTTCTGGGTGGACAGTTTCTCTCTCCTTTTGTTACCTCCCCGCCCTTTTCCCCTTCTGCTCTTACATTTTTCTGCTTTCTCTCCCTTCGGCAGTCACTCCCCTCCTCTCCTCTTCCCGAATCCCCCAAGTTGCACCCCCTCCTCACCCCCCCCACCCCCACCTCCAACCAGGTGCCCCCCCTCACCTGCTTCCCAGTTGGCCCCCGTAGTAGCCAAGATTGTGAAAAATCCCAGCCATCCTGTGGCTTGGCTCAGCATCATCGCCTTTCAAAGAAATAAATGAATCGGGGAGGGGGAAGGGTAAGTAGTAAGCTAGAGAGGGGGCTGTGCCCCTTCGCAGCTCTTGGCATGGAGCCCAATACGAAAGAAGAACCTGCTGGCCAGGGCCAGTGGGGAGGGACTGCGGATATTTATGAATGAACCACCGAGGATTGGAGGATGGATGGGGAGAGTGGGGGGGGGGGTGGATAAGGATGGAGAATTGGACAGGAGAAAAATGTCCCTGAATATTTCGCTCGCTGGAAAGGGGGAAGGTACAGGAGACGTTGTGATGCGCGGATAGCTTTAGACTGACAAGTTAATTGGATGAGCTTTTACTAAATATAATGGATCCAACTAAAATCAATGCACCGCTGGACAATGATAGGTCTGGGAATCATCCAGCTACTATCTGGCTAGGGAAGGGGTGGGGGAACCACAATGTAATATTCTAACTGTACGTTTTGGTGCTTGTACATCAAGCATTTTGTACAAATATTTTCTAGAATCCCAACGTCCCTGTACCGATGTGGAAGGTTTACTTTAATGTCGCGTTCACGCTGCATTTCGGAACTAAAGTTTTCAAGGTTCCCATGGGATTTTAAAAGCACTCTGGTACTAATACATCTACACGAACAGAGGCTTTGGGGAAAAAAATGAAAGATAAGCTGACGTGAGCCATACGATTTCAGTGGTATAAAAATCGGTCCAATCCATCCGTCAAGGGTTCGCATGCACAGGTTGTCCCTGACTTACAACAGCTCATTCAGTGACCGTTCAAAGTTACAACAGCACTGAAAAAAGTGTCTTATGGCCATTTTTCACACTTACGCCCGTTGCAGAATCCCCATGGTCCCATGATCAAAATTTGGACGCTTGGCCATTGACTCATATTTATGATGGTGGCGGCATCTGGAGGTCATGTGATCATCTTTTGCCACCTTCTGATACGCGAAGTCAAAGAGGAATCCAGATTCACTTAATGTTCTGCCCCAGCTACGGACCCCAAAGAACGCAGCACACACAAACTCTATACAAAGCTTATTTTACTCAAATAACTTAGTCTTTATCAATCAAATGCTGTTAATAAACTGTCTTAACAGCCTACCAGAATTCTAAGATAAGGTAATCACAGTCTTACTAGAGTTGGCAGAAAGCCCAGAAGCAATTTTGCAGGGAATCCAGACGCAAAGGAGAGTGAACTAAAGTTGTTCTCTACAGCTTGCTGCAAGTGGCGTTCCTCCTTAAATAGGCTAAGGGAGTGGCCAATTAGCCCCAAGCCTTACTCTCGAGGAGACCTCCTCCTGAGGAGCCACTCCTGCCTTTTGGCAGCTCTGCGCACCCGTGCATTGAGAAGAGGCTCCTCCTCTTCGTCCTCTTCACTTAAAGAAGCTTCTGGAGGTTCTGAAGGCCCTGGCTGAATCCTTGCCTCTGGCACCACATCTTCTCCAGCCTCCTCACTGTCCGATTTGAGCGCCAGCTGCACAGGCTGCTGGCGCAGCACCACACCAGCCTCCTCGTTGTCGGAATCAGCTACAATCTGCACAGGCAGCTGACGGGCCACAACACTTAACAACCATGTTTCTAACTTGACAGCTGCAATGATTCACTTAACAACCATGGCAAGTAAAGTCGTAAAATGGGGCAAAATTCACCTAACAACTGTCTCTTTTAGCAAGGGAAATGTTGGGCTCAGTTGTGGTCGTAAGTGGAGGACTATCTGTACACACATATGTACACATTCATCACAGTGATGCAGATTTATAGCTCCACTCATACCAATATAAGCTTGATATGAGCCACAGGCCACTATTTATTTATTTATTTATTTATTTATTTATTTTTATTTTGTATTTCTAGACCACCTATCTCCCTTAAGGATACCCTCAGCAATGTATTACCCTAGTGTAGGGGTGTCAAATTTGATTTCATTGAGGGCCGCATCAGGGTTGTGCTTGACCTTGGGGGGGGTGGAGTGGGGGTGGCCAGGCGGTGTGGCCAGCTTGAAGTCACTCGTGTCGGGGGCGCCTGTGGGGACGGCCTCCTGCAGCCCTCTGCCAGCAAAAATGGAGCTTGGGTGGGCTGCCCTCCCAAGCTCCATTTTCATTGGCACAACACAGTGGGCCAGCCCTTTGCTGTTTCCAGGGTGCCCCCGCGGGCCAGATCTAAGCACCCCGCAGGCTGGATCCGGCCCCCAGGCCTTGAGTTTGACATCCCTGCCCTAGTGTTTGGCAACTTTAAGACACATGGACTTCAACTCCCAGAATTCCCCAGCCAGCTATGAATTCTGGGAGTTGAAGTCCCAGTGTCTTAAAATTGCTAAAGTTGAGAAACATTGTTTAATTACCCTCTATACTTTTACCCGGAAATAGGTTTTACTAACTTCAATGAAACATATTTTTGTCCTAGTGCAAAATGATGCACTAAAAGTCACTAAAAGATAGTGAGATGGGTGTCATATAAATTCAATAAATAAATACATAAGTCTGCATTTCTAAAGCTAATGGAAACAGAATTCTGTTTTCATGCGTCACGGAGTTCCACCAAGCAGTTGGAGTTGCTGCATCATTGCAAGGTACCAAAGTTGTGCACAGAGAGTGCAGTCTTTACATATCCATACACTAGTAAGCAAGCCCCATTGAGTTAATCAGAATTTATTCACTGAGTAAATTTACTCATTATAGTGCACCTTGGAAAGCCGATCAGCATGAACAGAACAGGCTAGCAGACTTAGGCAGTGCAGGCTAATGTAACATTGCTATATACTAAATAAATAAATACTCCCTGATAGGTTTTTATAATGTAGCAATTTAAGAACATAAGACGAAATCCTTCTTTCAGATTCTAGGTTAATCCACTCACATCGAAGTGCATAATTCATCCAAATTTAGCAAGCAGAAATTTTATATTTGGAAGTTTGGTACCAGAGTCACTGACTGCATTCACACCTTAAACTATCTGGTTTGTGGTTAACTTAGAGGATTTTCTCACATAGGCCAAGCTACAGAGGCAGTTTGGTGTAGTGGTTAAGTGATCAAGGTAGAAACTGGAGACTGTGAGTTCTAGTCTTACCCTTAGGCATGAAGCTAGCGCCTTGATCTTGGGCCAGTCCTTGTCTCAGAAGAACTAGGCAAGAGCAAGTCATTTCCAAAAATCTTGCCAAGAAAATTTCAGGAACTGGTCCAGGCAGTCACCAAATTTAAAAAAAAAAAAACAAACACAAACACAAGAAGACTCAAAGGAGGAGAGAGAGAGAATCTATATCCCAAACATTCCCTGGCAATATTTTTCTGGCACATTCATTCATTCACTCATTAATGAATTAAAATCAAGGATCTTGGAATCTTAGTGGACAATCAGCTAAATATGAGCCTGCAGTGTGCAGCGGCAATTAAAAAAGCCAACGCAATCCTAAATTGCATTAACAGAGGAATGCAATCAAGATCAAGTGAGGTACTAATACCACTCTATAAAGCCCTAGTAAGACCACACCTAGAGTACTGCAACCAATTTTGATCACCACACTATAAAAAAGATGTTGAGACTCTAGAAAAAGTGCAGAGGAGAGCAACCAGGATGATTAGGGGGCTGGAGACTAAAACATATGAAGAACGATTACAGGAACTGGGCATGGCTAGTCTAGTGAAGAGAAGTGTTCCAATATTTGAGGGGCTGCCACAGAGAGGAGGAAGGGGTCAAGCTGTTTTCCAAAGCACCTGAAGACCAGACAAGGAATAATGGATGGAAACTGACCAACAACCTGGAAATGAGGAGGAACTTTCTGACAGTGAGAACGATCAACCAATGGAATAGAAGTTGCCTCCAGAAGTTGTGGGAGCTTCATCACTTGAGACTTTCAAGAAAAGATTGGACTGCTACTTGTCATAAATGGTATAGGGTCTCCTGCTTGAGGGGGGGGGTTGGACTAGATGACCTATAAGGTCCCTTCCAACTCTGTTAATCTGTTAAATCTGCTATTGGGATGTATCATTTAGGTGAGATGGGGTGTACAAAGGTGCTGAATTCAGAATGTGTTCCCCCATCTCACCTAAATGATACATCCCAATAACATTTCCTTTATTTTGTCCCCAGCCCATAAATAAAACAAGTTTAGTTAATCTTCGTTGTATCAATATTAAAACTAGCATTGTCGCCTTTACTCCAGCACCCTTCAAGAGCTGTTTAAAGTATGGCCAATTTGTTACACTTTTCTCCCACTGCACTGGAGACCTTGTCAGTGACCAGAAACAGGTGTGATCACACCTGCACTTATTACCTGTTTCAGGCTGTTGCTGCTCCCCTCCAGTCCCAGGACAGTCTTGTTATTGCTTTTCTGCTGCTAATTCTCTAAGGCGAGGGATGCATGCACCAATCCTATGCCAGTGGTCAATCAGAAGTGAGCAAAATAGCACTAATCTCCTCAGCTGGCAGCAGGTGCTTTAACTCTACTGTACAACGTTGTTCATAGAGGCAAGGCTGAATTAACAGAATGATGGAGTCAGTTCCCTCTGCCATTGCCTTCCAGATGGAGCAAGGAAGAAATCTGAAAGTTGACATTCCTATATAAAGGAAGGAAGGAAGGAAAGAAGGAAGGAAGGAAGGAAGGAAGGAAGGGGAGGGAGGGGGAGAGAGAGAGAGAGGGAGAGGGTGCTGCTTGGGACTTGGCAGTCTTCTGGACTCCTCTCTCTCTTTTTAAACATTTGAAAACTTTATTTAGCTCAAATTATGACAGAATGGGGAAGGGAGGAGGAGAACGAAGAAGATAATTTAAAGAAGAGCAAGATGTTTTAAAGAAGGAGAGGAAGAGAAAGGAGAGGAGGAGGAGGAGGAGGATGAAGATGTTTTAAAGGAGTGGAAGAGAGAGGAGGAGAGGAGCAGGAGAAAAGGAGGAGAAGAAGAAAAGGAGCAGAGAAGGAAGAATTAGAGAAGAAGAACTAGGGATGACCAAGGGGATCCTGTAACTAGACCTGCCCACTTTTCCAACAGTACCATAATTGATGATTACTTTCCCCACCAGCTAATTACATGCGGTAGAGGGATTACAGCAAAACTAGAGCATGCTTTGCCAATGGCATGTGGTGCATGCAAAACACAAGTCGGCATCATTCATTACTAAGTAACAACAGATGCAGTAGAGTGCGGTTACCTATCAGCAAGAGGGGAGGCAAATTTAATTCTTTCTGCCACTCAATGTTGAGTGAATAACTCTTTTAACACAGCAATGGGAACAGACCCTTGGAGTGTTGAGCAAACTCAGCACTTGTAAAGCATATTGCAGAGTTTTAGATACAGGTGAGGTATTTATAACCAATCATAATGGTTGATGTAACTGATATAACTGACACATTCTCTCCCCACCCCCAGAGGTGAGCCCTCATTTTCTTGACCTTTCAAAAAAGCTTGTAGATTTGGCTGTCAAATTTCTTGGGGCCCACAGAGAAGCATACAAACATGGAGTTGGCTAGCGCCCCAAAGCTCCCCTTTTTAACAGAATAACAGAGTTGGAAGAGACTTTGGGGGATTTCTAATCCAACCCCTGGCTCAAACAGGAGATCTATAATTTTAATTATTTTTGTTTTTAACTTTTTATTATGTCGATGAAGACTCTTAGTCATCCAGGCAGACTTGTCTGGAAATTGAATCCTGGCAACTGGATGTCTTTTTAGTCTGAAATGTTTCACTGCTTATCCAAGAAGCTACTTAGATGAGCAGCAAAATGTTTCAAGCCAAAAAGAAAAGAGGCCCAGTTGCCAGGACTCAGCTTCCAGTAACATTTTAGTACTTATATATATATATATATATATATATATATAACTTTTATATTTTATGCCTATTTGTACACCACCAAAAGTCATTCTATGAGGGAGATAGGCAGTTTCTAAATATAATGCATAAATAAATGAATGTGAATTATGTGGACAGTGTCCCATGTAAACGAAAGATAAAATTGAAGTAAAAGCGCAGAAAAATATATATATAAAGATTGTGAAAAGGATGAGCGGAAGAACAATTAAAACACACAATTAAATTTGGAGGGGAAAAAAATGAGAGAACCAAAAGCCAAAGACAAATATTCAAAAAAAAAGAAAAAGGATAAGAAAAAGAGACCATTGAGACAGCAGATATGAGAATGAAAATAAACAGATAAACTATAAATACGTTGAAAGTATGGATCCTATAACACTGAACTTTAAAGCACTGATTCTGAAAATAAAAGGCACTAGAGTTTGGGTAGATTAGCTTGAGAAAAAACAGGATGGGCTACTCTCAGGTTTATAATAGAATACATTGCAGAGATATTTTCCTTATTGTCTCTCTTTGTGACCGAAAGGATCACAAAAATTTGAAAAACCAATCATTTTATAGGAAGATAAACTACCACATGTGAACAACAAAAGCGACCAAGTTATGCAGAAAAGAATATCTAAGATTCTTGCTTCACTCAGTGAGCCTTGATAACTCTCCGATAAGATTAAAGGATTTGTAGACAAAAACAACTTTGAACATCAGTCATCCACTGATGTAATGGGGATATAGAAAGGAACACAAGCATTCTGCAAATCGTGATTGTGAAGAAGATAAATGCTTCTTATGTAGCAATCTCATCATGTGGATCTACTCCTTCAGTTTCAGGGGGGGGGGGCTGAACTATTAATGGGGACATTAACTGCAGACTCCCTCATCCCTCATCCCAAACTTTGCAGCTTATAATTCCCCAGGTGACTTGATTTGAAAGTTTTAAAAACAGGATAAATGACAAGGAAACAGCAATAGCAGTTTAATTGCAGTGCTGGAAGCAGACGTACCACCATTGCCTTCACAACTCCCAGGTATATTTATTTATTGGTTCGATTTATATGCCACCCTTCTCTGGAGACTCAGGGCGGCTTACAACGCGTTAAGCAATAGCCTTCATATTGTATATACCTGATTAGTAGGGCTTTCGGGCCCCACCCTAAGTGGTGTTCTTTTTTTATACAAAGTCAGCTTATTGCCCCCACAAACTGGGTCCTCATTTTACCTACCTCGAAAGGATGGAAGGCCGAGTCAACCTTGAGCCTGATGAGATTTGAACTTGCAAGTAATTGCAGGCAGCTGGTGCTACTTTAACAGCACTTTAGTCTGCTGCGCCACCAAGGCTCTTATGCGTTATATGGAACTGTGCAAGAAGAGGCAACAGTATTACATCTTGCAATAGGGAGATTGCTTTATGAAAGATGGGTCACTATTCCCATGTCTCCTTCTACGTAGGGAAAAAAAAAAGCCAACCAAAATGCTTCATCCCTGGAGAATTGAAAGAAGAGATTGTACAACCGTTTGTCTGAAATGGCATAGGGTCTCCTGCTTGAGCAGGGGGTTGGACTAGAAGACCTCCAAGGTTCCTTCCAACTTGCGTTATTCTTCCTGGAAGAACCATCAGACCCCATGAAGATTTACACTTAAAAATGTTATTAATAACTGGTCAAGAAGGGCCCACTATTTGGTTTAAAGAGGTGGATAGTCAATCAAACAATCAATCAGAATAGAGCTGGAAGGGGCCTTGGAGGTCTTCTAGTCAACCCCCTGCTCAAACAGGAGACCCTTTATACCAGTGATGGCAAATCTTTTCAGCACCAAGTGCCCAAACCGGAACGTGCACACACAGAGTGCCAGAAACCCAGAAAGACCAGCTGGTTGATCTGCATGCGTGCGCCAACCACCTGGTCTTTGGGTTTCTGGTGCACGCACGCGTGTCAGCCAGCTGGTCTTCATGCATGCCCGAGCGCCAGGAACCCAAAGACCAGGTGACCAGTGTGTGCATGCCAGCTGGTCTTTGGGTTTCTGGCACACGCAAAAGATCAGCTGGTCGGCGGGCCGGAAACCCGAAGAGCAGCTGGCAACAGCATGTGTTCCCACAGAGAGGGCTCTGTGTGCCACCTCTCTGGCACACGTGCCATTGGTTCACCATCACGGCCCAAACCATTTCAAACAAGTGGCTGTCCACTTATTATTGCATTAATAGCAAAGGATTGGGATGTACTATGTAGCTGTTATGGATCCTCTGGTGGTTAATAGAGGAATGCTTGGCTTTCTTCAGATCAAGGGCTGGGTCAGGTTTTCTGTAGCATTATACTACCCCCCCCCCCGAAAAGAAAATGGATGGAGCCAAGGTTCAGTTTTGGGAGGAACTGGAGTTTTCTAAACAAGAAATGGCTTGTTTGAAGCTACAAGCATTCTAAGGCATCTATGATAACCCCTAGAATCCATCCAAAGGCAAAGCATCTGGAAAGTATAGGATAGTGATGGCTAACCCTTTTGCCATCACATGCTAAGCGCGACGGGAGCGCGGGGGAGTCACGGACGCATGTGCCCACACTTATAATTCTATGCACCCCACCCCCTGCGCATGTGTGTGCGACACCCCCGCATTCCCCTCGTTTTTGGCACGTGATGGCCCGGTAGGCCCTATTTTTGCCCTCCCCAGGCTCCAGAGTCTTTCTAGGAGCCTGGGGAGGGCAAAAACAGCCTTCCCCCCCCCCAGAAGCCTTCCGGTGGCCGGAAATGGCCCATTTGCTGACTTCCGGTGGGACCAGAAGGCCCAAAAATCAGTTGGCCAGTGCACGCATGCGCACCGGAGCTGAGCTCACGTGCCCACTGATATGGCTCCACGTGCCACCTGTGGCGCACGTGCCATAGGTTCGCCATCACAGGTATAGGATCTAGCTACTCTAAGGAGTTTTGTAAAAAAACAGTGATGCTGGGCCATATATTAGCTTTTGCCCATATCTTTTTTGCAGCCTGGGGTTAATAAGACAGAATTCAGTAAAGGAGTGGCAGTCAAAGCATCAGGTTAGAAACCAGTAGACTGTTAGATCTACCATAGTCCTGCCTTCAGCATAAAGCCTCTTAGGCAGAGGTCTTCAAACTTGGCAGCTTGAAGACTTGTGGAGTTCAACTCCCAGAATTCTCCAGCCAACTATGCTTGAAGACCTCTGCTCTTAGGTGTCCTTGGGCCAATATCAGCCCTCAGAAAAAGGAACAGGAACAAACTACTTATAAAAATATTGCCAAGAAAACTGCAGGAACTTGTCCAGTCAGTCGCCAGGGGTCAAGATTGACCAGAAGGGAAATTGTTCCTTTATCTATCCAGGGATAGTCTTCACCTTTAAAATGATCCTTCCTCGATATCCCATAGGTGTTTTTGCTTCCCCCCAAAAGACAATTGGACTTCCTTTGTTTGTTTTTTTCTTTGAAAATGTTTCCCTTCTCATCTAAGAAGCTTCTTTAGTTCTAGCTGATGGGTGGGGAATGGATAGCTCAGAGTGCTAAGGACAAGATGACTACGAAGAATATAAATCCTTCCATTCCCCACCAGTCAGTTATACTTTTGATAAGTGTTATATGGAGCAGTTTCTCTTTTTACATCAGAGGTGGGGAACGATGGATCTTTTTTTGTCTTGTGGACTTCAACTCCCAGAATTCCTAGCTCAGGAATTCTGGGAGTTGAAGTCCACAAGTCATAAAGGGGCCATAGTTCCCTCCTCTGTTTTATACCCTCTAAAACAGTGGTCACCAACCGGTGGTCCATGGACCACTGGTGGTCCGCGAGAAAATTTTGGGGGTCCACAGAAAAATTATTTGCATTTTTCATATTGCAATAAGTGCTATTTTTTTTAAAAAAAAATCATATTAGTGGTCCACGGGATTTAAAATTATGAATTTAGTGGTTCCTGAGGTCCGAAGGGTTGGTGATCCCTGCTCTAAAAAGATCTCTGGTAGGAGCATTGGGAGGAAGGTCAAAATGGTGACCGTCATTGCATGATCAAATCCCACCCCCCCTATTTTTTAATGGATATTATGAAGCCTATAAAAAAAGGGGGAGAAAGCTTTGTGCATTTTCAGGCACCATTTTGACTTTTCTGACCTTCTTGGGGGTACCTGTGCTCTCCTATAGAGGCATAAATACTGGACCAGGGGTGAAATCCAGCAGGTTCTGACAGGTTCTGGAGAACCGGTAGTGGAAATTTTTAGTTCAGAGAACTGCCACATGCCAACTCTGGCTGGTCCCAGAGTGGGGTGGGAATGGAGATTTTGCAATGTCCTTCCCCCAGAAGTGGGGAGGGAATGGGGATTTTGCAGTATCCTTCCCCTGGAGTGGGGTGGGAATGGAGATTGTGCAGTATCCTTCCCCTGCCATGCCCACCAAACTACACCATGTCCACCAAGCCACACCCACAGAACCGGTAGTAAAAAAATTTGGATTTCACCACTGTACTGGACTCTTCAGTAAAACGTAGGAAATACTCATAGAGCAAGAAAGTACTGATTGCATCTTTATAGGAATTCAAACAGTGCCTCCCCATCCCAGTTTAGAGATGGAGAAAGCACTACCTGTTGAATTGTTGACAGGTTGCACAACAGTGCTGATAAAGAATTGGTGCCAGAAAGGAAACAAACAAAACCCCCAACCGCCCCAGCGTTCTCCTTGCTTCACAAGGCCTGGTGCAGCCATGTCATCTTTATTTCAACGCCAGCGGTTCCCATAGCAACTATTACTCCTGGTTGCCCTACGTTGTTCAAGCCTGGGCTCCCTGGTTGCCATAGCAATGGAATGACATGGAGGAGGAGAATAAGCTTCATTGCTCTTGATGGAAAAAAATGATGCAGTTATTGACGAGATGGGCAATAAAAACAACCATTTCCAGCTGGATATTGTGCAGAAAATTGGAGGGAAGAGGAATTCCAGGCTAATTTGGTCAAATTAAGTGGGTTATATTGAAGAAAAAGTGGTTTCTGTTTATAGTGCCAAAGTGGCCTTGCCCTAAAATTTGACAGAGGAAAGTGGCAAGAAAATTAGCCATGATGACGGACAAATAACAGAAAGAAGGATGTTATTAGCTCCTCATCATGGTAAGCTGAAGGCAGAAGGATCACGCCGACATGTCTACATTAAATTAACAGCAAAATTAATAACATGCAAGTAAGACAATGCATTTCTAGTAGAAATACCATGCAAGTAGACAATGCATTTTTGTCTCCTATCCTGAAAGAGAAATTCATTGAGAAATCAGAAGAATTCAAAGTTATATATATATTGGGGAGGGGCACGTTTATAGTGTTATGATTGGCTATTAGAGCTGTCATTCACAGAGGACAGGGGGCATTCTCTCCCCCCCCCCATTTTATTTTCTGCAGGAAGGAGAGATGAAGAAAGAATTGAGGAAGGTTGGTAGAAATATAGGTCTGAGTGCTCCAGGTCTCAGCCCAAAGAAATCATCCAACTATTTAAGATACAAAACTAGGAATAAATAGCTGTTACCAGGAGAAAACTGGCATTCTATAGGCACTAGATTGGTAGAAGCCATTCTGCTGTAGCTACAAAATAACAGAGTTGGAAGGGATCTTGGAGATCTTCTAGTCCAACCCCCTGCTCAGGCAAGAAACCCTATACCATTTCAGATGGATGGTTGTCCAATCTCTTCTTTAAAATCTCCAGTGTTTTTAAGAAGTCTAAGAGCAGAACTTCAAAGAGGCTAATTCATTTTTTTTTTTTGCCATGCATTAAAGTATTAAAAGTATTTTAAAGTTTCAAAAAGTGCTTTGAAAAGTGAGAGTGCTGTTGTGTATTTTCCTCATGTTCTGCCAGGTGATGTTAGAACATAGAATTACAGCAGTGGTGAAATCCATTTTTTTTTTACTACTGGTTCTGTGGGCATGGCTTGGTGGGTGTGGCTTGGTGGGCATGGCAGGGGAAGGATACTGCAAAATCTCCATTTCCACCCCACTCCATAGGAAGGATATTGCAAAATCCCCATTCCTTTCCCACTCCTGGGGGAAGGATATTGCAAAATCTCCATTCCCACCCCATTCTGGGGCCAGACAGAGGTGGTATTTGCCAGTTCTCCGAACTGCTCAAAATTTCCGCTACTGGTTCTCCAGAACCTGTCAGAACCTGCTGGATTTCACCCCTGAATTACAGGGTTGAAGGGACCTTGGAGGTCTTCTAGTCAATCCCTGCTCAAGCAGCTGACTTTACAGCCAAGGTGGCGCAGTGGTTAGAGTGCAGTACTGCAGGCTACTTCAGCTGACTGCTAGCTGCAGTTCAGCAGTTCAAATCTCACCAGGCTCAAGGTTGACTCAGCCTTCCATCCTTCTGAGGTGGGTAAAATGAGGACCCAGATTGTTGAGGGCAATATGCTGACTCTGTAAACCGCTTAGAGAGGGCTGAAAAAGCCCTATGAAATGGTATATAAGTCTAAGTGCTATTGCTATTTATATATAATCTTTATTTATTTGAATAACAGAGTTGGAAGGGACCTTGGAAGTCTTCTAGTCCAATCCCCTGCTCAAGCAGGAGACTCTATACCATTTTGGACAAATGGCTTCAAATCTCTTCTTAAAATCCTCCAACTTCGAAGGCGAACTGTTCCACTGATTAAATGTTCTCACTGTCATAAAAATTCTCCTTAGTTCTAGGATGGGTCTCTCTTTGATACGTTTCCATTACTATTTGTCCTGCCCTTAGGTCAGTGATGGCTAACCTTTTTGCCATTGCGTGCCAAAACTGGGGGAAGCATGGGGGAGGGGTCGTGCACGTGTGTGCCCATACCCATAATTCAATGTGCTGTGCCCCTCTCGCTTTTGGCATGTGATGGCACAGTGGGCCAGATAGGCCCATTTTTTCGCCCTCCTCAGGCTCCAGAGGCTTTCTTGGAGCCTGGGGAGGGCAAAAACGGCCTTCCCCACATCCCCAGAGGCCCTCCAGAGGCAGGAAACAGCCCATTTCCTGAGTTCCGGTGGGACTGGAAGGCCCCTTTTTCACCCTCCCCCAGGCTCCAGAGGCTTTCTAGGAGCCTGGGGAGGGCGAAAACGGCCTTCCCCACACCCCCAGAGGCCCTCCGGAGGCAGGAAACAGCCCGTTTCCCAACTTCTGGTGGGACTGGAAGGCCCGAAAATCAGCTGGCCAGCATGCACATGTGCGCTGGAGCTAAGCTAGGGCAACACTCGCATGCCCACAGATATGGCTCCACGTACCACATGTGGCACGCGTGCCATAGGTTCACCATCACAGCCTTAGGTGCTTTGGAGAATATGTCGACCCCGTATTCTGTGACTGCCCCTCAAGTACTGGAAGACTGCTATCATGTTATTCCATTCCTATATTCTTACACATACCCAGAGCCAACATAATTGAGAGAAATAAGAATTATTCCTGTAAAGAGCATAACCTGAGTAACACCATTTTAAATGCCATGTTTTACCCGATATAACCTGATTATATAATTTGGTAGTGAGGACATGAGAAAAGAAACTGTGTTGTTCCTGTGATGCTTGTTTTGCAGGATATGTGATGCATATTTTTGAGGAAATGGATGTTCTGGTAACATTCCGAAATGGGCCTGAGGAAAAGCCTACAATTGACGATACCATTTAGCATGGAGACATCTGTGTAGGATATTTTCGAAGGGTATTGTTGGAGGGGAATTTCCAGGGCGGAACATGTGCCAAATATGTTATATAAGATCTGAAACGGATCTCTAGGGAACTGCGTGTATCCTGTTGTATTGGGCTTCTGAATCCTGAAAACTGTATTTAAATCGTGTAATCGAACTGGTAAGATGTCCTCTCTTTCATGGGAGAACCAGCTTTTGCAAAAGCTTGAAATATATTTAATAAACCTGCTGTTTTTTTCTTGTTCATGTTCTCTGTGTCACTTATTTTAAAGAAATGCTAATTTATGCATCTAACAATAATGCAGTAGTGGTGAGCGTGTTGGGCTAGGAATTGAGAAATCCAGCTCCCACTCCACCTCTGAGCCAGAAAAAGCCGTTAAAATATCTCAGAAAAAAAAAAGTATCTCAGAATAATCACCTATCAAAATAGAAGAGAAAAACAAGAGAATGACTAAATTGGGAAAAGGTTTGGTGGTGGCAGCAAAGCCTATAAATCTGTTGAAGGCTTCCACAGGGCATTGTGCTGATGCTTTAATGTTGGAAAGCCAACGATAAACAGAAAGGAAAACCATTACAGCTAAGCCTGGATTTTAGCATCCATCAACTTCAAAGAAGAATAAAAAAGCATCCTGAGACAGCATAAAAGATGTGCTATGTGTTACTTGACTGTTCTTTGTTCAAAAGGTCCCCTTGTTGGTTGGACCAGGTTCTATTGTAATGAAGACTATCCAATTATGTTTTGTAACTCACAGTATGTACAATATGTTTGAGTCTTGTGTCTTTTCTAATGTTGTAACCCATATCTAAATTTATCCCATTCCGTAGCGGTTGTTTCTGTCATGCTTTTTATATGGGAGAATTCTCTCTTGGTTATTACTGGAAATTCTTGATTAGGCCTATTGAAATTTGGATTGCCTTTCTTGAAAACTTCATTTATTCCTCCTAAATACAGGTCCTTGATTTACGACACTAACGGAACCTGCCCATTACAATGTTAAGTCATGGTGGTTATAAAGCAGGTCACCATGTCACTGACCCAATTTTACAACCTTTTTGTGGCACTTATTAAGTGAATCCTGTCATTAAATGAACCCACAGTTGTTAAGTGAACCCATTGTTTGCTATGGGACATTTTTTTTTTGCTAAATACCAGAAATAAACACCAGGGTTTTTTGCAAAAATGTTGTGATTGAAGCCATGCCACAAAAAAGAGAGCGGTCAACCTCTTCTCCAAAGCAGCTGAAGGTAGGACAAGAAGCAATGGATGGAAATTGATCAAGGAAAGAACCAACCTAGAACTAAGGAGGAATTTACTAAAAGTGAGAACAATCAACCAATGGAACAGCTTGCCTTCGGAAGTTGTAGGGGCTTCATCACAAGTTTTTAAGAAGAGATTGGACAGCCACTTGTCTGGAATGGCATAGGACAGGGGTGTCAAACTCGTGTTGTCACGTCAGCATAATGTGACATATTGCAACTTTCTTCCCCTTCACTAAACCAGCTGTGCCCAGTGTGTGACACATCCGGTCCGTGAGTTGCGAGTTTGACACCCCTGGTATAGGGTCTCCTTCTTGAGGAGGGGGTTGGGCTAGAAGACCTCCAAGGTCCCTTCCAACTCTTACGTGATCTCGAGTCACTGCAAATGTCTGTAAATGCAGGCCAGCTGCCGAGTGCTCAAAATGAGCTCAGGGAGGCCAGTCATTGGAACTGGGTCATAAGTACCTTTTGGGAGGTTGGTCATAATTTTGAACAGTCATGTTTTGATGAAAGTTGCCTGATCTTCAGGCTGCTGGCAAGAAGAGGCCGTATCCTGCTGAGAAAGCTCCGGATGCTGCTTTGTAACTATCCTCCAAAGATAAAGTGAGTGATACGTTTGAAGGAAATGAAATCTCTTTTAAATCTACCCCAACTCCTGCTGACTTCAAAGGCTCGTGCATTTAGCTTTCTTGGAACCCGGCAACAGTAGTAGTTATTATCTTTGTTTCAAGGTGTTTACAGTATTCAGCTTTCAAGTAACTAGTCTACACCTCTGGAAGCTTCTGGTGGGTTCTCATCCAAGAGCCTTGGTAGTACAGTGATCTAAAGCACCCTGTTATTAAGAACAGCTGCCTGCAATTACTGCAGGTTCAAATCTCGCCAAGGCTCAAGGTTGACTCAGCCTTCCATCTTTTCTAAAGTAGGTAAATTGAGGACCCAGTTGTGGGGGCAATAAGCTGACTTTGTATAAATATACAAAAGGATGAAGGCTATTGCTGAGCACATTGTAAGCCGCTCTGAGTCTCCGGAGAAGGGCGGCATATAAATCAAATTAAAAAAAAAAAAAGTAGTAATCTGGTTGATTTTAGCTGGCTTCAGAGTCCAGAGAAGATCAACCATATGCTGCCACCTATTGAGATAGTTTAGACAACGGAGTCTGTGCTTCCTTTTGTTGTAAAGAATACCTGAATCCTCTGAGTTCAAGTCTTTAATAAATGTAGTAAGTGGAAACTTTAGCTACTATTGCCCTGAAATTTGTATTGAAATGTTAAAAGGTAATCAGTGAATAGAAGGAAACATTATGGTAAAGAAGAACTCACAAAATACAGAAACTAACGAGTTAGTAGAAGATTGAGAATTCCTAGGACTAAGTAGATAATACAGGTAGTCTTCCACTTACTGTCAACCCTGGAGCCATCTTTGAATGTCTTCAGGGTTGCCACAGCAAGGCTGGATAGAGCTGTGGGAAAGGGAGTGGGGAGTAGAGATAGCTGGGGGAATATGTAGCCAAAATAACATTCTTTCTTCTGGGAACCAAGAACCTTCTCACCAGCACCTGCAGGGGCGTGGATGGGGCCTTAAGGGACTGGGAGGGGTATTTGATTGGGGCATGTCAGGGGTGAAATGCTACTGGTTCAGACCAGTTCAGCCGAACCGGTAGCAATGGCGGCGGGTGGTTCAGAGAACCGGTAGCGACGGCAGCGCAAGACTCCGCCCACCCACCCGGTCATTGTTACTACCTGTTTTTTACCCTCTGCACATGTGCAGAAGAGTTTGCACATGCGCAGAGGGTCCACGCGTGCATGTGACACGCAGCATGTGCACTTCTGAACCGGAAGGAAAGGTAAATAGATTTCACCCCTAGAGTATGTGATGGTTGTGGGAAGAACTTTGGATTTTGAATTGGGTGGGGAAAACCCAGGGAGCTTCAGAGTCGGATTTTCACCAGCCGTGCCAATATGACATGCTTAATAAATCTATACTTTGAGGAAACTCTCTGGCCTTGGAGTTTTGATTTCATCTGGACTGTTACTTGTGAAGGAAGTTAGCACCCACCCCTCTCCTAGAAAAATGAAATATTCTAGGAAATATTAAAAAGGCAGAATATTAGATTTCCCTGGATGAGAAATGGAGAAACATTTTTTTAGGCAAAAAACAGACTCACACTTAAAAGCCCCCACCCTCCTCAATAGCCCACAGCAGATGCCAGCACTTAAGAGAAGCCTTGGTAGTACAGTGGTTTAATGCACCCTGTAATTAATACAGCTGCCTGCAATTTCTGCAGGTTCGAATCTTACCAGGCTCAAGGTTGACTCAGCCTTCCATCCTTTCTAAGGTAGGTTAAATGAGGACCCAGTTTGTGGGGGCAATAAGCTGACTTTGTATAAATATACAAAAGTATGAAGGCTATTGCTTAACGCATTGTAAGCCGCCCTGAGTCTCCGGAGAAGGGCGGCATATAAATCAAAAAAAAAAAAAGAGAGAGAGTTAGAGATAGCTAGGTCTATTCATAGGCAAATGCCCTCACCCAAGATCCAACAAAGGTAGGATTAGCCCTCTACACATCTCACCACATGGCACCTGGGAAAAGGCTCAACCAAGCCTAGGACACAGACAGCCTACAAAGTTAGCTAAGACCCCTGCCCCCTGGGAGTCTGACAGCCAATAGAATACATTTCTTGTAGGGGAACAGGAAACTCTAAGGCAGGGCCCAGGAGAAGGTATAAATCGGGTGTGTTCTACTTACCTTTAGTACCGGTTCACAACGGGGCCGCGCGCATGCGCAGAAGAGTTTTGATGACATCAGGGTCAGTGGGCGGAGCCTCCCGCCGGTTTTACTACCAGTTCTATAAAACCTGGTGTGAACCGGGGGGGCAACCCACTGCTGGTATAAATCTCTCTCTCTCTCTCTCTCTCTCTTTCTCTCTCTCTCTCTCTCTCTCTCTCTCTCCCTCCCTCCCTCCCTCCCTCCCTCCCTCCCCCCCATGTGTCTTTTTGCCCAGGACCTCAAGCCATGTGGTCCTGCTGTCCATCATTAAACCATATTTCCAAGCAGTATCCATGTTTTCAGTGTCTTTCTTCCCCACTTGGAACTGAACCCAGATGGACATTTCTTCCAACATTTGGAACCCTGATATTTACAATCATTCATTTAGTGACTGTTCAAAGTTACAACAGAACTGAAAAAGATGACAATGGGTCCTCCTCACACTTACTACCAACACAGCATCCCCAAAGATCATGTGATCAAAATTGGGCTGTTGGCAACTGGCATGTATTTACAACGGTTGTAAATGTCCTGGAGTCCTAAGGATCACCATTTGAGACCTGCCCAACCAATTTTTGGCAACCAATGTCACGATTCACGTAACATTGATTTCTTAAAAATCATGGCAAAAAAAGTTGTAAAATTGGGCACAACTCACTTAGCAGCCACCTTGCTCAGCAATGGAAATTTGGGTCTTAACTGTGGTCGTAAGTCAAAGACTACCTGTCGAGGTTTTTTTATTATTATTATTCAATTTCTAAAACAGATTGCTTGCCAAGCAAAACGGAGCAGTTTAGAGAGGGTTAAAAGCAACAGATAATGAAAAATAAAATCATAGCAATAAAAGCATCTGAGTCAGGAACAAAGAGAGACTCAAATTGTTTTAGTTGTTAGGAAAAATAGAAAATTGTTGTTTAGGCTGAACATCTCAAGCTATTTTATAAAGAACTAAATGAGGGAGCAGCCTTTTAAGGAGAATTTTAAAAAAGTTATTTTCGATACATGAATTCCTTAGGCAAGAGGTATCTGCAATAGGGATAAAAAAAAATCAAATGGTGTCTATAATTATTGATGATAGCTTCCCTTTTTTTCCATGCATCATGGCCACCATCATGATTTATTTTAAGCCCGTCCTTGCAGATATCTCTGCCGTTAAGCTTGGATTCTTCAGTATTCAAGCTATTAATTATAATTAGTCTTACAATGCCTGCATCCCCACCAGAGGTGGGTTTCAGCAGGTTCTGACCAGTTCTGGAGAACCGGTAGCGGAAATTTTGAGTAGTTCGGAGAACCGGTTGTAAAAATTCTGACTGGCCCCGCCCCCATCTATTCTCTGCCTCCCAAGTCCCAGCTGATTGGGAGGAAATGGGGATTTTGCAGTAACCTTCCCCTGAATTGAGGAGGGAATTGAAATTTTGCAGTATCCTTCCCTTGCCATGCCCACCAAGCCACGCCCACCAGGCCATGCTATGTCCACCAAGCCACACCCACAGAACCGGTAGTAAAAATTTTTGAAACCCACCACTGATCCCCATTAATATTTGAGAAAGGTATAAACTTGTAGAATCATCAGACTGAAAGAGAATATCTAAGCCCAGGCTGGCTGGAGAATTTTGGGAGTTGAAGTCCACACATTTTCAACTTAAAAATCTGGTTTCAACCTTCTGAAAAATCAGGTTTCGACCGTCTGCTCAAAGGAGGAACTCAGATTAAAGCATCCCAAGAGATCCCAAGTTGGTCTGGACCAAGAAAGTCCAATAGTTGCCTTTTGAAAAGCACCTTTGGGCCAAGAGATGGTTTTTTTCATCACATCTATTGAGCAGGGTCCATTGCTTCTCTAGGTAAACAATTTGTCTGCCAAGCTGCTCTTACTGTTAAAAATGTTTTTCTAACCTTCAGTTTCCTGGACTTAACTCTAAATCAAATCTTGGCCTTCTAGGTGACATTTTTTCAGGTATGGCAAGAGTATTATCATATTGACTTTCATTCATCTGGTCCCAGTACTAAACTTTGCCAATTCCTCCCAACTGGCTTCATAAAAATACTGCCTTGTCTCTGGAGAGAACCTGTTTTTTCTTCTTGATGTGTGGTGCCTGAAGAGAACACGCTATTCGGAGCAGACTCTGACCGTCCTGCTTTCAGATTTCAGTTACACACTCAAACACGGGTGCTATGGTGATAAGCAGTTTACTCAAAGCTGAAAAGGAAACAATAGACAAGGAATATACAACAAAACAGTTTTTGACAGAAGCTTGCTTCAATGGGTTACTTTCAACAGGAGCATTCAGAAGAATAGTCCAAATCCATTCCAGAGTTCAAAACTCCAGGTTGTGGTTGTCACTCAGTTCAGAGGTCAGAATTCCATGCAAGAACCAAAGAACAGTTTCTTCCTATGAGGAACCATGGATCACGATTGCTTCAAATTGCAGCCAGCTTTCACTAATCAAGAGATTTACTTCCTTGCTTGGCAAGGAACCTCACAGAACATCTCTGCTCTCCTCTCTACTCCCTGGGTGCAAGGGCTTCCTTATGTCATTATCTTACTGCTCCAGCTTGTCCTGTCTCAGGTAAAGCACATACAAACCCAAGAGGCACTTACAGACTTTTACTTATAAAATGTAACCAGGTTCCCACCAGCTTAGCAACTTGTATAAATAAAGAGTTCCAAGCCCAGGGAGTCAGGCACAAGACAGGTCAAATGGTTCCAGAGTCCAAGGCATGGAAGACATTGTTAACTGGTCAGTTCCCGAAGGCACAAGGCAAAGGGGCAAGACAAAGTGAAACAAGGCCTGTCAAAGAGTCAGAGTAAAAAAAAAAATCGGACATCAATCCTAACTCCAAGTTCCTCTTAAGTAAGAACAGCCTTGTGTGTCTCATTTGGGAAAATAGGGTTGCTTTCTCATGAGTAGCCTAGCTGACCTCATCTATTCTTCCTTACGTTCTGCTTTATGTGTCCTTGCATCGGGAGGGGTGGCAGTTTGCCTTCCTCGTTGGTTTAATCTAGAGAAAAGAAGGACTGGGTGGTGGTGGTGACATGATAGGAGTATTCCAGTATTGGAGAGGCTGCCACAAAGAAGAAGGGGTCAACTTATTTTCCAAAGCCCCAGAAGGCAAGACAAAAAAGAATGGATGGGAACTAATCAAGGAGAGAAGCAACCTGGAATTAAGGAGAAACTTTCTAATAGCGAGAACAATTAACCAGCTTGCCTCCAGAAGTTGTAGGGGCATCATCACTGGAGGTTTTTAAGAAGAGACTGGACAGCCATTTGTCTGAAATGGTATAGGGTCACCTGCTTGAACGGGGGTTGGACTAGAAGACCTCCAAGGTCCCTTCCACCTCTATTCTGATTGATTGTATATTGGTGGTAGTTGTTTGCCTTCCTCATTGCATAATGATGGCAGCTACTCCGTCTGGCTGCCAACCGGACCCACTTCTCTACTTGCTCAGTCCGCTGTTCAACTGGTGCTGACTGCTCGTAATCCACAGACATCTCAGAGAAGCTGTCTCCCTGTCATCAGATTCAGAATCCAGAACCTCCATGTACTAATAGTGCCTATCTTATATACCGCTTATAATAGTAGACAACACAGTATCAACAGTAGAGACCTTAAAATTTCTAGGTTCTACCATATCGCAAGATCTAAAATGGACACCCAATATCAAAAACGTCATCAAAAAAGTACAACAAAGAATGTTCTTTCTATGCCAACTCAGAAAGCTCAAACTGCCCAAGGAGCTGCTGATACTGTTCTACAGAGGAATTATTGAGTCTGTCATCTGCACCTCTATAACTGTCTGGTTTGGTTCTGCAACTCAACAAGACTGACAAAGACTTCAGAAGATAGTTAGAACTGCAGAAAAAACAATTGCTACCAACCTGCCTTTGACTGAGGGCCTGTATACTGCACGAGTCAAATAAGAGGGCTGTGAAAATATTTACAGACCCTTCGCATCCTGGACATAAACTGTTTCAACTCCTACCCTCAAAACGACACTCTAGAGCACTGCACACCAGAACAACTAGACACAAGAACAATTTTTTCCCGAACGCCATCACTCTGCTAAATAAATAATTTCCTCAACACTGTCAAACTATTTATTAAGTCTGCACTACTATTAATCTTCTCATCGTTCCTATCACCCATCTCCTCCCACTTATTACTGTATGGCTGTAACCTTGTTGCTGGTATCCTGAAGACTTATATTGACTGTTTCCCTATGACTGTCATTAAGTGTTGTACCTTATGATCCTTGACGAATGTATCTTTTCTTTTATGTACACTGAGAACATATGCACCAAGACAAATTCCCTGTGTGTCCAATCACACTTGGCCAATAAAGAATTCTATTCTATTCTATTCTATTCTATTCTATTCTATTCTATTCTATTCTATTCTATTCTATTCTATTCTATTCTATTCTATTCTATTCTATTCTTTGATCAGCTGCAGGTGATTCTTGGCTTGGGGGTCTCCTGAGGCTGACATTTCAGTTCTGCTTTAGCAGTGTCTTCACATTCAGAGTCACGGTCTGATTCCTGGATTATGATATTGACCTACTTGTTCTATTTGCCATGACTGCAAGTTCAGGCAGCTCCATCTCATTGGCCAAAGTAGAGAATAAGTTAAGTGCAAGGTACTGTATGAAGAATATTAGCTTGGAAGAATCAGGCCAGGTTAAGACCTGTCCCCCTTGTGATCTGAATTACATGCATATAAGAGGTTTTGTTTGACGATTTTGCTCCCTGACACTGTATCTTCATCAGCTTTGCTCATCACATTATTATTGTCTTCCATTAAAACATTAAAACTGCACTTCCACAACAGTTAACATTTGGAGTCACTTCTTGGTGGTTGATGAAGGGAAAAAGAACAAGATTGGCTTTTAACCAACAAATTGCATGTCAGGGAACCAATTATAGGATAAGAAAATCACCACATAGCAGGAACAGCAATTATTTTAGGGTTATTACCTTTCGATTTGTTCCGCTGTTTTTCCATGTGTTCTTTTTTTCTGATTTTTAAATTGTTATGTTATGATGAGTTAGAAGAAAATGTAATACATAGTAAAAGTGATAATGGCAAGTAATTATGACCGTACAAGAGTGACATTCCTATGAAGAAAATTAACTCAGAATAGTGATTCAGTGTAATAAAATAGAGAAAACAGGGTGATCCATATGTTACTAATGCAGGTAGTCCTCAACTTACAACAGTTAATTTAGTCACCATAGAAAGTTACAATGGCACTGAAAAAAGTGACATGACCATTTTTTCATGTCTACAACTGTTGCAGCTTCCCCATGGTCACATGATCAAAATTCAGATGCTTGGCAACTGGTTCTTATTTAAGATGGTTGCAGTTTAATCTCCTTTTGTGACTTTCTGACAAGCAAAGTCAATGGGGAAGCAAGCTTCACTTAATAGCCACGTTACTAACTTAACACCTGCACAGATTCTCTTAACAACTGTGGCAAGAAAGGTCACAAAATGGGGCAAAACTCACTTCACTGCCTCACTTAGCAGCATAAATTTTGTGGTAGTAAGAGGAGGACTACCTGTACACACTAAGCCAATCTTTCAATATATTATAATTAAATCCAAACTATAGTGAAACATTCCTTTGTTTCATTTTTTTCCCCAATAAAAGCAAATTTCAGAAATCAATTAGATCAATAGATCTCTTGGATCTATTTAATATTACAATATGCACCTCTTCCCAATTATACAACATCTCTGCAGAACCTAGGATTGACAAAGGAACAATTCACCACAAAAAGTCAAATTCCATGTTTTGGGAGTGTATTCAACCTCATATTTCCATTTTAACTATCATATTTTCTTGCCTTTGCCATGCTGTCTCCCATGAAGTTGCCTTCATCACAAACCACGAATGAAGCGATCATAAATTATTGTTCCTGCACGCATGGCTTTCCCCTCTTATCCTAACACCATCCAAGGTCAGCCTGAAGGTACGCAAAAACCACTAGACGTAATCATTAATTATCTCGGAAGGAAGTCAGCTGAGGGAAAACCAAAACAGAGAGGCAAGATAAGGATAGCAGTGGGAAAAGGCCCAGAAGTCTGACACATTACCCCAGTATTTCTCAACCTTGACAACTTTAAGATATGTTGACTTCAGGCTGGCTGGGACATTCTGGGAATTGGATTACAGTGCACACATCTTAAAGCTCTTGAGATGGAGCAACACTTGGTCTACTCTGACAAGCAACTGTTTTACTATGTTTCAGAGGCAGAGATCTTTCCCAGTACTGTCCCACAATTCATCTTTTCAACTGCAGGTCATCAGAAATAAAAACTCTGAATCCTGTCAGTGATTTGGCATGGCGTCTCTCTGCCAAGGATGTCTTTTGTTTTGTACACAAAGACTCTTACAGAAGATGGTGTTTTCATCCAGGTGAAAGCTGAAAAATAGTTTCAAAAGGTCCCAAAGGTGCATTTTTTCAAGAGGCAACTGGACTTTCTGGTTTTTCTTTGAAGATGTTTCACTTCTCATCCAGGAAGCTTCTTCTTCAGAACTGAAGAAAAGGGGGTGTCAGCAATGTTGTATATAATATAGACTTTAAAGGGACAGTCATCCACTGTGATGTGAAGCGTGCTGGTTGGGGAATTCTGGGTGTTGAAGTCCACACATCTTCAAGTGGCCATGGTTGAGAAACACTGCTCTAATCAAATCCATCTGGGGTACAATTAATTAGAACAATTAATCAGTGGAACAACTTGCCTCCAGAAGTTGTGAATGCTCCAACACTGGAAGTTTTTAAGAAGATGTCGGATAACCATTTGTCTGAAGTGGTGAAGGGTTTCCTGCCTAAGCAGGGGGTTGGACTAGAAGACCTCGAAGGTCCCTTCCAACTCTGTTATTCTATTCTATTCTACAAGACATTTGCAATAAAGGCAAATCTGGCCCAGTGATCTAAAGCAGGGGCCTCCAACCTTGGCAAGTTTAAGCCTGGAGGACTTCAACTCCCAGAATTCCCCAGCCAGCTGTGTTCCTGGACACTTTTCTCTGGCTGGTTTTAAAACCTGAACTACCTCACTAATCTCAACAGGTGTTGCCTTAAAACCTGGCTAGAATCAGAACCTGGATTACCACAGAATGTGAGGTTAATTGCTTATATGCATAATAGTTTAATCCTGATACTGCTTGAGAAAGTCTAATTAGTTTTGAAGCAACAACAACAACAAAAAAGCATGTATCCAAAATATTAGTGTTAGTTTCTGATGATATTAACCATAATTTGTGTTAATTTAGAGGAATTCTCTAGAAATATTAGCAACTTTAAGTAAAGTAGAAAGGCAGAGTGTCAGGCAATAAATCAAACACACACAGCTTTCAAAGACTAAATTCCCTCAAGGGGCCTGGTGGCTCAGCAGACTGATAGCATTGTGATTAACACCAGCTGTCTGCAATTACTGTAAGTTCGAATCTCACCAGGCTCAAGGTTAATTTAGCCTTCCATCCTTTCTAAAGTAGGTAAATTGAGGACCCAGTTTGTGGGGGCAATAAGCTGACTTTGTATAAATATACAAAAGGATGAAGGCTATTGCTTAACGCATTGTAAGCCGCCCTGAGTCTCCGGAGAAGGGCGGTGTATAAATCAAATTAAAAAACAAAAACAAAAGTATTCAAAGCGTATACAGATTAGAGCCATTTTTTCTCAAAGTGAAACTGCAAGAATAAAATTCTATAAATGTTAACGGATAAATACTTCTACAATTGCCGGTGCTGAATATAGATGGAAGGAAACTGGATTGGAAGAAGATAAGCGTGGTTTTAAAATGGAAGGAAGAAGCATTAATAACTTTCACTACGCAATGACACTTTTCTGTTAGCAAAAAAAAGATAAGCTCTATTAAATGAAGATCATGGAGCATATATGTGTGTATGTATATGACAATATATATGACAACAAGTATAGCAAGCATCCTGAGAAGATAAGCAGGTGGTGTAATGTAAATAGCTTCTGCCTTTTAGGATTGACAATCAATAGTAAAGGAACCAGAAGTCATATACTACAGAGTAGCACTTGATAGAGCAGACATGAAGGCTTAGAAAAGATATTTCTTAAATTTAAGAGCAGACATGAAGGCTTAGAAAAGATATTTCTTAAATTTATATGCCACCCATCTCACTATAGAGAGTTTCAGATGCCATTGTGTGTCTGTATCTACAAAGATAAAACTCATGCGAGCAGTGGTATTCTCTACGATCCTCTTATGAAAGTGAAAATTGGACTTTGAAAAGGAAAGGCTATTTACACTTTTGAAATTTGAAGAAGACTCCAGAGTGGATAGTCGAGAAAATAAATGGATCATCAGGTAAATCAACTCAAGAGTTCTCACTCAAAGTACACAAAGGGCCAGGCTGAAAAGTTCAAATGAGATTGGATGAGAAGTTCAAAAGTTCAAGTGTTCATTTTGAACACTTTATACAAAGATCAAAGTCCATAATGTTTGGAAAGGAAAAAAGAGAAGCAAAGGATAACCAACAGCAAAGTTGATGGACTTGATTATGGTAACAATGACTTGCAATGCCAGGTTGCCGATAGAAGATCCCAGAGAAAGGTCAAATTTATGGTTGCTAACACTCAACACCAACTTGATGTCATCTAATCAGCCAACCGACCAATCAGTTATTCTTCTTTTTCAGCTGCCTTAATTAACAACTGAAAGAACTAAAAGAGAGCAGATAATAGGAATTGCTCTGCATATCTACATTCCTAGTCTTACCTCACAGCTAAAGCAATTACTGAGCACAGAAATACAGGGAGGCCAAAGGCTCTAGTCTAGAAGATAGAATTCAAACAACTGAGTCTGGTCATGATTGCATATAACTTTTTTATATTTTTCCTTGTAGGTTGAGATAGGTTGGAGATTGTTGTATATTATTTTGAAAGCTGCCTAAGATTGGATAACATTAAAAAAAAAAAGATTTAAGTAGAATACATGTTAGCTTCGTGTATAGTTAATTGTCTGCTTCTTTAGAGCTTGGCATCTAAAGACTGGATTCTTATCAAGTCAAAATTGGAATGGGCTGAAGTCCTTTCAATGGAAGAATTAAACTAACTGAAAGCTAGCTCATATAGCAACAATCCTATACAGATCAAACTCACTTTTTACAGCCAAGTGGATGCAACTGTGATGGCAAACCAGTGGGCACGCAAGCTGTCGCCCCAGCTCAGGTCCACCGCGCATGCGTGCAGACCTCCCACCAGCCAGCTGGTTTTCAGGCCTCTATCACGTATGCACGGGGAGTGGGGCCTGTGTGTATGGGGGTCATGTGTGCATGTGGGGAGAGTGTGGGGGTCACACATGCATGTGCAGGGGGTGCATGCATGGGGGAGTTGGGGATCATGCAGAGGGGGTTGCACTGCATACACAGGGGTGGGTGGAGCATGGGGGGGGTCACGCACGCATTGCATTATGGGTGCGCGCATGCTTTCAGTACATGATGACAAAAAGGTTAGGCATCACTGATCTAGAACATGCTTTTTCAAAGCACCTACTTCTTCTTGGTCACTACAAAGACTTACGCATCTGTTGTTTTTTTAAACATAAAAAAAATATTATTATTTTATTATTATTATTTATTGAATTTGTATACCGCCCTACTCCCGAAGGACTCAGGGCGGTGAACAGCCAAATAAAATACATATAATACAAATGTTAAAAAACCATTAAAATACAATTAAATAATTGGCCCGGAAAACGAAATTTAAAACACCCCAAATTCACCCCAAATATGACTTGTACTACAAGGTAATCTTTGATTTATGACTGTAATGGAACCTGGAATTTCTGTCATATATCATGGCAATCCTAAATCAAGGCACCCACAGAAACGACCTGATTTTATGACATTTTTTTTGCAGCAATGCGGTGGTTGTTAAGCAAACCCATTGTCTGCAGTAGACTTTTTGTTGGAAAGTGGAAGAAAAGACTGGTTTTCCGCGGAAAACATTGTAAATCAGGGGTCCCCAAACTTGGCAGCTTTAAGACTTGTGGACTTCAGCTGTGCTGGCTGGATAATTCTGGGAGTTGAAATCCACAAGTCTTAAAGCTGCCAAGTTTAAAGACTAAGAGTTATAAATTGTGATCACAGGACCATGCTGCAAATGGCTGTAAATGGGGACTGGTTGCCCAGTGCCCAAAATGCAATCATGTGATTGTGGCAGGCATGGGTGGACTGGTTGGTTGAACTTCAAATCTGTGTTACTGTCTTCGACTTTATCTGGACAGCAGTTGCACAATTCCATGACAGTCCTTAATATCCAAAATGGTAAAAGAGAGACAGGAAGAGGAGAAAGGCAGCCTGTCTCCTATTCATCCATTGGCATCCTTCAGTCTCAAAAGATTATGGTATGGTGCACTGGAAAGAGGTCCTAAAACAGCATCTAATGTGACTAAGAAGGCCAATTCGAGAGTGGCAATCCCTTCCACACTGAGGGCAGATACATTCTGTCCCCTGCCCAGACCCCAGATTTCGCTGGTTCCGGGACTGCCTCTTTGCCTCAGCCTGCCGAACAAATGTCTCTTCGAATTGGAGAAGGCCATGCTGCGTCTTTAGCCTCCAAGCTGAACAATCGGAGGCCAAGTTTTCCCAATTGTTAACGTCCATTCCCAGGGCCTTTAGGTCCCTCTTGCAGAAATCCTTATATCACAGCTGTGGTCGTCTCCCTCTGAGGCACTTTCCCTGCACTAATTCTCCATACAGGAGATCTTTTGGAGGTCTCCTATATAGGATCCTTAAAATGAAACCATCAGTACAGATCTGGCTACTGTATCGCACAAAGGTTATAACAGAACTGGGAAATGCACATACTGTATACAAACACAGCTCAAAGAATGAGGTCGGTGGGAATAAAATAGCTCCTTTTTTGTATGATTTGGGATTTCTACAGAATGGGGTGACATCATCAAAATCACTTGAATCAGGCAAGGCATGACAAACGCAAACAGACAGTTCTCAGTTCTTCTCAGCAACATAGGACTTCAGAGCACTCATGAAATGCAGAAAGAATACAAAAGCGAAATACCTTTTGATACAATACATACTTAAACTGGAATTTGCAGCCCTGAGGAATTCATGCAGGACCTGTCCTATCAATAGCTGTTAATCTTAATGGCTCCGTATTACCCCTCAAACCTTAAGATGCAAACCTTAAATCTCAATTTAACCAGTAACAACAGAAGAGAAATGTTGCCTTCCTGTCTTGGGAGTTTCCTGCTGGCAGCTGGTTATGTTTAACTTAATTTAATCTACTCAATTTAAGATAATGCCCGACTCCAACCCACTCTTATTATCACTGATTTGGATTTATTTATTTTATTTGGTGTATGTGGTCACTAAGAGTCGACAACAACTGGAGGACACACATCACCAATTGAAAAAAAAAATCACCTCACAGTGGCAACTAACTCCAAGTACAGGTAGTCCTTGACTTACAACAGTTCACTGAGTGACCATTCGAACTTACAATAACTGTGAAAAAAATGACATGACCATTTCTCACACATATGACCGTTGCAACATCCCAGTGGTCAAGTGATCAAAATGCAAATGCCGGGCAAGCGACTCGTGTTTATGACAGTTGCAATGTCCCACGGTCACGTGATCACTTCTGACAAGTCAATGGGGAAGCCAGATTCACATAACAACCATGTTGCTAACTTAACAACTGTGGTGATTAACTTCACAACTTTGGCAAGAAAGGTTGTAAAATGGGGCAAAACCAGGGGTGAAATCCAGCAGATTCTGGAGAACTGGTAGCGGAAATTTTAGTTCAGAGAACCAGCAAATACCACCTCTGGCTGGTCCGAGAGTGGGGTGGGAATGGGGATTTTGCAGAATCCTTCCCCTGCCATGCCCACCAAGCCACGCCCACAGAACCAGTACTAAAAAAAAATTGAATTTCACCACTGAGCAAAACCCACTTAACAAATGTCTCGCTTAGCAACAGATATTTGGGGCTCATACGTCAAGGACTATCGGTATAAAACAAACCATACTTTAAAGAAAAGCATGTAATAAAGAAGCATAAAATGCCAACTGAAGGCCGAAGAATGGTAAATGAACTAAACCTCAAAGGTTAGCCACTGTGGGAAACAGAACCTTTGAATTGATGGGTCATCCCGGATCCTACATTCCTACCTTCTTCTAAGATGGATGGTAGGAGAACCTACTCATAGCTCACATGCTCACCCTAGTGGCCGAGGGGTGTAAGGCAGGCTCCCTAACAAAGAGTGTGACCTGTAATAATCCCTTCCAGTGGCTACGGTTGAAACAAGCCAATTATTTTAAGGTTCTTCCAGGATGTTTTTCTGCATATTTTCAAAGCTGACCGACTTTACCCCATGCAGTGCCCAATCTGAAAGCTGCAGCCAAGAAACCAGATATGACTTAGAGTCATTTATGCGATGAAAAGAAATGCACATTTTTCATTAGGTCAGAAAGATTTAACAGTTCTGAGAATTGGCCTGGTGGCGGCGGTGAAAAACTTACATCAAAATACCACACTTTTTTTGGGGGGGGGATGAGTAAGGTTTTGAATGCCATTTGGACACATTCCTCTCTTCTTTCATTTTGCTTTTTTGTTGGGTTTATTTTTCTTGGGGCTTTGTTGGCATCACTTCAAGGTGGGCTCTGTACCTGCCTGCCTCTGTAGCATTGATTTATTTGAATCCAGACAGAGCTTTTTCCCGAACCTTGTGATGGCTTATCTAAAATTGAAACATATCTTCCTTCCCTCCCTCCTTCCTTCCTTCCTTCCTTTCCTTCTTTCTCTTCTTTCCTTCCTTCCCTTTCTTCCTTTCCTTCCTTCCTTTCCTTCTTTCTTTTCCTTCCTTCCTTCCTTCCTTTCCTTCTTTCTTTCTCTTCTTTCCTTCCTTTCCTTCTTTCTTCCCCTTCCTTCCTTCCCTTCTTTCTTTTCCTTCCTTCCTTCCTTCCTTCCTTCCTTCCTTCCTTCCCCACAACAACCTGGCAAGGCAGAGAGAGAGTGACTGGCCGAAAGACCTCCCCCACAGCTGACTTTCATACCTAAAACTGAACTAGAACTCACCATCTCCTGGTTTTCAGGCCAGCATCTTCACCATGGCTCTAGGTAAGGCTGGAGTGGATCACCTGATGTGTATTATATATTCTTGTCATGATATATGTTGGTTTCCCCTATGGTGTGTGTGGGTTGTTGTTTTTTTTAAAAAAATGTGTTTGGTATTGGGCTTGCGTACCCAGAGTTGTGCAGTTGTAAATAAATACATAGAAATCATAAACAAATCCTGCATCTCCTCAGTGGAAATTGGTGCAAAGGACATGGTAGCCTTTTTGGTGAACTGGGACTTAATTCTTTTGCTCTGTTTCTAGTCAATTTCACTATCACTGAATGAACTGGTTGATTGCTTTTGTCTATTTAAGCAGCAGGCCCCGAATTCTTGTCTCATTCTACCTCTGGGCTCAACTGAGTCATTATTACTCTCAGGCACACATGCAGAGAAGTTCTTACACACATACACTGCAAATTATAACTACAGTCCAAGTTATTGAATAATTCGTCTGACTGCTAAATATTATCTAATCTATCAATAGCTAACTCTTTCCCAACAGAGTGGCAATCATAACTGCTTTTCTTTGTTTGCAAATGCACAGATCGTGTGTTGAATGTGTGAATGGAGGGAGGTGTCAGGCCAAAAGAACCAAGAACAACACATGGAATTACTTTTGAGTAGTTTCTTTATTGTTGCTAACCCTAAGACAGAATCTTACCAGACTAAAGAAACTATCTGCATCGATTCACTATAGGTATGTAGATGTATGTGAAGTGCTAGGGAGGATCTGTCTTAGCCTTCTTCCTGCATACCAGAATTTCCAACCTCCATTGCCTCTTTGCCTTCTTGGAAAGATCCCTTCCCTCTTGCAAATCCAGACTACATTCTACTACATCAAATGTGTGTGTGCCAGCAATTTATTTTCTTCTTCTTGGTTGGGGTGCTTTGGTGGTAAGAAGTGTAGAAAGTTAGCACCCACCCCTCTCCTAGAAGAATGAAATATTTTGAGAAATATTAAAAAGGCAGAACATTATATTTCCCTGGATGAGAAATGGAGAAAACATTGGAAAACTCTTGGAAAGCAGCCCCCCATCTTTCTTAATAGCCCTCAGCAGATGTCATCCCTTAAGAGATAAAGAGATAAGATAGCTCTATTCATAAGCAAATACTTTCACCCAAGATCCAACAAAGGTAGGATTAGCCCTCAGCCACAATAGGAATTGCCCAAAGCCTCTTCACTGTATCATCTCAGTTGCACCACCCCCAGCAGGGTTTCAACCAAACTTAGTTCTTAGGATTTGTACATGGCCCTATGGGAGTTTGACAACAGCCAATAGAATACATGCTCTTGGCACAGGAACAGGAAGTTCAAGGGCAAAGCCCAAGAGAAGGTATAAATACCCCCCACTCTCAAGTCCATGTGGTCAGCTACCCAGAGTCACACGTGCTTGGTGATTCTGCTTCATCAATAAATCGACCCTCTTTCCAATCAGTCTCCAGCCTCCATTTTGTCTCCAGTGCCTTTTTTTTTTACAGATTAACAGGATTGGAAAGGACCTTGCAGGGAGACCCTACATCTGCCTCTACCTAGGATCGAACTCACAACCTCCTGATTGTGAGGCAAGAGCTCCACCTCTAGGCCACAGCAGCTGGAACTTATTTCTCTCGGATTGGAACTGAACCAGATGGATATTTCTTCCAACAGAAGATCTTAGTGGAAGCATCTGAAACACTTCAGGTGGTGATGGCTCTTGCTTAGTCCCATGTTTTGAACTCTCCTATTGGACAGCTGGAAGGAGTACTGATTGGTTCATGGTGTTTCCAGAGGGTTCTCAAGACTTTTCAGGATGGCCATCCTGAAGAGGGTGGAAGGTAAACTCTAGAGCTGTGAGGGACAGGAGTATAAGGGCCCATATATATACAATGGGCAGAGAAAGAGAGCTGTGTTGGAGCTTTGCAACAAGCAAGAATTATTTATTGTAACTGATATGCATTCAAATAGAAAAGTGGGTATCTGTTACTGAGACATGGAAATTGGGGATATCTATGGGAAAGGCAAAAGTATGAAAATGGTAGCCACAACTGGATGCTCATTCATCTTTTTGTGTGTGTTTTGGAATGCATGTGATCCACATCAAAACGGGATAATTTTTTTTTTTTTGCTTTAATTTATATGCCGCCCTTCTCCGGAGACTCAGGGCGGCTTACAATGCGTTAAGCAATAGCCTTCATACTTTTGTATATTTATACAAAGTCAGCTTATTGCCCCCACAATCTGGGTCCTCATTTCACCTACCTTTGAAAGGATGGAAGGCTGAGTCAACCTTGAGCCTGGTGAGATTTGAATTTGCAGTAATTACAAGCAGCAGATGTTAATAACAGTGCTTTAGTCCACTGTACTACAGGCTCTACCTCAAATTTGATTGCATGTTGTGGTTCTTGTCTTGAATTTTTTTTAACATACTGTAGATATACTTGCTATGGCTAAAAGGGAGTCTAGATTCTTTGGCAGTCCTTTATGGACTTTCTGTTGGGACTGAAAAGATGATGTTTATGCATTTGTTTATAGATAAAGAGATGGGATACAGGATGAAGAGATAAATGTTTGTGACCAGAGGAGTTAAAGAGTAATAACTTTGTTTATAGTTGTGATGAAGTAACTTCTTTATATTTTTTCCTTTCTTTAATATATTCATACTTTTTCCTTACATTTTTTTCTCTTTATTTTTTTCCTTTTCCTTTCTCTTTCCTTTTCCTTTTCTTCTGTTCCTTTTCAATTTTTACTCCTTCTTTCCATTCTATTTTCTTTCTATTTCTATTTCTGTTAAATTTAACAATTAGATTAACCATTATAATCAACATTGGTTTTTCTGTAAAAAAATTATTTATTGAAAATGTCAGATGTAAATGCCTTATTCTCTAATGTGTAAATAATGTATATATGGAACATCAGGGGTTAACTTATTCTTTGGACTTTAATGTATTCATAATTTACCACTCCCATTCCTGGCTCCACCCCTTGTATATATAAGGAGCCATCCTCCCCATTTTCCTTGCTTCTATCTTGAATATTCAGCGAATATAGAATGCCTATTATGATTAAAGAGAAATATATTTAAATCTCTAACTTCTATTATCTTTATTGAGTCTGATCCTGAAAATATTGCAACAAGCTGGTAGCAGAGGATGGTTAATTGACTCAATAAGTAATTAAAAATGTCCAAGAAAGATAGGCCCAACACCAGGGCCTACAGCAAAGAAATAGAAACTGATCAAGAGATGATCAACGAATCCACTAATGCGATTTCGAGAGAATCCGAAGAATACACCACTGAAGAAGAAGAACTGATGAGTGAAAACAACGACCAGGAAGAAATTGAGATAGAAAATAACGAACTCAGGTCAGAGATATTAAAGATACTAAAAAGCCAAAAGAATGATGAAAGCCTCATCGCGGACCTCCAGGAGATGCTGAGGAACAGCGGAGCAGCGAGAGAGAAAAACGTCATTAAAGAAAAACCCAAAGATCAAAAAACTGTGAGTGAAATGACTACTGAGAAAATAGTTGTAAAAAAGAAAAGATGTGACCTCGCGCGAAATTTTGAATGGCAGCCATCTTGGTTTCAACGAACTTCAAAAGAGAGTGAAGCAGAGCCAATCAAAACGCTCAGTTCAAAATTTCTGGCGCGAAAAACGCTATCAGACGAAGAAAGTGAAAAAGAAGTCTCAAACTCTTCAGATGAACCAAAATCAGAAAGTGAAGACGATTTAACAAAGTCTCAAGTAAAGTCAGCAATGAAAACGCTTTTTGCTGCTTTTGGGCCAAGATTGAAAATCTCCAAGACATCAACGAAGAAGCAAGAAATCAAACCGACAACTCAAGACCTGCACGCTCCCATCCTGACTTCGAAAACGACGACACCCGAGCCCAGAGAGCCATGCCGATTCCGTCCTACACCGCAGACAGAATCGAGTGCCAGCGCACACAAGAGAAAGAGAAGAACCGTCGCCATCACCAAAGCCCCAAAAACCGAGCCAGAGACCGACTCATCTGAAGAGGAGCGGATCGAGAGAGCTGAAATGGAGAGAACCTTCCACAACGGCGCCAAAGAAGAAATGAGCAACGCGCATGTGCAAAACTACGTAGACGGCCCCGAAAGACTTGAACTGGCCAGAGAACCGCGCAGACTCGTTACAAGCATCCCAATGCCGTTCTGTAATTTCCTGCACTTGAGAGACCACGGACTGCCTCAGGTTGTAAGTAATGGACAAAATAATGTGGGGAACTTACCCAGTGACTTCCCAAAACTTAGAGTTGATGGCATTAATTTACAAGAGTGGTACCAACAGCTTCAGGTTATTTTCATGAAAGAAAATTTACTATTCTTTATAACTAGTCCTCCAAGAAGACCTTGGACTTTAAAAATAGATTGTTTACATCATAGAGCATTTTTCATAATAATTTCTAGCGTGTCTCCTGCAATGTATCATAGCATCAAACCAAACCTAACTGTATCAGAAATAATTCAATGCATGTTTAATCTATTTCACAGCGATAGCGTAGCCACAACCACAAGAATGTCTAAGGATTTCTTTTCTTCTAGAGTGAAACCAGGGGTTTCTATAAGTGAGCATTTGATAAATCTAAACAAAATAAGAGCTGAGCTGCAATTGAGGGGGGAAGTGATTTCAGATCAAACAATGAAAAGTGTTATTATCAATTCACTTGATCCATCATGGGATAGCTTTATGTCACACTTAGATACCATTAATTTGGGATATTTATCAATAGAAAGTCTATCTAACAAATTGATAGCAGAAGACAATTCAAGAAAAAATCGTTCCAGTAACCAAACAGAACACAAATCTTTTAGGAAAGTAGTCTTTCAAGATAAATATAATGAGGCCTTTAGATGCCACAATTGTGGATCCAGGGAACACAGTAGAAGAGACTGTCCCAAAGTCCCAAGGGAAAGACATAGGCCAGAATATAGGAGCAAATACAATTACAGACAATTTTCCACAGATAGACACAAATATAGAAGTCCACCAAATTACAGAGAAAGTAGAGGGGGTAGAGAAAATTCAAAAGAGAGAAAATCTGGGTCACTAAATGGGCTAAATAAACAAGACAGCACCAGAACACAACAAGATGAGAACAATAATTGGCTTATTGATTCTGGTGCAACAAATCACACCACTAACAACAAAAGTATATTAACTTCATTTACAGAAGATAAGTTTGTGATAAAGGTAGCTAATCAAGAAAAGGTTCAAGTATTAGGCAGAGGAAATGTGACCTTGCCTGGTTTAGGGAAAATAGAGGGGGTATTATTAATCCCAGAAATACCTCACAACATACTGAGTGCTATAAAACTAAGCAGAGAATCTGACATCAATATAGTTTTCTCAAAGGGGAAAGCAACTATAGAAAAGAACAAAACAAATGTAGGTACTGTGATGATAAAAGGGGGTCTACCCTATCTGATAACCAAAGAAAGATGGTTACATAACATTGATTCAAATATGGAAGATTGTATTGAAGCAGATGATGAAAATGTCAGTAACAGTGACAATGATGAATGTAAAATAACTCATGATAACAAAAATACACACAATGAGAAGAAACCAAAAATAGGTAAACCAATTCATGATGAGTGTGCTCACATCTTACATAGGAAGTTAGGACATGCAAGCTTTCCCGTAGTACAAAAAATGACTGAACACGCAGAAGGTGTCAAAATAAAAAATTGTGAAAATTATTTGGAATGCTCAGTATGTAAATCCACCAAACTAAAAACCAGTCCCAGACCAAAAAAATCTAACAGATCAACTAACAATATTTTTGATTTGGTACATATGGACTTAGTTGGTCCATTAACTCCATCAATTACCTATAGAAAACGTTACTTCCTAACAATAGTGGATGATTACAGTCGCTATGGTTTTGTTTACACATTAAAGCACAAGGATGAAACCTTTCAGAAATTTAAGGAATTCTACAAACGCATAGAAACACAGCATAATATCAGAATAAAACAAATTATGACAGATAGGGGATGTGAATTCATGTCTAAAGAATTCTCCCAATGGTTAAAGGATAGAGGGATGCTACATTTCACGTCCAATCCATTTTCTGCATTTCAAAATGGGATTGTAGAGAGAAAGAATTCCACACTACAAACCATGATTAGATGCACATTAGAGGATGCTGGTTTAGGCAAACAATTTTGGTCAGAAGCCTTACATTATTCAAATTACACTCAAAATAGAACATGGTCCAGTATTGTGAATAAGACACCATATGAGGTGATGTACAATAGAAAACCCAAATTAGCACACATGCACATATTTGGAGTTACTGCAGACGTACACATACCTAAACAATTGAGAAGAAAGGGAGAAAACGTATCCAGGAGATTAAGATTCATGGGATACGAAACTGGAACCAAAGGGTACAGATTCATTGATAATAATAACAAATTTATAGTATCCAGAACAGCTGTGTTCCATGAGCAGGCCAATTGGTCTAAATTGCACCTTAATGAAATATTTCCTAATAAAAGCAAAGATAATATATCTTGCGAGGAAGGAACAACAGAAAATCAAAATATTAACAAAAGTAAGAACAAAACCAAAACTTGGACAAATAGTCAGCATAAAATAAAGACAGACACATTAACAAAAAAGGAAGCCAGATATTTGCATGACAACCATAGCAAACCTGAAAGAAATATTAGAAACAATAGAAACCAAATACCAAATAAATACAAAGATTACATAATGCATATGGATGGAGAACAAATAACACCTAATACATATGAGGAAGTATTGAAACTTCCCCGTGAAGAAAGAGAAAAATGGGAACTAGCTATGGAAAAAGAGATGGAAAGTTTACAAGAATTAAATGTATTCACACCTGCGATCGCACCTAAGGATAAAACAATTATAGGTACCAGGTGGATTTATAAAATTAAGAATTTGGAAGGAGGTAATACCTTATACAAGGCCAGACTAGTTGCACAAGGTTATGCACAAAAATATCCAGAAGACTATACTGACACTTATTCACCAACAGTGAGAACAGAGAGTGTCAAAACAGCTCTTGTAGTAGCATCTGCACTCAATCTGGACGTGTTTCAATATGACATACAGACTGCATACTTACACGCAAAATTAGATAAGGAAATATATGTAAGAGCACCACACAGTCAATACACTAATAAGAACGAAATTTGGTTATTAAATAAGAGTCTGTACGGATTGAAGCAATCTGGCAAAAGATGGTACGATTGTTTGGTAAAAGTACTTAAGACCATGGATTTCAACGCCACCACTGCTGATAACTGTTTCTTTGTAAAAAAGAGTAATGATCATATTGAATTTGTATTAATTTATGTGGATGATATTTTATATATTGGAAAGCATAAAGAGAGCAGGGAAATCTTTGTAAATAAGTTAAACGAACATTTCTCATTGAAATCACTAGGTAGAGTGAATAAATACCTTGGTGTACAAATTAACAAAACTAAAAGGGGATTCAAACTTACTCAGAAAGATAAAATTATTGAACTCCTAAACAAATGTAACTTAAATAATGCCAAAACATGTGACACACCTATGCAAACTGATTTTCTTAGAAACACTGATGAATCTTCCCCTGAGTTTAAAGACAACACATTTTACAGATCAGTTATAGGTTCACTCCTTTATATATCTAATTGGACTAGGCCAGATATTGCATTACCTCTCAATTTATTGTCAAGATATGTTAGCAAACCAACCTTGTATCATTGGGAAGCTGTCAAAAGAATTTTAAGATATCTGAAAAGTACATTAGATTTTTGTTTAATATTGGAACCAAATAATGACAAAGAACCAAAAATTACTTGTTATGCTGATGCAGATTGGGCTGGTGATACATCATGCAGAAAGAGTACCTCTGGTTATGTTTTTCTATTGAACGATTGTCCAGTTTACTGGTATACTGGTAAACAAGAACTGGTAGCCACTTCTACCACAGAAGCGGAATATGTTTGCTTGTCTAAAGCTGCAAATAACCTTGTATGGTTCAATGATTTGATCACAGATGTTTGGAAGAAACCTACTTTACCATTTATTATGCATGAAGACAATAAAGCGGCCATTGAAATATCTAGATCCGATGCAATTGGACAAAGGTCCAGGCATATTGATATAAAATTTAAGCACGTGAGACAACTATCTCAAGACGGATTCATCAAAGCAATACATTGTGATACTTCTGAACAATTAGCTGATATATTAACAAAACCCTTACCTTCTAAACAACACAAATATTTAACTTCTAAATTATATGTATTATATTGTCCTGAATCTGAATGTAACTGGTGTTGTATAACGAACCGGCATTTAGAGGGGGATTTGTCAGATGTAAATGCCTTATTCTCTAATGTGTAAATAATGTATATATGGAACATCAGGGGTTAACTTATTCTTTGGACTTTAATGTATTCATAATTTACCACTCCCATTCCTGGCTCCACCCCTTGTATATATAAGGAGCCATCCTCCCCATTTTCCTTGCTTCTATCTTGAATATTCAGCGAATATAGAATGCCTATTATGATTAAAGAGAAATATATTTAAATCTCTAACTTCTATTATCTTTATTGAGTCTGATCCTGAAAATATTGCAACAGAAAAAAGATTAAAATACAAAACACCAAAATATTTTAAAAAAATAAAACCACAACAGCGAAGACATTAACAAAAAGGTGTTTTAAAAACAACAACATGTATACACATGACATCCTCCCCAACTGAATGCTGATTGGTATAATGCAACAATTTTGGTTTCCCAACCCCTTGAGAAACAGGCCAAAATAATTTTAAATTGTTAATCTACTGAATCTACTTACAAATTGTTAGCCTGTCCTTGGTAAACTATATTAATAACAAAGTAGTTAACAGAAAAAACCAACAACAATGAACATATATAATCAACATTCTTAAGAAAAAGTATATGTAACAGAGAATGATTGATACCTTAACACACCCAGATAAGAAAACAGATATGAAGGGCCACTCTTATCTTCACAGGAAACACGTCACAAAACAAGTATTCAGAACCGGCTTTCCCACTCAAAAGAGGCAGGTGCTGGTACATCCCATCTTTTGAAAGATAGCCTCCACAAAAACTGGGGCAGGTGGGCTGATTTTCAACACCAGCAACAACAGATCCAAGCCATCATTTTGAATAATTTAATTTTGTGAATTAGATTGATCAGCAATCTGGTTAAAGTAATCATCACGAGGAGTTTACAGTGCAGACCCAAGCTTGAAGGATCATGGCTTTGGCTTCCAATCACAATTACAAATAAGATCATTTATCAGCAGAAGGAGACCGTAATAAGCAGTTAATTTGACCCAAAATGATTTGCATTGTATTGTATGTAATCATAATACCACAGGAAGTAAGCTTCTACTAAGAGCTTGCAGCTTGGAAGTATAACCTAGAACAGGGGTGTTGAACTAGATTTCTTTGAGGGCTGGATCAGCATTGTAGTTATCTGTGGGCTGGTGGGAGGAGGTGGGGAGCGGGGGGGGGGGGAGATGGGACGGACACCCTCCTGCAGCCAAAACGGGGCATGGGGACTGCGGGAGGCCTCCGTGCAGCCTGTTTTTGGCTGGCAGAATGCTGCTGGAGGCCAGGGAGACCGAAAACAGGCCACACGAGGCCTCTACACAGCCTGTTTTTGGCCGGCAGAGTGCTGCAGGAGGCCATGGAGGCCAAAAATGGGCTGGGGGGGGGGCACATGTGGCCCATTTTGGCTGACAGAGGCACTGTGGGCCTGTCCTTTGATATTTCCAAGCCAGCCCCGCGGGCCAGATTTAAGCACCTCGTGGGTCTTGAGTTTGACACTCCTGACCTAGAATAATATTTCTCAATCTTAGCAAGTTTAAGATGTGTGGACTTTAACTGCCATAATTCCCCAGCCAGCTACATCAAACGGATGTTGAAGCACACATATCAATTTAATGTCAACCATCCCATTAGCATATGCAGCAAAAGAAACTCCTGGGACCGTTTTTTTTAACCAAGAGTATAACTTCACTGATAGATCCATACAGCACAGAAGAAGCGAAGCTAACTCTGAGATTTTTGTGTGAAAAACAGCATAATTAATTTTCCCTTTTTCCCCTTGGGCCAGACCTTGCCCATTGTCCACCAATAGACATGTTCTTTTTGTTTTGGGAAACGAGTCTGTGCCTTTGGAAGGTTCCCATCACACGGCCTTGAAGTGTCAGGGTTTTCTCAGGCTGCAAACGGCTCACATAAATTCCTCACCTCCCTCGCAGCTTCCAATACATTCCAAGCATTCCCTCCCCCCTCCCTTTGTTTCTGTTGTCAAGTTGAGAGTAGACAAAAGTGTGTTATGAGTCAGTCTTGACAAGGTTGAGAAACGCTGAAGTAGAATATTGTATTCAAATCAAGCTTAGGAGAGAAGGTGGTTTGCACAAGCTTCAGAATGTACAAATGCATCCTTCAAACTTATTGAAAGCACATTAAGTTGCAAAGGAAGAATCGCCAAAAAAAACCCCTCCTTTTGTTCAGATGTTCAGAGTAAAATTTGTCATTATGAAAGTTCTCCCTCATGAAGAAATACAGGTAGTTCTCGACATCCAACCACAACTGAGCCCCAAATTTCCCTTACTAAGCAAGACAGTGGTTAAGTGAGTTTGGCTCCATTTTATAACTTTTCTTGCCACAGGTGTTAATTGAATCCCTGCAGTCGTTAAGTTAGTATCGCGGTTGTTAAGACAATTTTGCTTGTCAGAAGGTCGCAAAAGATAATCACATGACCACGGGACAATGCAACCGTCAAAACTACATGCCCGTTGCCAAGCATCTGAATTTTAATCACATGACCATGAGGATACTGCAATCATGTGAAAAATGGTCACAAGTTACTTTTTTCAGTGCCGTTGTAACTTCAAACAGTCACTAAGCAAATAGTTATAAGTCGAGGACTACCTGAATACCTAGTACCATATATAACTGATATATTTGATAATTTTTTAAAAAATCAATAACTCCTACTACTGAGCAGCTTATGGGCTAAAATCCAACACAAGGGAGATAAAACATGATGAATGGAGTTTAGATAGCAAAGAAATTATATTTACCTACTTATTTGCTTAAAATTTGCATACCTCCCTTTGTAATCACATGGGTAGCTCACAAGTTTCTCTTCACGATCAGGAATCCCACTGAATTCTATTTATTTTAAGAAAGCCATTACAAAGAGAAATATTTATTGTAGTTCGTAAGTAAGACCATGGAGCCGTGGAAAATATAGAGCAATTATTTCTGCTCCATTTCCACAGGCACAGTTGAATATTGAAACTATGCTAATGCTCATGCTGATAGTTGAGCAATATCTTTCCATCAATGGTCCACCAAGTGACCTGTATGGCTGGTTCCCATAGAGAAGAACCGGTCCCAGATGTTTCCGAAAGACGAACGGAGGTGTTTCATAAGAAGCAGCGATGAGATTGAGAAGGAAGAAGTCCTTCTAATAGCTTGAATAAATAGGTCCATCTGCTTTACATTACCTACTTTACAGTACCTACTTTACATATTTTTATCGTTGACTTGGAATTTCAACTTTTACCTCTTACAGGCAGCCGAAAACAGTACAAACATTTTAAAAATTACACATCCCTCATATATTCTTCTGCATCAAGTTGTATTTCTTCTGGCCACAAACACATTAGTGGTGGGTTGCCCCGGTTTGGACCGGTTCGCAAGAACCGGTAGTAAAACTGGCGGGAGACTCTGCCCACCGCCCCGGATGTCGTCATAGGTGATCTGTGCATGCGATCCTATTGCAAACCAGTAGTAAAGGTAAGTAGAACCCACCCCCTGAAACACATCCCATTTGTTTAGTGCAGGGGTGGGGAACAGGGGTGGGTTCTACTTACCTTTACTACCAGTTCGCAATGGGGCCACGCACACGGGGAAGTGTTTTCATGACATCAGGGTCAGTGGGGGGAGCCTCCCGCCGGTTTTACTACCAGTTCTATAGAACCGGTGCGAACTGGGGGCAACCCACCATTGGTGGGGAACTATGGCTCCCTTATGACTTGTGGGCTTCAACTCCCAGAATTCCTGAGCCAGCCATGAGAATTCTGGGAGTTGAAGTCCACAGGTCATAAAGATTCCCCCACCCCTGGTTTAGTGGATTGAAAATAGCAAGTCTTTGCGTTCTTGTGCTCTCTGCTTTTCTTCAGCTAGTTTTTACTTTGTCCTTGCGGCACAAGGTGCAAATATGGATTATTATGGTTGAAGGGTAATGTAGGCCTCTTATGTGTGAATTTAAGACCTTCTTTTCCTTTTGGCATATCATCCCTTCTGATAATGAGGTCCTAGAGAGCTGATTATTTTTTTAGCCTGAGAAATCTCTTTGGAAAAACTCAGAAATCCCCAGATAATATTGCAACTACCTCTTTCCTTGCAAGCCCCCATCAATGTCATCATGTTAAAGCATCGAAATGACGCAGATGCTTCACCTGTTTGACGGCTAATGTGGCGTGCGAATATTCCGTCATCGGAAAGAGATAATCAGGCAGATGCTTCTGGCCTTTGCCTTAACATTTTCTCAGTTGGGTCTCCTGCACCATTTTGTTTTTGGGGCCCTGCCAACTACTGTCATAGCAACTATCTCTCCTGGTTGCCATTGGTTTGTCAAGTCTGATTCCCTAGTTGCCATGGCAATGGAATGACTTCAGGGACAGGAATAAGTTCCATCGCTGTTTGATGGAACAGGATGCAGTCGCTGATGGAGAGATTAGGGTACCAAATATGATTAGGGTACCAAGAAACTTTCCTAAATGTGTGCTATGCTGAATTTTTAAAAAAATCACTTAGGTAGAAAAATATTACGCCGCAAAGAAGGAATTGTCCTGAAATTCCTGATATTTTATCACGGAAGTGAGGAGAGCAATATTCATCAGACATATACAACATGCTTATATTAATACTAAATATTAATAATACTGATAAAGTAGCATAAACCTAACATTTATCTTCTTTACTTTAATATAAGAATGAATATAAGAAATGAATATGGTGGTAAGTTTAATTGTTAAAACACAAGGAATTTTATACCCAGATGACACACTGTTTAATGAAAGATGGAATGTTTGTATTAAAAGAAAATTTTGTAAAATAACTGCAATGAGGGAATAATTAAATTATCTATTGATTTTACAACAAAGGTGGGGAGGGATCCCACTGACAGATCTTGCTGAAAACTGGAAATGAGAAAGCTAATGCAGGTAGATCACAATTGGACCCCAAATTTATGCTGCTAAGGGAGACATTGTGTTTTGCCCTATTTTGCAACCTTGCTCTCCACAGTTCTTAAATGAATCACTGCATGTGTTAAGTTAGTAACACGATTGTTAAGTGAATCAAGCTTCTCCATTGACCTTGTTTGTCAGAAGGTCACAAAAGGTGATCACATGATCCCCAGGACACTGCAACCATAAAAAAAAGTGCCAAAATTTTGATCACAGTTGTAAATGTGAAAAATGGTCATAAGTCACTTCTTCAGTGTTGTTGTAACTTTGAACAGTGATTAAATGAATTGTTGTAAGTCGAGGACTACCTGTAACGTGGAGTATCCTTTCCCTATCCTTGTGTTGATGCCAGGGGATTAATTCAGAAAGCAAGTTGGATTTGATATGATTTTAGTGATCCATCCATTTCTTGAAAACCTTTTGAATGCTTAGATAATCTTCAATTTAACAACCCTTTGAAACTGGGGGTTCTTAGGACCCAGATCCAAAGTTCCGACAGTCGCCCAGCCCCATACAGTCATATGACTGTATGTCAGGCAGCCAGTTCTGCTTAATGACCCCATGATTCACTGAACAATTGCAGTGAATCATTTAACAACCAGGGCAAAAAAAAGTCATGAAATTAGACACAACTCACTTAACAATCAGCGTGCTTAACAACAGAATTTCTGGTCCTAATTGTAGTCGTAAATCAAAAAGTACCTATAAGCTCCTTAATACCACGTACTACCTTGGTAACAGTGGTGGGTTGCCCCCGGTTCGGACCAGTTTGCAAGAACCAGTAGTAAAACCGTTGGGAGGCCCCGCCCACTGCCCTAGATGTCATCACCAGCAATCTGCACATGCACAGAAGCAAGTCACACATGCAAGCGAAGTGGGCACACGTGTGCGATCCCGTTGCGAACTGGCAGTAAAGGTAAGTAGAACCCACCCCTGCTTAGTAAGTATTAACATATTGGCAATAATGATAAATAAACCTGCTGTTCTATTCACCCAACTTCTCTTCCCTCCACTGTCCACTCCCCTCAACATGGCTCACATAGAAACATAGATTTATGCCCCTTTTCATTATAATTTAATTTCTGCATATAAGGCATTGAGTTTTACAGTTTTGGGGGATTCCTGTGCAATGAAAAAAAATAACAATAATAGCAAGAACAGCTACAAATATGTGGGATGAAATTCAGCTGTCTGTTTGTGTGACCAGAAGGTGATACTAGAATTTTGTAATTCCATTTTGTCTCTCGCCTTCTATTTTGATCACATCTAAAGAAGCACATGCAGCTATTTTTAGCATTCCTTGCCAACTTGAGCTTTTTCTGCGATTAAGATTTGAGAGAAATCTTTGCAATCGGGAGTTTCTTGCCTCTTGCACAAGGGGCGTTTCCACAGCCCTGGTTTTCACTCTGTATTTGATCCCAGTCCAAGGAAAGGGGACAATAATTAATGAAACCTAACAGTAGATCGTGGTGTTACAATCAATCTTTAGTCTGACATTCTGACACTCATTTGGACAGGTAGTCCTCGACTTACGACCGGTTGCTTAGTGACAGTTTGAAGTTGCAACAGACCTTTCTGGGAAATACTTACGACCCAGATTTGAAGTTCTAATGGTCACCCACCCCTACATGGCCACACTTCAGGTGCTCGGCTACCAGGCTGCATTTATGACCATTTGCAGCGACCTACAGTCACAGGACTGCATTTTAAGACTCTTTTTGTTAAAACTGCACCCAAAGTGAACCATTAGTCCGCTTAATGACTGCAATGTTTGCATAATAACCTCTTTATGATTATAGCATTCACTTAATAACCACCATAAAAGAGGTTGTAAAAATCAGATCAGTCACATGGGTGATCCAATTTATGACCAACACGAGTTATAATGATGATGGGCAGACTCCATTATGGTTGTAACTTGAGGAGTAGTGTGTTGCATCATAACCTTACAGTGTACACTTTCACTGTATTGACATCATAGTGGCTTGCAGGGACCCCTGTGCTTACTAAGTAGTTGGAAGCAAATTTTCTATTTTCTTTACATCAGATAATCTTGAAACTCTTGAGCAGAGGTCTTTAAACTTGGCAGCTTTAAGACTTGTGGATGTCAACTCCTCAGAATTCTGGGAGTTGATATCCACAAGTCTTAAAGCTGCCAAGTCTGAAGACCTCTGCTCTTGAGGGTAGAGAAGGACCCTCATGAACAAGTCAAGTTCATGTGAGCCTTGGTAGTACAGTGGTCTAAGGCACCCTGTTATTAAGCTGGTTATTAAGACCAGCTGCCTGCAATTACTGCAGGTTCGAATCTCGCCAAGGCTCAAGGTTGACTCAGCCTTCCATCCTTTCTAAGGTAGGTAAATTGAGGACCCAGTGGTGGGGGCAATAAACTGACTTTGTATAAATATACAAAAGGATGAAGGCTATTGCTTAATGCATTGTAAGCCGCCCTGAGTCTCCAGAGAAGGGCGGCATATAAATCAAATTAAAAAAAAAAAAGTTCTCCTCCACCCAACCAGGATAAGACTGGACCAACCCAACCAAGAGTCCCCGATTGGGTGATTGAACCTCTGCCTGCAGTCGCCTCATTTTTACTTTTTGGAACATACCCTTTGGGGATCCCTGAGAGCTTTCGTTGCAATACACATAAAAAACAAGCAGATCTGGACATTTTTTGACCATATGTTGGGAACGCCCCTGTAAGCATCTGTGTGTTTTGAATTGCCACAGCTCCCAAAGCTGCCAACATCCTTTTAAATCCAGTCAAATGGGGAAAAAATACATAATCAGAACACGTTTCTCTTCATTCACACTTTCAGTGTTCTTTGTGGACATTGTCCAGACCATCGTCTAGGCCAGTCCAGACCATGCTGGCTGGGGAATGCTAGGAGTTAAAATCCATACATCTTAAAGGTTGAGGAATGCTGGTCCAGACACTTGCTGGAAAAATGGAGAGTGGGAGGTAAAGAAGAAGGGGGGGAGGGAGGGAGGGAGAGAGAAAGAAAGGGGGGAGGAGAGACAGGAAAGGGAGAGAAGAGAAAGGGGAAGAGAGAGAGGAGAGAGAGGAAAGGGAGAGGAGGAGAGGAAGAGGGAGAGAGGTAGAGGAATAGGGGAAGAGTGAGAGGAGGAGGAGGAGAGAGAGGAAAGGGAGAGAGGAGAGGGAGAGGAATAAGGGAAGAGAGGGAGAGTGTCAGGCCTGGAAGCCATCTTTGCATTGGATCTTCAGGCCTGCCACATTTAGTGCTGTGGGAAACTGGGAAGGCGGGTTGTATGGAGCAGGGGAGATATATAGTCATAACAACATTCCTTTCTGTGAGAGTCAAGGACATCTTACCCTGCACCTGGAGGGGAGTGGCCGGGAGGCATCTCCAGTTGGGATGATGCTTTGATTGGACCATGTGATGGACATGTGGGTGCTGGGTAGGGTGTTGGACTTTTGTATGGGTGGGGGAAACCTGGAAGCTTTCAGATTCGGGTTTTCTCAGATGTGCCAATATGACATCTCTAATAAAATGGAACTTTGAGGAACTTCAAGCCTCAGGGTCTTCTTTCATTAGGGGTGTTACTTGGAACCCTGACAGAGAGGAGGAGAGACAGGAGAGACAGGAAAGGGACAGAGGAGAGGGACAGAGAGAGAGAGCGGAGGAGAGGGAAAGGAATAGAGGAAGAGAGGGAGAGGAGGAGAGACAGGAGATACAGGAAAGGGAGAGGGGAAAAGAGGGAGGGAGGGAGAGGAGGAGAGGGAGAGGTGAGAAAGAGAGAGAGGAGAGAGGACATAGTTGTTAGGGAGAAGGAAAGCTGTCCTACTGGGATGGATTATTCCTGCTGTTTTTATTTTTATTTTTTTAAAAATCCCAAGTAACAGTGATGCTGGCAGAACAACATGACAACATTGTCACAATCAGATATTTTTCCTAACTGTTGCATAAATGCCACAGACAGCCTGTGTGTGAGAGAAACAGGGAGAGACAGAAGATGGGCTTCTTTGACAGAATGATATGAAAATTCACCCTGCTGATAAAAGGAGAATCAAGCCAGCCAATCTTTTTCCAGGGCTATGAAACTGATTAAGGTCAAAATTATTGATAAGGCTGTAATAATCTCTTCTGCCTTAGGTAAGGTTTAGTGGACTCTGATCAGGGACTGGAAAGGGTGGGAGGTAGGAAAACAAAACCAACAGAAAAGCAATTTACTTCCAGTCTTAATGTTGCAAAATCCTTGAGTTTGGATAAACTGGGTTTAAACTAGAAAAACATATCAATTCAGTCTTTGGAATGAAGCAATGTAACTGGAAAGGGATGGGCAGCTTCAGAGCCAGAAATGAGTGGTATGAAGAATGTGTGTGATGGAACCCAGAGATGAAAAGTTAAGAAATATTAGATGTGACTAAATAGCTGGAAAGGTGTATGGCTTTTCTGTGGAGATGGAATCTAATACTTTCCATAATTTCACCCATTTTCATTTCCTCCCTGGAGTAGGCAATTATTGCCTAGTCTGAACCTGTAGCTTTTGATATAAGATAAATAATTACATAAACATGTGGTTAGCATGCTACCTAACCTGTGACCACGTGATTTTGAAGCTCCCAAAGCAGAATAAATTAAGAGAAAGAGTGACGTGTTGCATTACAGCCTTTCAATCATACATTTGCCAACTCAACAAGCCAACTCAACTTAGTAGCTCCTTTCTTAGACACGTCAGAAGAAAGCCAACACAAAGATTCAGGTCAACATGACTTTTATTTTTTTGGGGAATTTTAACCCAATATTACATGGAATTATTTAACAATATAGAAGATCTCTGCATATCAAGGATGGCGAAGTCCATCATGACCTCAATCTGTTTTGTTAGGTCCTGGTTTGGGTTCCTCAAAAGGATGCTCAATCACTTCTGAAAGACAAATAAAGGCCAAAAGATCAGAGGTCAGGAAAGAACAGGAAGTAGATTTATTGAATGAATAAGAATATTTACTAGGTGAATGAGAAAGCTGAAAGCTATTGGTTCATTGAGGAGAAGAGTTGAAGTAGGAACTTTTCTCCTCAATGAACCAATAGCTTTCAGAGTTGAAATAGGAACTTAGGAGTAAAATGATTGGATTCTCTACCCCAATGTTTTATCAATCTTGACAACTTTAAGTTGTGTGGACGTCAACTCCCAGAATTCCCTAGCCCCAAAACAGTCTGGGATATTGCCAAGATTGAGTAACAGTGTTTAAGAATTCATTAGTGATGAAAGAAACTAGAAACTTTACTGACAAGCTGTTATGACCTTTTTTTGGTATTTTATTTATTCTTGGATTGACTTCATATACCCAGTATAGCTGTAATAAAGTGGTAAATAAGGAATTCTTCATTTTGTATCAAGGCCATTGAGCTTCCAGATTTCCCAGAATTCTACTCGTCAGGGACCACAACAAGAATAAATCCAAGCATTTGGCACATTGAATGAATATTCTGCGGGTGCATTCCTAATACACCAGGTAGTCCCTATATCAGACAAAGCTATTCTTCATTGGCATCCTTCAGTCTCAAAAGACTATGGTATCGTGCTCTGGAAAGAAGTCCTAAAACAGCATCTAGTGTGACTAAAAGCTGTTTTAGGACCTCTTTAAGCTATTATAGCTATTATAAAGCTATTATAAACTGGGTCATCTCCTGTGCTAATCCATGGTTTACTTAGTTATGGCTTCCTGACTAAACCATAGCTGGCTGAATTCCCAAAATATGATAAGCTAAAACCAAGAAGTGACATGACATCTTAGTTGAATATGTGACTTCAGTCTTTAAAACAAAATGGGATGTTCATTCACAACTTAAGCCATTTATCACCGTACACTCTGGTTGCCCATAATTAGACATATTGGAAGTTGCTGTGCGTAAGCAAGACACCAAGATTTGGAGAAGGGCTCAGGCCAACAATTTCACGATGTCACCCCTTAAGTGACATAATCATTTCATTGTCCTGCCTGTTGCCTGCCCTGGAGGTCATTAAGAGACACACAACTACAAGGAGGGTGTTGAATCCATGCCTCAAAGCCCGAAGAAACAGGACAGCCTATATAAAATCAATTCAATGCATAAAACAGATTTTGAAACGTGGGAAGATTTATCTTTTGATCATTAAGATATCCGGTTGTCAAAACATGTCTAGCAAATTGTATTATCAATGCACATGTTTTAAGATACAGTGGTCTGCTTAACTTCATTTGATAAGTCTCTGTATTTTCCTTCCCTGTGTGCTTTTCAATGCAGCTGGAATTAACCCACACCCATACAATATTTTTTTAAGTGAGTTGGGGCCTTGAAGTTGCTTGTGAGAGTTCATTTCTAGAAACAGCCTCCCGTGAAAAGAAATCACTTGAGCTCTTTTGGTCATACTACAGGTAAAGGTAAAGGTTCTCCTTGCACGTACCATATGTGATATTCGTTCCCGACTCTAGGGGGCGGTGCTCATCTCCGTTTCAAAGCCAAAGAGCAGCACTGTCCGAAGACGTCTCCGTGGTCATGTGGCCAGCATGACTAAAGGCCAAAGGCTCACGGAACGCTGTTACCTTCCCACCAAAGGTGATCCCTATTTTTCTACTTGCATTTTTTACTTGCTTAAAACAATACACTCCTTTTGTTTTGCTTTGTAAATGTGCAGGCTTCCTTGCATATCCTCCTCCCCCATTCCTTGAAGATGCTGAAATGGCTACTTCACCAGGATTTATTTATTTAGCGTATGATGCTAAATATCCTAACCAGGATAAGACAGTGGGATTAATCAGGAGCTAACCATAGCTGGTCTTTAGAGCAGCTTTGCATAAAGCTTTATTAAGGCTAATCTGTATATAGTATAAACAATGAGGCATTTTTCAACAACCCTTTTCTTACCTTTGGTCTTGTCAAATACCCTTTTTACAGTCCTCAGGGCAGACCTTACAGCATTGGCAACACAATCCATGTTACACATCTTGTCAGCTTGTCAATTACAGCACCTGCAGGAAGATATGAAGATGAAATGCTATCTGAGCCGGGTAAATCTGGACAACCAGTGGATGTTAAGAAAGAAATACAAATCACTCATGCCACCGTCCATCCATTGGCCAACTTGCCCTAGGAAGGAACCGTATCGGTTCCACAACAACCAAAACAAGTATATATACAGGCAGTCCTCGACTTGCAACCCTTCATTTAGTGACCATTCAAAATTACAACGGCACTGTAAAAGTGACTTATGCCCGTTTTTCACACTTATGCCCATTGCAGCATCCCTTTGGTCACGCGATCAAAATTTGGATACTTGGCAACTGGCATGTAAATTTATGACCGCTGAAGTGTCCTGGGGTCACGTCATCCCGTTTTGTAAACGTCTGAAGAGCAAAGTCAATGGGGAAGCCAGATTCACTTAACAACCGCGTTACTAACTTAAGAATTGCAGCGATCCACTTAACAACTGTGGCAAGAAAAGTCGTAAAATGGGTCAAAACTCACTTAACAACGGTCTTGCTTAGCCACAAAAATTTGGGGCTCGATTGTGATTGTAAGTCGAGGACTACCTGTATATCCTATATTTCCCCCTAAAGACTTCCTTGGATTGACTGAAGTTGCACCTTTTTCTTGATACCTTTAAGAGGTTGTACTAAATGTTGGATGGAAGCAGCAAAAGATTCTTCCTTGAGTTTTGTGCCATACCAGAAAATTGCCTTGATTTATTTATTTTTTTGCATGTCAGGTTGTTATAGGAAATACAAAATATACGGCTATTAAAAAAATAAAAGGGTGTTCCACCTTTTACAGATTAACAGAATTGGAAGGGACCTTGTAGGTCATCCAGTCCAACCCCCCGCCCAAGCAGGAGACCCTACACCAGTGATGGCTAACCTTTTTGCTGTCACATGCCAAAAGTGGGGGGAATGCGGGGGAGTCACGCATGTGTGTGCCCACACCCATAATTCAATTCCCCCACGACCCGTCCCCCCAACATACATGTGTGACTCCCCCCTTCGCGATCCCTCTACTTTTGGCACGTGACGGCAAAAAGGTTACTGGTGGGCCCGGTAGGCCTGTTTTTTCACCCTCCCCAGGCTCCAGAGGCTTTCTTGGAGCCTGGGGAGGGCGAAAATGGCCTTCCCCACCCCCCTGGAGGCCCTCTGGAGGCTGGAAATGGCCCATTTCCTGAGTTCCGGTGGGCCCGAAAGGCCCGAAAATCAGTTGGCCGGAATGCTGGAGCTGAGCTAGGGCAACACTTGTGTGCCCACAGATATGGCTCCGAGTGCCATCTGTGGCACGTGTGCCATAGGTTCGCCATCACGGCCCTACACCATTCTGACAGATGGCAGTACAATCTCTTCTTGAAAGCCTCCAGTGATGAAGCTCCCACAACTTCTGAAGGCAACTTCTGTTCCATTGGTTGATTGTTCTCACTGTCAGAAAATCCCTCCTCATTTCTAGGTTGAATCTCTCCTTGTTCAGTTTCCATCCATTATTCCTGGTCTGGCCTTCAGGTGCTTTACAAAATAGCTTGACCCCCCTTCCTCTCTGTGGCAGCCTCTTAAATATTGGAACACTGCATCACTTTGCTTTGCCATCCCTTAAAATCCACCGTCAATTCAAAAATTAAAATACAAGGGATGCAAATAATAAAAAAAGAAAACAGTAAAAGCAGCAGTCAGAATGGTTCCAAAGTTTTTAATAGCATACAGGCTTAAAATTAATGTACTGCAGTTAGTCCTCAACTTATGACTGTTTGTATAATGACTGTTCAAAGTTATGACAGTGCGGAGAAAAATCACTTACAACCGGTCCTAAAACCAGGCGCTTGGCATTCAGTATGTATTTGTGAGGGTTGCGGAATCCTGGGGATCATGTGATCACCATATGTGTGACCTTCCCAACTGGCTTCTGACAAGCAGAGTCAATGGAGGAAGCCGGATTCATTTAAGGACCGCATAAAATTCGCTTAAGGATTGCAGTGATTTGCTTAACAACCATGGCCCAAATTTCGTAGAATTGGGCCTGGATCACTTAACAGCCACCTTGCTTAGTATCAGCATGGTTCTGGTCCCAATTGTGGTCATAAGTCGAGGACTACTTGGAAGTGATTTGAAAGTCTGAAAAAATAAAAACAGAGCAATATGCTCATAACATCCAGAATTCACGTAATGTTGCTGGACCGTCTTCAAGTGACAGCATTGCTGTAAAATCTGTTCCAAGAATCTAAATAAGAATCTACTTGGGCACATAGTGTAATGGGACTAACAAAATAACAGAGTTGGAAGGGACCTTGGAGGTCTTCTAGTCCAACTCCCTGCTCAAGGGGGAAACCCTCCTCAGGGTACCTTTGGCTAGACAATGCTGACTGGTGACCCCTAGGGGGAGAGACTTCTCTGTGGGAGCCCCTACCCTCTGGAATACGTTACCCCTGGAGCTCCGGATAATCCCCGACCTCCGAACCTTCCTCCGGGCCTTGAAGACCTGGCTCTTCCAATGGGCAGGCCTGGGTTGACTCTAGACTGATTTTGTAGCTTTTTAAATTCTTGAATCTTAAATTTGAATTGGTATTCCCACGTTTAACCTTATTTATTGGATATTCTGTTTTAATTTGTTTTTTAACTTTTGTATTCTCTGTTTCTTATTGTTGTGAGCCGTCCTGAGTCCTTCGGGAGAAGGGCGGCATACAAACAAACAAACAAACAAACAAACAAACAAATAAATAAGGTTGTCCAGTCTCTTCTTAAAAACATCCAGTTTTGGATCACCCACAATTTCTTGAGGCAGATTGTTCCACTGATTCACTGTTCTCACTGACAGGAAATTCCTCCTCAGTTCTAGGTTGCTTCTCTCCTTGATTAGTTTCCATCCATTGCTTTTTGTCCTGCCTTCAGGTGTTTTGGAGAATAAGTTGAAACCCACCCCACCCTTTCTTTCTGGTAGCCCCTGAGATATCGGAACACTGCTATCATGTCTCCCCTAATCCTTCTCTTCATTAAAGTAGACATACCCAATTCCTGCAACCATTCTAAATATATTTTAGTCTCCAGTCCCCTAATCATCTTTCTTGCTCTTCTCTGCCCTCTGATCTATCTCTCTGTAAGTAGGGTTGTGACTGGCACACCAGCCTAAAACCGAGTTGTGCAATCAAAGCGCTGCTCCTTTTTATACGTGTTGTGGGTGCCACACCAATAAAAAAAATGGGGCAAGGCTTCAATCCTGTGGTAGCTGCCATCTTGGAACTCCCTCTGCAGGTGCTCCTGCTGGCAAAAAAAGGTGCTTTGTGCCATGGAGAATGTTGGTATCTCTAACTATAAAGATGACTCAAGAAGAATCTTCCCAGTCATGATGATTGCAGAACAGGGCAAGCAGCTCTTGCCACCCACCACTGGTGATTCTATCATATCTAGATTGAGTTTCTCCTTCTTGACCCTCCTCCTGCCCATTATTCAAGCCAATTTATTTCACCAGATTTGTATCCCAAAATAAAGCCAAAGCTGGGCTACATACAGGTAGCCCTCGAATTACGATCATAATGGTGCCTGCCCATTATAATTGTAAGTTGTTAACAATTACAAGTAGTCCTCAACTTACAACAGTTCGCTTAGTGACCAAGAGCCCTGGTGGCGCAGTGGTTAGAATGCAGTACTGCAGGCTACTTCTGCTGACTGTTGGCTGCCTGCAGTTTCGCAGTTCGAATTTCACCAGCTCAAGGTTGACTCAGCCATCCATCCTTCTGAGGTAGGTAAAATGAGGGCCCAGGTTGTTGGGGGCAATATGCTGACTCTGTAAACCACTTAAGAGAGGGCTGTAAAGCACTGTAAAGCGGTATATAACAGTGGTGGGTTGCTACCGATTTGCCCCGGTTCGCCCGAACCGGTGGCGGTGGCGGGAGGCTCCTCCCACCCGCCCGGAGGTCATCAAATATGCTCTGCGCATGCAAGCTGGCATGACTAAACGCCGAAGGTGCACCGAAAGCTGTTATCTTCCCACCAAAGCGGTCCCTATTTTTCTACTTGCATTTTTTGCGTGCTTTCGAACTGCTAGGTTGGCAGAAGCTGGAACAAGTAATGAGAGCTCATCCTGTTACGCGGCACTAGGGATTTGAACCGCTGAACTGCCGACCTTCTGACCGACAAGCTCAGCATCTTAGCTACTGAGCCACCGCATCCCTTCACGCCTTACTTACACACATGCAAAATCCATGTTAACATCGTCCCCTGTCAGTACACAGAGAGGACAGCAATCCTGACTAAATTATAAAGGAGCCTCAGATCATCTGCCCCTTTAGAACAGCCCTTTCAGCTCTCAAGTCCTCCAAGTTACAAGACCAACATCCCAACTTATACAGCACCAGATCTGAGGAAAAACAACCTTCCTTGTGAATGTATTTAAAAGTTCATCTTTGAATAGAAGTAATTTAAGAGCCTTGGTGGCTCAGCAGACTAAGTGCTGTTAAATAGCACCAGCTGTCTGCAATTACTGCAAGTTCAAATTTCACCAGGCTCAAGGTTGACTCAGCCTTCCATCCTTTCGAAGTAGGTAAAATGAGGACCCGGTTTGTGGGGGCAATAAGCTGACTTTGTATAAAAAGAACACCGCTTGGGGGGGGGGGGGCGAAAGCCCTACTAAGCAGGTATATACAAAAGTATGAAGGCTATTGCTTAACACATTGTAAGCCGCCCTGAATCTCCAGAGAAGGGCGGCATATAAATTGAACCAATAAATAAATTATATCCCAACTGTTTGTCTTCACTATACCTCAAACTAATTTAAGAGCTAAGGGATAGGTGTGCCCTTACTGGAAGTAATTGATAAAAATAATGTTGCTGTTATCAGGAAGAAAGTTTAACCTAAACTGGTCCTCATATAATGGTCTTCCTGGAACACTTTTGTCCTCGTTTTGGGGACAAGAGGCACCATGAATCTCTCTTGTAGAAGCCCTTTCCTCCTCTTTCCCCAAATAATGACCCATCATGAAGGACCTCTACCACAATTTCTCTCCGGTGACATCCTACGCATTCAAGACTCAGCAATTCACCTGCTACAAGATCCAAATCTTTTAGGTGTCCTTCTTTGTCTTCCTGTTTGTTTATTCTCCCAAGTCCTGAATCTCAAGTTTTAGTGATACCAATTAGCATCAGAATCAGAGATCTCTGCTCTAATTACCTAGCTAGGTGTTTCCTAAACAAATATCCACACCTGGTACTTTAGCAGCTAAATAGCCTTGCAGGTGATGTAGCATTTTGCTTACCTCCCCAAAATGTTGCTTCTTGAGAATTCAGGCTGGGGGATGTTCAAAAGGGGAGTGGAGTCTCCATTCCCATCCCCAATATAAATGCACCCCGTAACTACCTCTCTTCACTCCTGTCCCTCTGCCACTATTATCTCCTTCTACTTTCCATTTATTGAATGTAGTTTCAGAAGAAGGAAAGCGTTTGGAGGCATTTCTTAAAGGGTAGTAAGAGGATTGGAAGTAATAAACAGACTAAATGGGTTTATGAATCCTGACTATCCCATATTTTAGCATCTGGGCTGTATTTTCTGTCTTTGTTTTTGTAAAAGGGGAAACATAAAAGAAACACCTACAAGCAATGATCACAATGCAAGGGATTATCACAGACTCTTCTATTAAAATTATATTATTGGAAGAGAGAGAGAGAGGGAAGGAGGGAAGGAGAAAGGGAGGGGGGGGAAGAGAGATATATGCAAGGAACTGGATCATGTGTAAAGGGTCCTCTCTGAGCTTGGTGGTTTTCTTGCAGATGTTTCATTATCAAAACTAGCTTAACATCATCAGAGCTGGTGCCTCATAGGTGCTAGGGCTAGGTTACACCATCAGGACTAGCACTGATGATGTTATTAGTTTGGGTAATGAAATGTCTACAAGAAAACAACCAACAAAGCAACCAGAGAGCAAAAAGGATCCCTCATCTCAACCTTGAGCTACAAATATTCTATTATTGGATTGTATTGCAGGCTGACTCTGCTCACTGCCAGGAGTTCGGTCCTGACTGGCTCAAGGTTGACTCAGCCTTCCATTCTTCCGAGCTCGGTAAAATGAAGACCCAGATTGTTGGGGACAATATGCTGATATGGTAAACTGCCCAGAGAGTGCTGTAAAGCACTATGAAGCAGTATATAAGTCCAAGTGCTATCGCTATTGCCATCCATTAGAATGGAAACATGATAGAAAGTTTCCAGCCAATTGGTGATTTCAGATTATTCCTGCAAATCCACTAATAGATAGATAGATAGATAGATAGATAGATAGATAGATAGATAGATAGATAGATAGATAGATACTATATATTGGAAGCAAAAGTAGCCATGATTCTCCTTTCCTCTTTATCTTCCTCTATATTTCCTTCTTTTAATCCTGCCTTTATCATTTTTATAAATAACCAAAGGCAGTGAACATACATCATATTCCTTCCTCCTCCTATTTTCCCCATATCAACAACCCTGTGAGGTGAATTTGGCTGAAAGAAAGTGACAGGCCTAAAGTCACCCATGCAGCTTTCATGCCTAAAGTGGGACTAGAACTCACCATCTCCTGGTTTCTAGACTGGCGCCTTAATCACTAGACCAAACTGGCTTTCAAAGTACTTTCTTTGCCAATAATCTGACGTTCTTATTTATCCATTCCACTTTGATTAAAAACCCATCTGATCCTATAGTTTTTTTTGTACAGCCTTAGTTCTCTTCTCCCCTTAAGGTTCCTACTTACTCAGAAAGATTGTCTTCACTTTTCTGGAGCTCTTCTCCTGCTGATGTCCTGGAGAATTTTAGATGGCTTATGTACCCAGCTGCTGGATCCATCCATCCTGCCCACATTGGGGAGGGAGCAATTACACACATGTGCAATCAATTGCCTCTTTCACAATGTCTTTGAAGGATAATAAACTGATCTGACTAATCTCCACTCACTATAACCTGCTTACAATCTGTGGGTGAAGAAACATTTAATTTCAATCTCGTCGTGACTTCTTTGGGGAGAACTGGAATGTATTCTTATCTGATGCTTGGTGAGATCAGCGCAGACACACAAAAAGACACACATGTCCAAGATAGATCCAAGCCCTGTTCAGGCCTTTCGTTGAATGCCTGAAGGACGCAAATTAGAGATGGAAGAGGTGACCATGCTGGCCCCATCCTCTTTCCTTGATCTCCACTTATTTGGCTTTAACAGCTTGGGGCTCCCCATTTTTTAAAGTTCTAGATTACATGGAGAAGTTGTGCCAAAGACAGTGCTCTTCACCCATCATGAAAATATCAGGGATGGGATTCAGCCAGTTTGGAGAGGTTCAGGCAAACCGGATGTTAATTTTAATCTGGTTCCTCGAACCAGTAGTTACAAGGACTGGCAGAATCTCTTTGGAGATTCTCAATCATCCAGGACACAGTTGTCTCAAAAGGCAACTGGACTTTGTTGTTTTTGTTTTTGTTTTTTCTGTGAAAAAGTTTCGCTTCTCATCCAAGAAGCTTCTTCAGATCTGAACTGAAGAAACTTTTTAGATGTGAAGTGAAACGTTTTCAAGGAAAAAAAAAACAAAAAAATATCATTTGCCTTCTGAGCTAAGTTGTTTTTCTGTAGACATTTTATTACCTGAGTCATGTAGCACTGATGATGTTATTTAGTTTGGGTAATGAAAAGTCTACAAGAATACAACCAAGCTCACAGAGCACCAAGGACCTCTCAAACAATCTTTGTCAGGGCACAGCAGAAAAAAAGAGGTTGTCAGATCATCTTGGGGCTGTGGTTAGGTTCCTTTTTCCTGTCAGGTGTCCAGCTAAATTCATGAAGGTTAAAAAAAAAGTGCCCCATTCTCAAAAAAGTGCCCGTTGAACCCCTGCTTGCTTTCAGCTAAGTGCATAAACAGCCATAAAAGTTCTTATTTATTTGTTTGTTTATTTTATTTATTAATTAATCAAATTTATATGGTTCCACATGTCCCAGGTAGGGTTGCCAGGTGTCCATTATTTGAGCGGACAGTCTGCTTTTTTTAAAAAAAAAATTTGATTTATATGCCGCCCTTCTCCGAAGACTCAGGGCGGCTTACAATGTGCTCAGCAATATTTTTCACATTATGTTCACTATTTTTTTTCACAAAATAGTGGACATTTTTTTTATTCAAAAGCTTTATGATGAAATGGTACGTGAGTTTTGCGAGTCAGAATTCCATGAAGTTTTGCGCCATGTTCCAACACGTTGGTTAAGTTTGTTTAAAGCAGTCGAAAGACTTTCTTTTTTGTAAGAAAATATATAATTTAATTGTAAATTTTTTTTTATTTTTTTACTACTTAACACCCACCCCCCCCCACCCCGCTTGTCCGCTATTTTTTGGAAGCAGACCTGGCAACCCTACCCAGAAGATGACTCTGGTGGCATACAACAATGCAATAAAAACAGTAAATAAATAAGACGATCACCGGTTAAAACTATTACATATTATTTTTTTAAAAAGAATTAGAAATTATAAAACCAGCTGGAACAGGAAAAGGGAATAATGGACGGAGGGATGTGAATAAGAACGGAGCTACCCAGGGATGGGCTGCTGGGGGTTTGCAGGGGTTTGAGAGAAACTCTAGCTAAGATTCTGTGCAGTTCGGAGAACCCCCAAATCCCACTCCTGGATGGCCCCTCCCAGGAGTCCCCACGTGGCCCGTTTTGGATGCAGGTAAGTGCAGGGCGCACATGGAGGCTCGGGAACGGGGAAAAACCGGCCTACCGGAAGTTCGGGAAGGCCGTTTCCAGCCTCCAGAGGACCTCCGGAGCCTGGAAAGGCTGTTTTCGCCCTCCCGGATGCTCAAGGAAAGCCTCCAGAGCCCAGGGAGGACACAAAAATGCCTCTGCACCGCCATAGTGCAGGAAGCTGACTAGGCCATGCTCACCATGGCCACGTCCATCCAGCAACCAGGCAGAGAATCCCTTGCTAAAAAATTTTAAAGCCCATCCCTGGAGCTACCTCACAAATTCACCTGTCCCCTGGATGCCCCAGGCCTGCTAGCATAACCAGGTCTTGAAGGACCTTCAGAAGCTCAGGAGTAATGAGGCCAACCTTATCTTTGGAGGAAAAAAAATCCAGAATATAAGCCCCACAGCAAAAAATGCCCACTTAACTCTTGATCTCCGGAATTTGGCTGCATCGAGAGTAACCAGATTTGGGCATATAGGACCAAACATGGATATTTAGTTGAAACCTCAGACTGATCCTAGAAATCAAACATATTACTAAAGCCTTTTTCTTTTAAGGTAAGCCAATTATCTTTAAATAAAGTATTTTAAGACACTTCTCTTAAAATAAGTAACACAAAACATGTAACACATTGCTAGCTATGCAGGTGATGTTAAGGAGGTCAGTAAACTTGGTGACTTGATATATTTTGTAATTATCGTGTTTCCCCGAAAATAAGCCCCCCCCCCGAAAATAAGCCCTCCCCTGAAAATAAGCCCTCCCCAAAAATATTTAAACGCATTAAACGCATTTATATATAATATAAATATATATTACTTTCAGGGAAACACAGGAATATGATACAATACAGATAGTTTTTGACTTATGACCACAATTTGGACTGGAAGGCCTGTTGCTAAACTATGCAGTTGTTAAGTGAGTCACATCTGATTTTATGACCTTTTTTGTCATGGTTGTTAAGTGAATCTGGCTCCTCCCATTGACTTGCTTTTCGGGGCACCTTAGGAAGGACACAAGCAGGAAACACAAAACCTTGGGAGACTGCAACTATCATAAAGATGTGCCAGTTTCCAAGCACAATAATTCTGATTACATAACCTCAGGGATGCTGCAACAGTTACAGATAGTCCTCGACTTACAACAGTTCATTTAGTGACCATTCAAAGTCACAACGGCAGTGAAAAAAGTGACTTAGAACCGTTTTTCACACTTACAACCTTTGAAACATCCCCCTGGTCACGTGATCAGAATTCAGACACTTGGCAAATGGTTCATGCTTATGACCGTTGCTGTGTCCCAAGGTCACATGATCCCCTTTTGTGACTTCCTGGCAAGCAAAGAGCCTTGGTAGTACAGTGGTCTAAAGCACCCTGTTATTAAGACCAGCTGCCTGCAATTACTGCAGGTTCGAATCTCGCCAAGGCTCAAGGTTGACTCAGCCTTCCATCCTTTCTAAGGTAGGTAAATTGAGGACCGAGTTTGTGGGGGCAATAAGCTGACTTTGTATAAATATACAAAAGTATGAAGGCTATTGCTGAGCACACTGTAAGCCGCCCTGAGTCTCCGGAGAAGGGCGGCATATAAGTCAAATTAAAAAAAAAAAAAAGTCAATGGGGAAGCCAGATTCACTTAACAACCAGGTTACTAACTTATCAACTCCAGTGATTCACTTAACAACCATGGCAAGGAAGGTCGTAAAATGGGGCAAAGCTCACTTAACAAATGTCTCACTTAGCAACATACATTTTGAGCTCAATTGTGGTCGTACATCGAGGACTACCTCCTGTATATATGTGAAGAACATCATAAATCACTTTTTTTCAGCAAGTTGTAACTTCGAAAGATCATTCAGTGAACGGTTTTAAGTCAAGGACTACCTGTTGCTTAGCAAGGGCTAAGTGAGCCATGCCCCATTTTATGACTCTTTCCCTCCAGTTGTTAAGTGAATCATGTAGAGAGGTGGGCTTCATATAATTTAACAGCCGGTTCACCCAGAATCGAATATGTGAGCGCGCCGTCAAAAACATGGTGATTGTATGGGATGGGATAACTTCGCTTGCGCATGTGCCTTGCACACATGCACGCTGTGTCAAAAACATGGCGATTGTGTAAGATGGGATAGCACCGGGGCAGACGGGTGGGCCCAGCTGCTGACCATAACTACCAGTTCGCGCGAACCACTCCGAACCGGCTGAATCCCACCCCTGATCATATAGTTATTAAGCGAATCTGGCTTCCTCTACTGACTTTGCTTGACAGAAGTTCTCTAGGAAGGTTGAAAATGACAATCCAAATGCCTCAGGACAGTGTAACTGTTGTAAATATATGCCAGTTGACAAGCACCTAAATTATGATCACATGACTAAGGACGCTGCAATGGTCATAAGTGTGAGAACCGGTCATAAATCAGGTTTTTTCCTCCAGTGCTGTTGTAACTTTGAATTGTCACTAGTCTATAATGAACATTTTGAGCTTGCATCTTATTTTATTGTGCCTGGACCGAGATGTCTTAAGATGATCTTAGCTTTTTGCTACTTTAATGGCATGATAAGGTAGCTCTTGGAAGATGTAAAAGGAAGCTGAGAATTTTTAGACCAAGTTGGAAGGTTGGGAAGTCATGAACTCGTTGGATCATCTCACCAAACAACCCCAAGGGCATAACCCTTGAGGAACCGATTACCACTTGGAAACTTTAGATCGTTGTCTTCTGCTACATGAGGGGCTGCCACAGGGAGGTGGAGAATCAGATAAGCAATGGGTGGAAACTCATCAAAGTGAGATCCAACCTAGAACTAAGAAGAAATTTCCTGACAGTGAGAATAATTAATCAATGGAACAGGTTGTCTCCTTGAGTTGTGGGTGGTTTTTAAGAAAAATTGGACAACCAATTGTCCGAGATGATATAAGGTCTCCTGCCATGGACTTGGACAAGAAGGCCTCCAACGTTCCTTCTAGCCCTGTAATTCTATGTGGGTTTCACGTGGTTCAAAACCTACATCATGAATAATGCATGCCGGCCTTCCTGTTTGCTGCTGGCCGCCGCCAGACGTTCCTTTGGGATCGTCAGCTTCCATAGCCTGTCAGAGCCGCCTTCACAACGGAACGGCGGCTCGAAAAAACTCCGTTCCCATGAGGAAACGGAGATAGAGCCGGCAGGGGTGGGTAGAACTCTCTGCAGAATCCCAAAAGTTTTTCTTTTACTTTTGGGATGGAGCGGATGAGATGCCCCATATCCCCAGCCGCTGCTCCGGGCTTTGGGAGACCTCTGCTAATGCAGAGCTAGGCGTCAAAAGCAAGCCTGCGAATTTGACAGATTACTCAAAGAAAATGTGAGCTGGACCTGTAATACTGAAGCGCAAGTATTTTACTTATCTTTTAAAAATTACTTAAGAGAATAGAGGAAGAGAAAGAGGAAAAAAGGTTTTTTTTAAAATGGCGTCTGCCGCGGCTGGAGAAGAGTTTGAGAGGGAAAGTTCTTCCGTTTTTTATTATTACAATGTAGCGGAATAAATACCACTGGCTACATTTGTAGACAAAACTCCGCTCCTGTTTTTGCTTTTCTCTTTTTCCCCTGGAGGCCTGATTGTTGCTGGCTGGAAGTCTTTTGTCTTTTTTTTTTTCTTCTAACAAAGCCTGCTTAGGCGGAAACATGGCACTGAGGCTTGTGAAGTCAGACAAAAAAATAGGTGGGGGGGATTCCCCCACTAAGAATTTAAAGGAACAAGTTTTAACTCTTCAGTCCCAGAAACCTGATTTTAATATAATAGAATTTCTCTTAGAGGAGATTGAAAGAAGGGATGAGATTGTGAATCAGCAACTTGAAAAATTTAAGCAGGAAACTAAGGAATTGGTGAAATCCAAGTTTGACTTTTTGCAGCAAAAAATTTTAAAAATGTCAGAATTCATGATTCGGTTGGAAATAAATGCTAATTTACTAGAGTCAAAAATGGATGAAATTCAAGACAAATTGGACAATAGAATTCAAAAAATTGAAAATGATTTGTTAAATATTCAGGATTATAGTTCAGAAGAAAAATTTAAAATGGATGCTGATCAAAAGTCTGGTAATGTAGAAACTCTGCAACAGAGGATTGAAAAAGAGGTTCTAAAGATACAATATAATTTTACAGAATATGCAATAAGACTTAGAGGTTTGCAGGAAAATAACAGAGATGACTTAAGGAAAATATCTTCTGAATTTCTAGCTGGGATTTTAAAGATTCAACCTGAGGAAGTGTTTTGTAGGATTGACAGAGCTTATCGAATAAACTCTTGGACTGCCAAGCAAAGGCAATTGCCTAGAGATGTGGTAATCTATTTTTCAGATAAAGAAATTAGGAATAAAATTGTGCAAAATTCCTTCAATTCTAATTTGCAATTGTATGGAAGAAAGATTTGGATTTACAAGGAACTCCCACCTAAGATATTAATGGAAAGGAAGAAATTTGGCTTTCTGGTGTCTGAGTTAAAAAGGAGAAATATTCAATTCCGGTGGGACGTCCCAGTTGGTATTATATTGAGATATCAAGGAGAAAGATACCAGTTAAATACTGTTGAAAGAGCGGAAGAATTTTATCAAAATAGGTTGAAAATGAATTTAACGTCTTCAGATATAATACAGGATAAGCAGAAGGAGCTGGAACTAAAGACAGAGACTGTACCAGATAAATTGCCTTTGGATTTATCGGATACCCCAGCTGGATTATCTACAAATTCGAGAGAAGTGCCATCTGATTTTAATGTGATGACTTATCAAGGCAAGGACAAGCATGGAAACCAATTAGAGGATATACAAGGGATAAAAAAGAAACGCGAGACACAAAAAATTAGGATGGAAGTCAAACCCACAAAAAGAAAACAAAAAAGAAATAGGTTGTGCAAAAATAGAAATTTCTAATCCAAGCAACAGTGAAGCCAGTGATTTTAAAATATGAATGATCATGTGAAAACATAGAGGAGGCGACACATTGGTCAATATCATCCTGAGGATAGTGGCAGATCTCTGCATTGCCGTAATTTTGGGACATGGAAAGAGCCTCAAATTGATGGTTTTGAATTATCTACTTTGAAACTTCTTTTTGTGTTGATAAATATATTATAATTATTTTGAATTATAAGGCAAGAGAATCACATTGGGACATGCAGAAGATCGGGTTGTTACCCAATACGATGATGGAAATTAATAATCCTGATGAAACCCACAATTATTATTATATGGAATATAATTATAATGTCACTCGGGTGGTTGTTTTTACTTTTATATATATAAGAAGATGTTTACTACTGATGGGGGCAGATATGATTGGAGACCTTGAATAAACTGTTGCATCAGCAAGCTATGTTACCCCATTATGGATGTTGGTTCTAACAATCCAGTGGAAAGACTTCAAGAAGATATTATATGGACTATAAATTTAAAGTTATTGTCTTTTCTTTTTTTATTTAGATATAATGGAATATATATATATATATATTTTTAAGTAGTGTGGGCAGTGAATTAAAGATATCAAGAATTGTTGTGTATGGTAAATTTGTAAGACAGTGGGTGAATAAGCTAGCTACAGATTGATTAGTTTAAGAAAAGGGATTTTTAAGTGATACATTTAGGGGAGTGGAGGAAATGGATAGAGTGGAATAAATGTTAAATTAGATTTTATGGTGAGCCCGCTTTGAAATGTTATTAAAGTAGGACTTATCGTATAGTTTTAAAGTGGAAGGTGGTTTTGAATTGTTGCAATAATGTATAGATATAAAACACTATTATGCTAAATTAGAAGTTATTTTATAATAGTTATAGTATAATGTGTTTGTTTTTTGTTTTGTTTTTTTCTCTTCTTCTTTTCTGAGATGTATGGATAAAGGGGGATTTATAATACTTTTAGTAAGTAAAGGTCAGTATTTTGAGGAGGGAGCAAGTAATCTGTTATGAATTAGGGTTTTTTTTTTTGTTACGAAGAAGTCACAGGGGGGGAAGGGTGGGGAGGGGGGGTTAGGGAGGGGGGGGAGGGGGGGGGAAAAAGGGGGAAAAAATTTGTATTTGAAAACTTTTTCAATAAAAAAAAAAAAAAAAAAAAATAATGCATGCCAATTTAGGATTAGAACCAGCAACCTGGTTCTAGAGAAGGACTCAAAGTCAGTTGAGGGCCTTTCTTCATCGCTGTGCTGAATTACCCTCCGCCCATCCTTGAGTTGACAGGAACACGGCAATCGTGGAATATGATTTCTCATAACTGATCTCTATCCTGCCTTGGTTTCAACTCATCAGATTTATTTCCAAGGTATTAGATGACAAACCCTACCCATTTTTACACATTGGGAGGCTGCTCTTGGATTAGGATGGAGTAAGGGAGAAAATATTACCACAGCTTCGGTAGGGCTAAAGATGATGTAAGCCTATCTCATTCATGAACTGTTGATGAGATGAAGTCAACACTATAGTAGGGTGCCCTGGAAAGACCCCAAGAGGCACCTGTTCCAGTGGTGAAATTCAGCTGGATCTATCTGGATTGTGCGATCCGGTAGCATCGGTGGCGGGAGGCTCCGCCCACCCACCCAGACGTCATCACGTCCCGTTTTTGACCTCCTGCACATGCACAGAAGGCTCTGCACATGTGTGGAGGAGGAGCAGCGGTGCTCACAATTGCAAACTGGTAGCGAACGTAAGTGAATTTTACCCCTGACCTGTTCCTATAGCTTATGGTCTGTACTGCCAATTTTGGCAAGATCACAAGTCCAATAGCAACTTCACAAAACCATAAAGAGGATGATGTTGGAGGAGTCAGCTATATTAAATGTTTGCTAAATTTTTCTTCCCCCCACCACCCAAGTACTGACCCAAGAAGTAAGCTGACCTGGGTAAGTGTTTGAGTGTTGGACCACCGAGAAAAAAATTAACTGGGAAGTCCAAAACATCAGGGGTGGATTCTAAATTTTTTTACTACTGGTTCTGTGGGCGTGGCTTGTTTTGTGGGTGTGGCTTGATGGTCATGTGACAATTCTTTAGGATTTAGCAGAGGTCCTGGTCTACCAGGCTTTTAATTGCTTGCAGAGCTGTACCGGTCTACTCATTTGTTTTTGGAGGCACTGGTCTACCCATTTATTTTTGCAGGCACCGGTCTACTCATTTGATTTTGGAGGCACCGGTCTACCACCACACTGCCTTTTAACACTGATCAGCTGTAGGGCGGCCCTTTGAAGCCCCGCGGCAAGAGTTTAAACAGTTTTCTTCCTTCTAGCCGATCAGCTGGGACTCAGGAGGCAGCAATAGATTGGGGGTGGGGCCAAATAAAAGGTAAGAATAACGTGGGGGAGGAGTGGGGGGCAGAACCAGTTCAGTGTCGTCATATCGTCACCGCTACTGGCTCGGCGGAACCAGGCGGAACCAGGAGGAACCCACCACTGCAAAACATGATGAAAAGTGGCAACGTTAAACCATTTCTGTAGGAGCTAGAGTGCCCACAATGAGGTAAACATAAATATGTCAGCCTTACAAGTAGGAGCTTTTTTGATATCTTAGACTGCTTTCTAATCAATGTTTATATAAAAAGTAATTTTATTTGAATCAACATCTTCTCTTCTGCTTACAAGGCCAGACCCATATGCAGGTAGTCCTCATCTTACGACCACAATTGAGCCCCAAATTTCTCTTAATGCAAAATTTAATGAGAGGCTTAATGAGACAGTTGTTAAGTGAGATTTGCCCCGTTTTATGAACCTTCTTGCTACAGTTGTTAAGTGAATCACTGCAGTTGTTAAGTCAATAACACAGTTGTTAAGTGAATCTACTTTCCCCATTGAGTTTGCTTGTCAGAAGGTCACAAAATGGGATCACATGACCCTCAGGACACTGCAACTATCATAAATATGAGCCCGTTGCCAAGCCTCTGGATTTTGATCATGTGACCATGGGGATGCTGCAAAGGTCGTAACTGTGAAAAACAGTCATGTCACTTTTTCCCATGCCATTGTAACTTTGAATGGCCACTAAATGAAATGTTCTTAAGTCGAGGACTATCTGTGCTCTATAGCTTATGTTACGGATATAAACCCTTTCTGTGGGAATTTATCATTTCAAATTAAAATCCATTATTCTGACACAAAGCCCTTGATTCAGGCTTTGATCTATTATCTCATAAATCCTTATGAAAGAAGTCTTGATTTTTTTAAGCCCCAGGTTTGAAAAGAAGAGGCAACCGTTAATTTTATGTAATTGGCTCCTTAAAGAAGTTGCATCTTTTCCAGGCATAAATAGAAATCTAGAAAAAAAAAACACGAGCTATTTTAATGAACAGCACAGAGTTCGTTTTCCAAATTATTTTTGAAAAATTTATAGCCTTCTGAAGTAGTACCCCTCTATGTCAAAAATAAATACCCTTTTAACATTATTGGTGATATGTTTGTTCTCTAAGCAACTACGGTACAGCTGTTTCCTGGGAAAAGAGCTCTAAAAAAATGAGAAGTCCTCTAAAAATTTGATTAGACAGCAGAAGAATTGTAATTAAAGCTAATGCTTTTTTTAAAATCAAGAAGAGGATTGCATCACAAAACAGGAATTAACCATTTTCAAACAGTGCAGCTGCTGTAGTTTGACTCAACTGCTGCTAAAAATGGGTGGATCTGAATTTAATATGTTTTGATTGTCAAGGGTCAGAATGACATTTGGGCCTAGATTCGTCTGGTTTAGAGACGAGGAATTAGGATAAACATTTCATATCCATGGCTTTGAGAAATGTCATCATCCCAGGGTCAAATTTAATATAAATGAAAACTTCAACTTGTTAAACTTGCTTTAAAAGTTTGGGGGGTTGATTGTTAGGACCAACTGCATGATGAGTTAATTTTGTTATATGGAATGTGGATTTGCAACTTCTACATGATTATTTACAAGGTAAGCTTTTAGCCTGAAATTAGGTTTTCTGTTATTAACCCCAAATTTTAAAATCGGGGAATGGTATGCTACCCAGAGTTGGCTGAATTGGAATAACCTTTAAGTTCCATAAGTCACGGGTCCCAAACCTCTGGGCCACAACCCACTGCTAGGCCATGGCCTGTTTGAAAATGGGGCACGGGAGAAATGGGCAAGGAGCCAAGGACGCGTGTCTGAAGCTCCACTCTCACGTGCGACGGGCAAGTGCCTAACACTTGCGTGAGTGGAGTATCGCGCATGAGTGCAAGCATCCTCTGCTTGCACATGAAACTCCATTTGCACAAGTGAAGGGCGCACGCGCGCCACTCACACAATTGGAGCTGTGAGCATATGCGCATATGCCAGAGATGGGTTTCAGCAAGTTCTGACCAGTTCTGGAAAACCGGTAACAGAAATTTTGAGTAGTTCGGAGAACCGGTAAATACCACCTCTGACTGGTCCCGCCCCCGTCTATTCTCTGCCTCCCGAGTCCTAGCTGATCGGGAGGAAATGGAGATTTTGCAGTAACCTTCCCTTAGAGTGGGGAGGGAATGGAGATTTTACAATATCCTTCCCAGAGGTGGGTTTCAGCAGGTTCTGACCAGTTCTGGAGAACTGGTAGCGGAAATTTTGAGTAGTTCGGAGGACTGGCCCCACCCCGGTCTATTCTCTGCCTCCCAAGTCCCAGCTGGTCAGGAGGAAATGTAACCTTCCCCTGGAATGGGGTGGGAATGGAGATTTTACAGTATCCTTCCCCTGCCATGCCCACCAAGCCACACCCACCATGCCATGCCTCGCCCACCACGCCACACCCACAGAACCGGTAGTAAAATTTTTTGAAACCCACCACTGATCCTTCCCCTGCCACACCCACCAAGCCATGCCATGCCATGCCACGCCACAGCCACCAAGCCACAGCCACAGAACTGGTAGTAAAAGATTTTGAATCCCACCACTGGCATGTGCCTGCCAATCACATGCTCGCCCCCTACCAGACCAGGCCGCCAAGCTCAAAATGTTGGGGACTGCTGCCATAGGTGACTAAGTAAACTTACTCAGCATTTTTAAAAGGTACTCATTCGTAAACAAGTAGTCCTCAATTTATGATTGCAGTTTTGACCAGAATTTTACTTGTAAGCAGGGCCGGATTTAGATGAAAAGAGGCCCTAGGCTATTCCACTTATGAAGTGAAACCTATAGTGAAAGTATAATTTTAATTTTGCTAACAATTTGAATGTAGGCCCCTCTTGATCTTGAGGCCCTAGGCTGAAGCCTAGTTAGTCTATAGGAAAATCCGGCCCTGCTTGTAAGTGACCAGACCCAACTTTTCAACCATTTTTATGGCAGTCGTTAAGCATATCATGCAGTCGTAAGTCCAAATCATAGAGTTGTTAAGCATCTTGTCTTGCTTTCTGATGTATTTTCCAAAGCACCAGAGGGCAAGACAAGAAACGATGGATGGAAACTTTCAATCAAGGAGAGAAGCAACCTAGAATTAAGGAGAAACTTCCTAACAGTGTAAGTCAGATTTAGGAAACTTTCTTTATGGGATCTGGTAATCCATGGGTATCAGGGAAGGGGGAAGCAAAGGATGTGTTGTGACATCACAGTGCAAACTTTCACCCCTTTTGAACTTGCACTGTATTCCATGGAAATTTGCAAGGAGCGAGACTGAGCTGCAAAGTCACAACAAACTTTTATCATTTTTGCCTCACTGTTTATAGTGGGTCCTTCTGAAGGCCATGTTATTTCAAACTAGAGAAAGAAAACAATGTTTTATGAGTGGAAAACTGAAGCATAGACAGTGCTATATATCTTTATGTCCAAGACTGGATAAGAATTGGTAATTCTTTATGTTTGGTGTTATTTAGGTCTCTCATATATCTAGATAGCAGCCAGTTAGAATTCTATGCCTCTCTTAAAACCCATTTACTAAAGAACTCTTTTATTACTCATCTGGATTTTTTGCAATCTGGAAATGTAGCCCTAATAATCTTCAGGGTTCTTTAGTCCATTGTAGAAGACTTAAACAAGTCCCATTGTTTCAGTCTCCTGATTTGTCTCTTTAGTAAAGAGGATGAGTAATCAACTATGCATAGCAATGTCTCAACGTGAAGTCTTCCTTTCGTGTACTTGCCGGTAACATCATGATCCAAGTACCAAAGAGTGTGAAGCTTTTATTGTGAAGCTATGGCACTTCGTGTCGGCGTTTTGGTTAGGAACGGATGTCTGTGGTGATAAAGTGACAAATAGGTTTAAGCTGTCACCCTAGTGATCTGAGGACAAGAGGAAGGCAGTGACACGGGGATCAGGTGGAAAATAGAGATTGCCGGAGCATTTTTGAACCATGGTTAGTGACAAGTGTGGGAAGACTCAAAGGAGTACCAATCCCTACAACTTGTTCTTTTGGATGTCTATGGAGATTCTCAGTCATCCAGGTCATGGTTGTCCCAAAGGTGCTTTTTCAAGAGGCAACTGGGCTTTCTTGTCTTCCTTTGAAGACATTTTGCTTTTCATCCAAGAAGCTTCTTCAACTCTGACTGGGTGGTGGGGAATGGAAGGATTTATACTCCTTGCAGACAGTTGGTCATTTGCATTCTTTTTATAGAGTCATTAAGGCCACCTGGAGGTTTATCTGTGTCCTCAGGGTCACCTGAGTGGTGCAAATGAGCGTGGAGCCTTCTTGGAACTGTTGAAAGGATTGTGTTGTAGACTGGAGATAGATGATGTCATATCCCTCCCCCTCTGTTGAGAGAGGGCTGCTCAGTTTTGACATAGATGGCCTCTTTCACCCCTCTTTCAAACCTCTCTGTCCAAAATGTGGACTTTGCTATCTTCAAAAGAGTGTCTTTTAAATGCAGATGGACTGCTGATGGACTGTTGTTCTTTATAAATCAGTGTTTCGCAACCTCAGCAACTTTAAGATATGTGGACTTCAACTCCCAGAATTCATTTCATTTCATTTATTAAATTTTTATACCGCCCCTCTCCCGAAGGACTCAGGGCGGTGAACAGCCAGGATTAAAAAACATACAATATAAACATTAAAATAATTTAAAACATAATTAAATCTATATTGGCTTCCCCCAATTTAAAACCCCTTACCCATAAAATTAACCAATAAAATTTTTTAAGCCAGCCCGGCTTGCTGAAATAAAAAAGTCTTCAGAGTCCGACGAAAGGTCTGGAGGTCCGGGATCAGTGGTATCCCTGGGGGTAGCCCATTCCAGAGGGCAGGTGCCCCCACAGAGAAGGCTCTTCCCTTGGGGGTCACCAGCCGACATTGCCAGACCGACGGCACCCTGAGGAGACCCTCTATGTGGGAGTGTATTGGCCGGTGGGAAGTTATCGGTGGCAGAAGGTGGTCTCGTAAATAACCGGGCCCTAAGCCATGGAGCACTTTGAAGATGAGAACCAATAACTTGAAGCGCACCTGGAAGACCACCGGAAGCCAATGCAGCTCGCGCAGGACAGATGTTACGTGGGAGTGCCATGTCGCCCCCATAAGTACCCACGCAGCTGCATTCTGCACCAGCTGGAGCCTCCGGGTGCTCCTCAAGGGGAGCCCCATGTAGAGACCATTACAGTAGTCCAGGCGGGAAGTGACGAGGGCATGAGTGACCGTGCATAAGGAGTCCCGATCCAGAAAGGGGCGCAACTGGCGTATCAGGCGAACCTGATAGAAAGCCTAATTCCCTAACCATCATGGCTGGCTGGAGAATTCTGGGAGTTTGAAGTCCACACATGTGTGGCTGGAGAAATGTGGGATCTAAAGTCCACACATTTTTAAATTGCTGAGGTAGAGAAAGACTGTTTTATACTCTCTTTGACAGAATGACATGTCCATGTTTTAGAAGAAATGTCCAACTGGGTTCAATTCCAAGTAGGGAAAAAGACACTGGATTCAAGGAAGTTGCTTGGAAATATGGTTTTAATAGTGGACAGGAACACATGCCTTGAAGGTCTTGGGTGAAGAGAAAAAAAGGGAAGAGATGCTCAGAGTGCAAATTCAATGGGCTTTTGAATTTGAGCTTGTATGGGGCCATGCAGGGGTAACTTTGTAGGTTGTGTTTTTGAGTCCCAGGTTTGGTTGACTCTTGCTGGGTGATGATGTAATGAAAGAGCTTTGGGATTCCTATTATGGCTCTGCTTGAAGGAGATAGATCTTTGTTATGTAGAATAGATTGGCGCAGGACTTTTTTTTTTTTTTTAATTTGATTTATATGCCGCCCTTCTCCGGAGACTCAGGGCGGCTTACAATGCGTTAAGCAATAGCCTTCATACTTTTGTATATTTATGCAAAGTCAGTTTATTGCCCCCACAAACTGGGTCCTCATTTTACCTACCTTAGAAAGGATGGAAGGCTGAGTCAACCTTGAGCCTGGTAAGATTTGAACCTGCTGTAATTGCAGGCAGCTGTGTTAATAACAGGGTGCTTTAGACCACTGTATTACCAAGGCCCTTTGACTTAATGGCCCATTGGCAAAGGTGGGGGAGGCTGAGTTTCTGCCTCACTTTTAGGGGAAATATTCTGTCCTTTTAATTTTTCTAAACTATCTCATTTTCCTAGGAGACAAGTGGGTGCTAACTTCCTACACATGGCAGGTCCCATAGAGATCTAGACATTCTAGACATTCAAGATGTTTAGACTTTCAAACTATCATTAGAAACATGTCACCGATCTAAAATTACTTTTACTACCATTTATTCGCAGTGACCTGCTAGGCAGGCTCACCTTTGAAGCTGCTACACGGCCCAGATTTTTGTGAGCATCGCTTTTTCTTCCTGTTTATTGACTCTCACAAGGCTTGCACCACAAGGCCCCGCAGTACCAATTAGCCTCAAAAATCAAAGATCTAGTCTCCGATCATCTTGCAGTGGACTTCCCAAGTAAACATCCACGCCTTGTACCTTAGTGTCTAATTTATTGCAGTCATGTAACTATGCAGATGATGTAACTTTTTGGTTGCTGGAATTCTTCTCAGGAATTCTGGAGGTTCTTTCTCCATGAGGCTGGGGAGGCCATAAAGGCCAGTGCGTGCGCGCACACACACACACACACACACACACACACACACACACACAATCATCCTCTAATCCAGGCGTGGGGAACTATATCCCTTTTAAGATCTGTTAAGATCTGGGAGTTGAAGTTCACAGATCATAAAAGAGCCATAGTTCCCCATCCTTGCTCTAGTTCTTCTCTTTCCTTTCCTTCCACCTCTAATATTCTCTTTTCAATAAAAAGGTACAAATGCCCTCAAGCTCTCTTCCTACAATTACCTCACGCTTCCATGTTATTTTCTTGGCAACAGCTCAGAAGTGGATTGAATTTGAATGTCTCTGTGTGCCTTCAACTCATCGCTTACCCTTGGCAACTGCCTCAATTAGTCCCTGGAGGTTTCTCAACAAGATTTCAACATTGCCTGCTTCCCAGGGCTGTAAAAAAGGGATTGACACAAAGTCACACAGAATAACAGAAAAATAGAGTCGGAAGGGACTCTGGAGGTCTTCTAGTCCAGCTGGCTTCATGTCTCAGGCTAGAACTCACAGTCTCCCTGTTTCTACCCTGGTGCTTTAACCACTGCACCAAATTGGTTTTCTGTCTGAAATAGATAGCAATACTTAGCTGCTATGAATAGTGTTGGGAAATCAAATTCTCAGTTCCGGAGAAATTTGGTAGGAAAATTAATAGCAGGAAAGTGTTTTAAAAAATGTTGGAGCATTGCTATAGTTTATAATACCTCAATGGGGTCTATATATATGTGTATCACGATCTTGCTCTATATCTACAACAGAGCAGCAAAAATAATAATAATAATAATTCAGGCTTACACATCTCCATGGCTCCACCAGCAGCTGTGTTGTTGAAAAGAATGTTGATTATCATATGGCAGACTATATTTATTAAAAGTGGAATTGATAAGGGATGTGTTTTTAATGGATCATAATTGTAGTGTGGAGGTAGATGTTCTGATTGATAAAAAATAAAGATACAAGTTTTGCAGAGTTTACTTTTCTGCCATGAGGAAAGAAGCAGTTTAGAAAGTCGCTGGGTGAGCTGCTGATGGATTATCTTGCATTCATTTTATCTACGAAGGCAGAATAAGTCGCTAATTCAGAAGCAGAATAATCTCAAAGCAACCTCTGATAGTCCTCAATGTATGACCACAACTGATCCCAAAATTTCTGTGGCTAAGTGAGACAGTTGTTAAGTGAGTTTTTTTGCCCTTTCTTGCCACAATTGTTAAGTGAATCACTGCAGTTAAGTTAGTCACACGGTTGTTGAATGAAACTGGCTTCCCCATTGACTTTGCTTGTCAGAAGGTTGCAAAAACTGATCAGAGGACCCCAGGATAATTGCAACCATCATAAATATGAGCCAGTTGCCAAGCGTCCAAATTTTGATTGTGTGACTATGGGGATGCTGCAATAGTCATGTGAAAAACAGCCGTAAATCCCTCTTTTCAGTCCAGTTGTAACTTCGAATGATCACTAAATGAATTGCTGTAAATTGAAGACTACCTGAACTCTATTTTTCTCTCCTTATAAATATCCCCTTTCTAATTAATTTCAGGGGAATGTCTAGTAATGTCCAGATATTCTCCTCACAACTTATCCAGATAGACTGGAGTATTGTACCAAGTGTCAGGGTTTCGAGAGATGCCTAATTAAATCATGCGCCTCGAGCTAAGCTTCAAAAGAAATCCAGTTATTTATTAGGAGCTTCATGTCGGCACGTTCCCAAGTGAAGCCAGCTCTGACCCTACGTAATTTATGCCCCAATCATGACCCTGTTTCCCCCCTCTCCCCCAGGGTGTATCATCAATCACATTCGCCAACGGAGCAATTTCGCGGGTTGTAGAGACCACTCGCCTCCGGCCGCTGTAGGTAACCCTGGGTTACAGCCTTGAGAGAAATAAGTCTGGAATGTGCATCTGTCTGAAAGATCAGGGCCACACCTGAAGTTAAACTGATTTATTGCAATTAAACTGATTTATTACTAATCATGCTTATGCACTGGAATCTACTTAACTAATGGTTAGCACTCTCTTGGCATTAGATAAGGGTCAACAAAACTGAAGAGGAGTTGGACGTAGTCTGTTTGTGGCTACATAGAGATTCTAGGCTGATTCCTCTTTTGACTCTGTCCCAGGTTCTGTCACTCCTCCTACATCATAAGTCAAAAGTCGAGAGTTGGCCCCTACCCTTTGTCTCTACCAAGTCCACTTCGAAGTAGAACATGTGCATTTGGGAGATAATAAGGAAACTGAATCACTTGCCTGAGGCAGGTGGACTGAAAGATCTCCAGAACAACAGTCTTATTCCCTCCAGCAAGTTTCACACCATAGAAAGGCGTGCCCAGGATTTGACAATGATAACTTAATTAGAGTTGCATGTAATGGGTTCTCCTGATGTGGAAAGTACTATGTTACCAGGCAGCACCTTCAGACATGGCAACAGAGGAATGGATTTTGTTAATAGGATCAGCAAATGCCATGCTGGAAATTTTCTTCAGGAAGATCCATGCGATCCCTTTCAATCCATAATTCATTCAATCTAAGGATCAAAGAGAGCCAATAGGCCAGTGATGGCTAACCTTTTTGCCATCGTGTGCCAGGAGGGGGGGGGGGCGGGGGAGGTTCGCATGCACGCATGCCCATACCCATAATTCTATGCGCCCCACTCCGCGCATTTGCACGCGACTCCCCTTCCCCCCTCCCCGTTCCTGGCACGCAATGGCCTGGTAGGCCTATTTTTCTATCTCTCTTGGAGTCTCTGGAGGCTGGGGACAGCAAAAAAATCACTTCCCGTCCAACCAGAAGTTGGGCAACGGGCTGTTTTGGGCCTCTGGAGGGCCTCCGAGGGGGTTGGGAAGGCTGTTTTCACCCTCTCCAGATGCATAGAAAGGCTCTGGATCCAGGTGAGAAAGAAAAATGGGCCTTCCCCACCCACCCCCAGGCCCTCCGGAGGCAGGAAACAGCCTGTTTCCCTACTTCTGGTGGGCCTAGAAAGCCTGAAAATCAGCTGGCCGGTGCACGCATGTGCACCAGAGCTGAGCTGGCATGCCCACTGATATGGCTACATGTGCCACCTGTGGCACGCGTGCCATAGGTTCGCCATCATGGCAATAGGCAAACAAATCAACCAGAGTTCTCACTCAAGGTGCAAATGACCAGGTTCAAATTATCCTACTTTGCCTACATGATCAGAAGATCCAAGTCTCCGGAAAAGGTGCAGGGAAAAATGGAAGGAACAACAAGAAGGGGACAGCCAGGGGATGGACTTAAGTTATGGCGAATGGGGTGGCAATGTGTGCTCCATTGGGAGTCCTGTTTAGGGACAGATCCCTCAGGAGAAAAATCAGTATATGTGGTCTCTAAGAGTCAACACCAACTCAATGGCACACAATCAATCTTGAACAAGACAGAATAACAGAAGTGGAAGGGACCTTGGAGGTCTTCTAATCCAACCCCCTACTCAAGAAGGAGATCCTATACCATTTCAAACAAATGATTGTCCAATCTCTTCTTTAAAATCTCCAGTGACAAAGCACCCACATCTTCACAATAGGCATGAAGTGATGGAAAATCTTTTTTTATGTGATGAGTAGCTTTTTAAGCTAATTTAATTAATTCTGTTGGTGGGAAGGCACCTTGGGAAATCTCATAATATCCAAGTAAGGCCTGGCTCAGGTAATCAATTAGGCCTTGTAATTAATGGTTGCTGAGTTGACAGTGTTAATCAATCAATCCAGAATCATAAATCTAGGATTCCAAAGATTCAAAGATTTGGTTTTTTTTTTAATTCGAAAAGAGCCCTCAACTCAGTTGGGAGGAATTTTTATTTTTTTAATTACTGTGTTCTGACCCAGAACCCTTTTAATCCGTAATGGTTGTGAGCGTTGCTGAGTCATTTGCGTGGGCAAAACGTACTGCAATTTATTGCTGAGTCATTTGGAAGAATAACTGATCTGTTCAGTGATTTGACTCATTTCAGAAAATAAAATGGTCTGTTCTGAATTAGAGAGAAAGGAAACCATAAAAAACTGCAACTGTGTTCATTGCAAAAGCTCCAGGGCAAAAGAACCTTGCTCACTGCAGTTTATTACCATGTGTGTTTACATAATATGTAATACAAAATATTGTGGGTGCCATTTTTGTATCATATACAAAAATGGCACCCACCTAGGAAGGCATGTTTTAGCTTGTGCGAAGTTTGTGGGTTTTTGTTTTGTTTTTTTGCTTGAGGGAAGATTTTGTAAGGAGGCTGTTGTGTATGTATCTATTTTGTGCGGGAAATTCAAATGCATAGTGAATCCTGATTGGTTCTTGGTCGCCTTTGGAAAGTATATAAAGAGGACTGTTGCCTGTGAGTTTTTGCTGAAGTCTCACCCTGAATTAAAGAGCTGTTGTTACTAGCCTGCTTGTGCCTCTCGTTATTCCCGCGCTACAACATTGGCGACGAAGGTGGGATTGATGACACAAGAGGCGATTCAAAAAGAGCTTGGAGTTTCAGCCAGGGTGACTAGCAAACACGGAGACACGGCATGTCTGCCTACATTCCACCAAAACCCTTCGACCCGACCCGAGAGAAGTGGGGATCGTATCTGACCAGGTTCGAGTGCTCCCTGGAAGCGAGCGAAATGCAAGGGCTCTCTGCGAACAGAAAAAGGGCTCTGTTCTTAAGCCACTGCGGGCCAGACATATTCGAGATGGCCGAATCACTCTGCGAGCCAACCCCAGTCCAGACGGTTCCCTGGGACGTCCTCCAGGCCAACCTGAGAGCCCACTACGCTCCAGTTCCATCTAAATTCGTTCAGCGCTACGAACTCCGGCAACGAGTTCAAAAAGAAGGAGAGCCGGTCAGCGCTTATGTGGCCTCACTTCGGAAAGCCGCAACGCATTGTGACTACAGAGACTTAGACGATGCGCTGCTTGAACAATTGATTTGCGGGGTTCGAGATACCCGGTTACAAAGGCGTCTTCTAGCCAAGCCAGACCTAACGCTAGCCGGCGCGCTAGACGAAGCCCAAGCACACGAGGCCTCAACGAAAGCTTCGGAAGTGCTGCAGCGACCAAGTTCAAGCAAGGACGGGCCGAAAACAGCCCCCGTCCACAAAGAAGAGGTGCGAACCAGCACAGAGGAAGAGTCGGACGAGGACGTCTTCCATACAGAAAAGAAATCGAGCGAACAAAGCCGCCGCCACGAGAACTGCCCTAGCTGTGGTGGGGATCATGAGAGACAGTCGTGTAAATACAGAGAAGCCATTTGCAGGCGTTGCGATAGAAAAGGCCACCTAGCACGAGTTTGCAGAGTTCAATTTCCGCGTAGTCGAAAGCCACATGACTACCGCGACCAACCAGAACCAGCTCATTCAAAACAGCTAATCAAAGATGACGGCGCGAGAAAACGGCGCAAACCTCAAAAGCGGGAGACCTACAGCACTAGAATCGGCCAAGCCAGCACAACCGACGACGAGAAAGTCTACACGAAAGTAGAAATCAATGGCAAATCCTGCGAAATGGAAATCGACACCGGGTCTACGTTATCGATCATGTCCTGGTCAACCCTCAAGGCACTCCTGCCCAAGCTTCAGAAGAACCAGCTGTCCTGTCAGAAAATCCACCTACTCGACTACCAGGGAAACCGAGTTCCCGTTGAAGGTGTGGGCACGTTCCGGGTCACCTACGGCGAGTTCCAGAAAGAGCTGCCCCTGACCGTCGTTAGCAAACCCCTACCAAGTCTACTGGGCATGAAATGGTTCCGGGCCCTCGGTATGGGCTTCACAGGCGTTCACAGCATCAGCGGATCATCACTTAAAGAAACCCTGCTCCACGAGTTTCGGGACGTTTTTGAAGAGACTCTAGGCAAGTACGTGGGGACCCCTATAGCTTTCAATTTAGACCCCAATGTATCGCCAATTAGACTGAAAGCAAGGCGAGTTCCCTTTGCTTTAAAGCCCAAAATTGATGCGGAGCTCGACAAGCTCATTAAGCAAGGGGTGCTAGTTCCCGTGGATCACGCTAAGTGGGAAACCCCGATAGTCACGCCAGTCAAATCGGATGGCTCAATTAGAATTTGCGCTGACTATAAGTGTTTGATTAACAAGGCGTTGCAGCAGAGAGCCTATCCGGTTCCTATAGTCCACCATCTACTACACTCCCTGGGCCCTGGCAAGCTGTTCGCAAAACTAGACCTTGTGCAGGCGTACCAGCAACTGCCAGTAGATGACGCTACGGCAGAATCACAGACAATAGTAACTCACAGAGGTGCCTTTAAATGCACCAGGCTTCAGTTTGGGATCAGCATCGCCCCAGGACTTTTTCAGAGTACTATGGAGCGCCTTCTACAAGGCCTCCCAGGTGTCGTCCCGTATTTCAATGACGTTTTGATTAGTGGCCAAGACAAAGTTCAGTTGGGCCAAAGGGTTAGACAAGTCCTAACCAGATTCAGAGAAGCGGGACTTAAACTCAAACGAAATAAATGCAGGATAGCGGTGCCATCAGTGGAGTTCTTAGGCTACAGAATCGACAGCACAGGCATTCACCCCACAGAAAGCAAAGTGAGGGCCATCCAAGGTGCACCCACCCCCAAGTCAAAATCCGAGCTGCAGGCCTTCCTGGGCCTTCTCAATTTCTGTACGATGTTTTTGAAACACAAAGCCACCGTTGCGGAGCCTCTACACAGGCTCCTGGAAAAAAACGTTCTGTGGGTTTGGGGCAAGCGTGAAGCGACCGCTTTCAACGCGGTAAAGAGACTTTTGTCCGAGGACAGTTTCCTCATTCAGTACAATTCTGAACTACCTCTTGTATTGGTCTGTGACACTTCCCCCTTTGGCGTAGGCATGGTTTTAAGCCATAGACTGCCGAATGGGTTAGAGGCGCCCATCGCCTATTATTCTCGCACTCTGTCTAGTGCTGAAAGGAACTATAGCCAGCTAGACAGGGAGGCACTAGCGGCTGTAGCGGGGGTCAAAAAATTTCACGAGTATTTGTTTGGCTGCACCTTTGAACTCATTATAGACCACCAGCCTCTTTTGGGACTTTTGGCTGGTGATAGACCGACCCCGGCGGCTCTCTCTCCCCAGATGACCAGATGGTCCATTTTCTTGGCCGCATATTCGTACAGACTGCTCCACCGGCCAGGCAAAACCTTAGGACATGCTGACGCCCTCAGCCGATGTCCTTTGCCCGAATTATTGGACAACCCGACCCCGGAAGCCCCGGTCTTACTGCTTGACATTGTTTCCCCGGGCCCCATTTCTTTGAACGAGGTGGCGAGGGTTTCTGCCAGAGACTCTGTTTTGCGCACAGTAATGGGCTGGGTAACGAGGGGTTGGCCTACCAAGGTGGACGGTGGTGACTTCCAATTGTACTTTAACAAAAAAAATGAACTGTCAATGTTGGGGGGTTGCTTGTTGTGGGGAGACAGGGTGGTCATTGCTTCGCGGTTAAGATACAGGGTTCTAGAAATGCTGCACGAGGGACACCCTGGGGTTGTTCACATGAAAGGCCTAGCTCGTAGCTATGTTTGGTGGCCACATCTCGACCAAGATGTCACTGAGTGGGTGGGGAAGTGTAGGCCCTGCCAGGAGTCCTGCCCAGATCCTCCCATAGCGCCCGTTCGGGAATGGGAAAAACCAAAGGGACCATGGGGGAGGATTCACATCGATTTCGCTGGCCCGTTCCATGGACAGAACTTTCTAATTATTGTAGATGCATATTCTAAGTGGCTCGAAATTGCCTTAATGCCATCGACCACTTCTGAGGCCGTAATCAAAGTACTCAGAAAACTATTCGCAACACACGGGTTGCCGGACACCCTGGTATCCAACAATGGGCCCCAATTCACGGCGACTCAATTCGAAGGCTACTTAGCCGAATTAGGCATAAGACATGCACTATCCGCTCCTTTTCATCCAGCTTCTAATGGCCTTACTGAACGATTTGTAAGAAAGGCCAAAGAAGCCCTCTCCTGACTCGATGCAGGGGACTGGCAGGCTAGAATAGATGAGTTCTTAGCAGTACAGCATGCCACCCCATGCCCCACTTCGGGCCGCAGCCCGGCCGAACTTTTAATGGGCCGAAAGCTACGATGCATTCTAGACAGACTGCATCCTAATTACTCCTCCGATAGCTTCACCGGGGAAGGGGGAGGACTAAGACACTTCAAAGTAGGATCACTAGTGTTTGCTAGAAGCTACACCAATGGGCCCTTATGGGTAGAGGGAACCATCGTAGGAATTACCGGTTCAAAGTCATACACAGTTGATATCGGGCATGGTAAAATCTGGAGGAGACATATAGATCAATTGCGTAAACGTTTACCAAACGAAAACTCGTGTCCTAACTATCCAAGTCTTCCTGACACAGCTACCTCAAGCCCGAATAAGCCGGAATACTTATCTGGCAACCCTGAGTTCCAGCGCCGCCCCAGCAAGCCGACACTCCCAGCCGGAAATAGCCACACCTCCGGAGAAATCCAGGAGGTTCCATTGGCGGAGCTGGGAGAGACGGGAGGTCCCTTCAACCGGCTCGACGCCTCACCAACAACTGAACTGTGCAGGTCAACCAGGATTAAGACACGCCCTGGTCACCTGCGTGATTTTGTATGTAAATATGTAAATAGATAGAATAAGTGCCTTCTGGGAAGGGAGGGGTGTTGTGTATGTATCTATTTTTTGCGGGAAATTCAAATGCATAGTGAATCCTGATTGGTTCTTGGTCACCTCTGGAAAGTATATAAAGAGGACTGTTGCCTGTGAGTTTTTGCTGAAGTCTCACCCTGAATTAAAGAGCTGTTGTTACTAGCCTGCTTGTGCCTCTCGTTATTCCCGCGCTACAACAGGGGCTTTTGTGAACAAGGAGGAATGAGAGATAATAATAATAATAATAATAATAATAATAATAATAATAATAACAACAGTCTTCCTAGACCTAGCCGAAATTACCAACCCCGAAACAGGCAGAGTAGGAGGGAAGAAGAATGTTTTAATATTTACAAGGGTGCCTGCCACCCTGAGACAGTTATAGGCCAGTCAAAATCAGACTTGAGGAAAAAAATTTTCCTCACAGTTCTCTTAGAGGGTAAACCTTGTAGAATGGAAGTCGACACTGGCTCTTCTGTGTCAATAATTTCGTGGAGCACTCTTAAACGACTGGTGCCCTCGATGTCTAGGAAGCGTTTATCCTTTTGTACATTTAGGCTTCGTGACTACCAAGGTAATCACATTCCGGTTTTGGGATCCGGGAGATTTGGAATCAAGTACAAGGGTTTCAGTGGCCGCCTTAATTTAATTGTTGTTGATGGCGCGCTTCCAAGTTTATTAGGATTAGAGTGGTTTGACGCTTTAGGGTTAGCTATTACAGGTATTCATGCAACTTCCTCTATTGCATTTTCTGATTTGTTCACGGAGTTCTCTGATGTATTTAGTGAGGGTCTTGGCAAATATACAGGTACCCCCATATCCTTTAATTTGGATCCCAAAATCGCCCCCATTCGCCTTAAGCCACGGAGAGTGCCTTTGGCACTCCGTGCTCAAGTCGATAAGGAGATTGATAGACTTATAGCGCAGAGAATATTAGAGCAGGTAGATCACGCTCGGTGGGAGACACCTATCGTCACCCCGATAAAATCTGATGGTTCTGTCCGCATCTGCGCGGACTACAAGGCGACAATAAATAAGGCTTTACAGGCTCACCCCTACCCTGTTCCAGTGGTACATCACCTCCTCCGTTCGTTGGGCCGTGGCTCAATTTTCGCTAAATTGGATATGGCGCAAGCCTATCAACAACTGGAAGTGGACGCAGCTACCACAGAGGCCCAGACGATTGTCACTCACAGGGGTGCCTTCCGTTGTAGACGACTGCAATTTGGGGTCTGTGTCGCCCCAGGCATTTTTCAATGCCTCATGGAAAGGCTGCTGCACAGATTGCCAGGAGTAATTCCTTACTTTGACGTGAAAGTAGTCAGAAGCTGACCTTGCCAGCCGTCTCCGTGCCATGTTATCCCGTTTCTGGCAAGCAGGACTCAAACTCAAGCCCAACAAATGCAAAATGGGAGTGCCTCAGGTAGAGTTCTTGGGCTACCTCGTTGATGCCGCCGGGTTGCATCCTACACCTGCAAAGGTGCAAGCTATCCAGAGTGCCCCACCGCCTACCGGCAGAGCCGAATTACAAGCCTTCCTGGGGCTTTTAAACTTTAATAATATGTTCTTGCAGCACAAAGCAACTGTCGCAGAGCCCCTTCACCGCCTTCTTGATAAATCAACACCGTGGACCTGGGGACGCAAGGAGGCTGACACTTTCCGGGCTGTGAAACGACTCCTCACTTTGGATTCTGTATTGGTGCAGTATGACAGCGAACTCCCATTGACTCTGACTTGTGATGCGTCACCTTACGGGGTGGGGGCCGTTTTGAGCCATCAACTACCTAATGGGACTGAAGCCCCCATCGCTTATTACTCCAGAACTCTCTCTGCCGCTGAACGCAATTACGGGCACATTGACAAGGAGGCGTTGGCCATCGTGGCTGGCGTTAAACGTTTCCATGATTATTTATATGGGCGTTTTTTTCACATTTTCACAGATCACAAGCCATTGTTGGGAATTCTGGCCGGCGATCGTCAGTCTCCGCAGATCCTGTCCCCCCGGATGACCAGGTGGGTCATATTCCTGGCGGCCTACAATTATAGCCTGGCCCTCCGCCCGGGTAAGGACTTGGGTAATGCTGACGCCCTCAGCAGATGCCCCCTTCCTGCTCCTGTCGACGACCCTGCTCCGGCCTCATCTATTCTACAGATTGATGACCAACAGAGTCCGGTGTCTGCCGCTGACGTCGCTTGGTACACCACCAAAGACAAAATCTTACGCCAAGTTCTGGACTGGGTGAGAAGGGGGTGGCTCCTAGGGCAAATCAACTCTGAGTTTCTCCCATACAAAACTCGGCAACATGAGCTTTCCACGTTGCGGGGCTGCCTGTTGTGGGGCACCAGGGTGGTTGTTCCTGTAGAGCTAAGGCGGCAAGTCCTGGACACTTTGCATAATGGCCATCCGGGAGTGGCCCGAATGAAGGCTTTAGGCCGCAGTTACCTATGGTGGCCCAAGTTAGATGAAGCGATCGCGAACTGGGTCGCCGACTGCCAGCAGTGCCAGCGTACTAGCTCAGCCCCTCCGAAGGCTCCAGTTAGGGAATGGGAGTTACCAAGGGCCCCCTGGTCCCGGGTCCATTTGGATTTTGCGGGCCCCTTCCAAGGCCATACCTTTATGATCATAGTTGACGCCTATTCTAAGTGAGTTGAGTTGGTGGCAATGGCCTCAACCACAGCGGAGGCAATAGTCAGGGCACTCAGGAGGGTATTCGCTACCCATGGCCTACCAGATTTGATTGTAACGGACAATGGGCCTCAATTAATGTCAGCCACATTCCAAACTTATTTAGCAAGACATGGCATTAGGCATGTCATGGTAGCTCTGTTCCGGCCGGCTGGAAATGGCCTTGCTGAGAGGGCCGTGCGATCGGCCAAGGAGGCCCTAGCTAAATTGGGGCCTGGGGATTGGCATACTAAGTTAGCTACCTATTTGTTAGCGCAGCACGTGACCCCATGCCTGACGACAAACCGCAGCCCAGCTGAGTTGTTAATGGGCCGCCGGTTGAGAACTGACTTGGACCATTTACACCCTGACTATGTTCCTGAAAAGCCCCTGGATTCAAGTGGCGGAGCCCGTTCCTTCCAAGAGGGGGAGTGGGTGTATGCCCAAAATTATGGGGGGAATCCCCGTTGGGTGCCGGGCCAGATTATAGAGGTTATGGGGCCACAGTCATACAGAGTTCAGCTAGGAGACAGCCGTACCTGGCGGAGGCACGTGGACCAGCTGCGCCACCGGCGGTTGCCCCCACAAGGGACGATCACGGACGAAGCCCTATCCAGGTTAGTCATACCGAGTTCTGCCAGAGCCTCATCTCCCGAAAGCAAGTCACCTCCTGAGGCTCAAACCGACAACGAGGGGTCCGCAGACTTACCCGTTGTTACTGCACCCACGTTGCCGTTCGAAGCGCCATCCGAAGCTGAACTGCAGTCTCCAGGAGTTCCAGAGGCGCCAGGCATGGGTCCTCCTACCGCAGCCGTCTCCGAGGGGCCACGCAGATCAGGGAGGACCAGAAGACGCCCAGCTTACCTCGCTGAGTACGTTTGTGCCATCCAGGAAGAAAGGGGTGTTACGTCTGGACGGCAAGCACGAGCGGCCAAGAGAGCAGCCGATTGGTCTAAACGCCGGCAGGCAGCCGGCGGGAAATTGGCAGCTCCTGATTGGCCCAGCCTCTGACAGCTGAAGTATAAAAGAGCTGTCCGTGCCTCAAAACCTTGCTCGCTCTCCAAGGTAGTTAGCTAATCAGAGCGAGTCACTGTTAGCTGTTATTGTTAGCCAATAAACATGTTGTGAAGTGTTTATCCTGCCTCTCCTCCCTTCTTTAGCCTTTGTTCCGTGAACAGAACAGCATGCATGTGTGCAAGCCACGCATGAAAGGAAAGCGCAGACGCGGAAGGCCATGCGCATGCACGGATGGCGCATGCTCACATTTTTGGTGCGCGACGAACTGGTGGTAAAATTATTTGAAACCCACCTCTGTCCTTGATGATACAGAATCGGTCAGAAAACAACCCTGTTAAATCCACAGCATTCAGTTTAAACATCTTCTTTTCTTTTTCTTTTAAGAAAAAGATGGAGGGGCCACATCAAATTATTTGTTTGGCACAGAAACATTAGGTAGGTTCTTAGCAAGTCTTTCAAGGACAGAGGGTGTTCTACAAAAAGGCACCACTGCGGAAGAAGTCACTTTTTCTCCTTTTTATAGATTGTGAAGGGACCCCAGTGGTGAAATGTAAAATTTGTTACTACTGGTTCTGTGGGGTCGGTCGAAGAGGTTGTAAAATAAAATGCTTTTAAAAGCCTCTGATGATCCCAGCTGAGTTGCCTGATCGTCAGAGGCTTTTTTTCTTTTAAAAACATTTTTTCTACAATCTCTTCGGCCGAGGTTGTAGAAAAAATGCTTTTAGAAATTTTAAAAAAAGCCTCTGATGATCGTGTGGCTTAACTGGACATGGGGGGGCCAGGGATTTTTGCTACCGGTTCTCTGAACCACCCGTCGCCATCGCTACCGGATCGGGCAATCCAGTCCGAACCGGGAGCATTTCACCCCTGAGGGACCCTAACAATGGTTTCCATAACAATTGACTCCAGCTCATCAGTTAACCACTAGAATTCCTGTTTAATTGCCAGAATGTACAGGTACTCCTCATCTTGCAACCATTCATGTAACGACCATTTTAAAATTACAATGGCACAAAAGTGAGTTGCAATCAAGTCCTTGCACTTACGAGCATCCCCCTTGGTCAGTTGATCAAAATTCATGGCACTTTGCAACTGGCATGTACTTACGATCAGCGGTGGGTTGCCCCCGGTTCTATAGAACCGGTAGTAAAACCGGTGGGAGGCCCCGCCCACCAACCCCGACATCACCAGAATGCTTCTGCGCATACGCAGAAGAGCGCGCGCGGGGGCGGGCAGCCCCATTGCAAAAGGGTAGTAAAGGTAAGTAGAACTCACCCCTGCTTATGATGGTTGTCCTGGGGTCATGTGATCGCCATTTGTGACCTTCCCCAGCCAGCTTCTGACAAGCAGAGTCAGTGGGGGAAGCTAGATTCACTTAATAACAGTGTGGTGGTTCACTTAACAACTGTCCTATCTTGTCAATTGTCTTATCCACTACAAAATTGGACGTGACTCCCTTAAAAAATGCCTTGCTTAGCAGTGGAAATTCTGGCCTCACTTGGGGTTGTAAGAAAAGGATTACCTGTAGTTGTGAATCTCCTTCCCCTGCCTCAATTAACCTTCCCAACCCAGAGGTCTCTGCAAACAATTACAAATGCTAATCATTTGGAGGTCAGCTCAATTTCATCGCATCCATAAAAACACATCGAGTCATTGAAATCTTCACAATAATGGTGATGGTTATTGTTAATAACAGTGGTTATAGTTTCTTCACGGTATATTACACACTGAGATCAGAAAAACTAAACACGTGAGAGGTGAAATGGGGGATCTGTGTCAGGGGTGGGTTCTACTTACCTTTACTTCTGGTTCGCAGCGGGGCCGTGCACGCGTGCTTGCTTCACTCGTGCGCACGCACGCTCTTCTGCACAAGCACAAAAGCGTTTTGAGGATGTCGAGGCCGGTGGGCGGAGCCTCCCGCCGGTTTTACTATCGGTTCTATAGAACCGGTGCAAACCGGGGGCAACCCACCACTGATCTGTGTGCCATGTTGGTTGTTCGGTTTTTCTTCCTATAGCATGTTCAGTGTGTATAATATAACTTTGCGTACAGGAAATTTGAGCGGATTCCATAGCTTCCATCAGAGGATACAACACTGCAGTACATATTTTATAATCAACCCGCAAATTCTTTCGGTTTACCCTAAAAATATAGGGTGTGAATAAGATACAACACTGCAGTACATTTTTTATAATCAACCCCCAAATTCTTTCAGTTTACCCTAAATATATAGGGTGTGAATAAGATTAGACAGATACACAGATATATAATTTCAAATGTATGCATCCAGTAGATAAGAACTTGGAATAACTTCAAATTCTGGTAAAAAAACAATCTGATGCTATCCACAAATGGACAAACTGGATATTGTTTTTGCATCAACTTCCTGCATATTCATGGCCATATTTGCCAGGCTGAGGAGAAAGAGTCCAAGAAATTAATTCATCTTGGATAAACAGTTCATGGTTTAACATGATATCTGAACCCAAACAGTTATCTGTGACTTAAGTAACCCACTATAAGACTTTTTTAAAAGACATATTCAGACCAGAGGTGCGTTTCAGCAGGTTCTGACCAGTTCTGGAGAACCGGTAGCGGACATTTTGAGTAGTTCGGAGAATCGGTAGTAAAAATTCTGACTGGCCCCGCCCCCATCTATTCTCTGCCTCCCAAGTTCCAACTGATCGGGAGGAAATGGGGATTTTGCAGTAACCTTCCCCTGGATTGGGGAGGGAGTGGGGATTTTACAGTATCCTTCCCCTGCCACGCCCACTAAGCCATGCTCATAGAACCAGTAGTAAAAGTTTTTGAAACCCACCACTGGTTCAGACATCAAAGAGGTTAGGACACCTTTCCCAATAGATTGCAGCTACATTAAATTACAGCCGTATGCAGATATATTAACTTCAACCACATGCAGCTCGTCCCAGAATAATGTTGCATATAGAGTCTGGGTTGATCCCATCGTGATGGATGGAGCCCATCCTCAGGAAACTAGCAGAATTTGTGTTACTATGCACACAACAACCCAAAGCACACATTCTGATAGAAAGAAGTTCTCTGAAGATGGGGTCCAGTACGAGTCTGAAAGATCAGAAGACTAAACTTCTGGTCCTGGTGACCAAGCCAGATTGAATCCTGTGGACTTTTTATTATTATTATTATTGAATAAGATTTTCTAGCATCTTTTCCTATTGACTCTCTTCATTAAGGCTGGTAGAAGTTGCAATTCAACAAAACTGGTAGGCCAGAGGTTCTCTTGATCTGGTGATAGAATGCAGCCATTTAAGTCATTTAAAAAAAAAAAAACAGTCTCAAAGGATATGTATATTTGTGTGAACCCAATTAGAGCCTTGATAGTACAGTGGTCTAAGCACCCTGTTATTAACACAGCTGCCTGCAATTACTGCTGGTTCGAATCTCTCCAAGGCTCAAGGTTGACTCAGCCTTCCATCCTTTCTAAGGTAGGTGAAATGAGGAACCAGTTTTTGGGGGCAATAAGCTGACTTTGTATAAATATACAAAAGTATGAAGGCTATTGCTTAACGCACTGTAAGCCGCCTGAGTCTCCGGAGAAGGGCGGCATATAAATTAAATTAAAAAAAAAAAAGTGTTTCTCTTTAGTGGTTCATAGCTTCTGGAAATGGAGAAATCAATCCAGCAATGTAAACCTACTGATATATCCAACAATGGGTTGTAAACCACGCAGCCATCCACCTACTCCAGGTTCATGCCGTTTGATTGCATCTGTTCGTTTGTTCACACGCATAATTGCACTGGAATGTAATCTTCCATTGTCAACATTCCACAGCAGTAGCAGTGTCATAATGAATGGGTGTATAGATGACTAAGTATATGGAGGAAATCTCACGCTAGGAGGAATGGGGAAGTGGTATGAAGGACAGAGAGAGTGAGAGAGAGAAAAAGAGATTGATAATTCACAATCCACCAATGGCTTCTTGGTGGCCAGCAGTCTGTATGCATAACCTTTTTTTCATCTAGATTTTTCAGTTATGAATGAGTGAATGAATGGGGAAAGTGACATGTTGTACAGCAAAGCAGCTATCTCTAGCATCATCTTTATTTACAGTAATGCCTCTGGATCCCACATAGGTATTGTTAAGAAATAAAAATAGTCAGAGGTAAAGTGATTAGATAGAATAACAGAGTTGTAAGGGACCTTGGAGATCTTCTAGTCCGGTGATGGTGAACCTTTTCGGCACCGAGTGCCCAAACCAGAATAGATGTTCGTGTGCGTGCTTGTGTATGTGCCGGAATGCCGGAGCGCTGGAGCGCCGGAAACCCAAAGACCAGTTGGCTGGCATGTGCGTGCCTGTTTTTTGGCCACTTTTGGCTGTTTTTCGGGCCATTTTTGAGCTGTGTTTCGGGCTGTTTTGGGCCGTTTTAGGCCATTTTTCAGGCTGTTTTCAGTCCAGTTTTTGGCCTAAAAAGGGCTTGAAAATGGCCCGAAAAACAGCCTGAAAAAGTCCCAAAAAAGCCCCCCAAATGTCCCAGAAAATGGCCTGGAAAAAGGCCTAGTTTTGGCCATTTTTCGGGCTGTTTCCAGGCCAATTTCCAGGCCATTTTTGCGGATGTTTTTAGGCGGTTTTGGGACCATTTTCAGGCTGTTTTTCGGGCAGTTTTCAGGATGTTTTGGGAGCATTTTTGATGTGAAGATCAGCTGGCTGGTGTGCCAGAAACCAGAAGAGCAACTGGAGACAGCACGTGTGCCCACAGAGAGAGCTCTGTGTGCCACCCCTGGCACGCGTGCCATAGGTTTGCCATCACCGTTCTAGTCCAACCTCCTTGCTTAGCCAGGAATGTAAAGTAATACTTTGCAGGTAGTCTTTGACTTAGTTCATTTAGTGACAGTTCAAAGGCACAACAGCGCTGAAAAAAGCGACTTATGACCATATTTCACACAAACGACTACTGCAGCATCCCCATGGTCCTGTAATCCAGATCTTAGCAGTATTTATGATGGTTGCAGTGTCCTCGAGTCATGTGATCCCGTTTTGCGACCTCCTGACAAGCAAAGTCAATGGGGAAGCCAGATTCACTTAACAACTGCGTCACTACAGTAATTTAACAATTGCAATGATTCACTTCACAACTGTAGCAAAAAAAAATAAATACGTAAAATGGGGCAAAACTCACTTAATAACTGTCTTGCTTAGCAACAGAAATTTTGGGCTCAATTGTGTTTGTAAGTTGAAGACTACCTGTATCGGCATCCTGGCCTATCTTCCTCTGTCCGTAAGGAAGAAACTATGCTTGTGAAGAGGTGTACAGAGATGACCTTGTGTAGAGGTGTATAAAAGAAAATAGTTGGTAACTGCTGGAAATTTAGCTCAGGAAAACAGGAAAGTGTGAGAAAGAAACTCAAGATGGTTCCGCCTTGATTCTCTTGGGTATAACAGGGAGGGAAGGAGAAATCTGTCAGGCTTTCAAAATTCTTGTTATAGTCTATATCGATAAGGTAGAGTTCTAGGATTTCTTGTGGTATTGATTTCCTGGTTTAACCTATTTCAAAGGACTGACAGCTGAGATGAAAGAGAATAACCCGGAGGATTAAAAGGAGTGCTACGATAACATTTCTCAGTTGATGTTATGGCCCCTATGGTGGCTATTTTGTAAATGGGCAATATAAATTGTAATCACATCTCTCAAGATTGTAACTTCAAATCTCCCATTTATTTATAATGCTTGGTAAGCCCACACTTGGAATATTGCATCCAGTTTTGGTTGCCACGATATAAAAAAGATGTTGAGACTCCAGAAAGAGTACAGAGAAGAGCAATGGTTAGGGGGCTGGAGGCTAAAACATATGAAGAAAAGTTGCAGGAATTAGGTATGTCTGGTTTAATGAAAAGAAAGACTAGGGGTGACATGATAGCAGTGTTCTAATATTTGGGAGACTGTGACAAAGATTGAGGAGTCAACCTATCCAAAGCATCTGAAGGCAGGACAAGAAGCAATGGATGGTAACTAATCATTAATCAGGGCACTGTAAGCCGCCCTGAGTCTCCGGAGAAGGGCGGCATATAAATCGAACCAATAAATAAATAAAGTAAGTAATCAAGAAGAGAACCAACCTAGAAATAAGGAGAAATTTCCTGCCAGTTAGAATCAGTGAAAAGACATGTCTCCGGAAGTTGTAGATGTTCCAACACTGGAGGTTTTTTGGAAGAGATTAGACAACCAATTGTCTGAAATGGTATAGAGTTTTCTCTCTGAGCAGGGGGTTGGATTAGAAGACCTCCAAAGTCCCTTCCAACTCTGTTATTCTGTTATGTCTGAAGGTAAGAGGAAAGGATTCTCTTCAAGGTAATCCTCTGCTGGTTCACACAATCAAAGTAACCTTGGTTTAGGTGCTTTTGCTACTAAACCTGGATTCCTACTGTGATTAAGGCTCTCCTCTTTGGGTGCATTTTGATCCAACAGCCAGATCTGTGCAGCACACTGCCTCTTAAATCACCTGCCACCTTATGTAAAAATGCCTGATGGATGAGGAAAGGAGTTGAGGATCTTTTCTCTACCAACAAGATGACTCATTGGCTTGAGTCACCCAAAATCATTTTCTCTAAATACTGTTAGATGGAGTTATGAAACATCCTTATCCAGTCAGTACAAAATAAAAGGAAACAGACTTGCTGCTCTTTTAACCTCATCCAACTTCGCATATCCTCAATGCCAATTTCGGAGATCCTGAAATTTCTTCTGCTTTTGCTGGAAACTCTTGGCTCTGGAGTTGAGTTGAACCAGGCTCAAGGTTGATTCAACCTTCCATCCTTTCGAGGTGGGTAAAATGAGGACCCGGATTGTGGGGGCAATAAGCTGACTTTGTATAAAAAAGAACACCGCTTTTTTTTTGGGGGGGGGGGTCGAAAGCCCTAAGCAGGTATATACAAAAGTATGAAGGCTATGCTTAATGCATTGTAAGCCGCCCTGAGTCTCCAGAGAAGGGCAGCATATAAATCGAACCAATAAATAAATATGTCTTCAACTCAGTTACATCTAACCGTAGCTTATAGAGAACCAATTTGGTGTAATGTTTAAGGCACCAGGTTAGAAACCTGGAAGCCATGAGTTCTAGTCCCATCTTGGCATGAGAGCTGGCTGGGTGACTTTGAGCCAGTCACTCTCTCTCTCAACCCAATCCACCTCACAGGGTGGTGGTTGTGAAGAAAATAAGAGGAGGAAGGAGTATCAGGTATGTTTCCTGCCTTAAGTTTCAGAATCAGAATATAGCTGGAAGGCACCTTGGAGGTCTTCTAGTCCAGCCCCCTCTTCAAGCAAGAGATCCTATACCATTTCAGAAAAGTTACTGTCCAGTGTCTTCTTTAAAAAACGCCAGTCACAACTTCTGAAGGCAAAGCTGGTTGATTGTTCACACTGTTAGGAAGTTTCTCCTTAATTCCAGGTTGCTTCTCTCCTTGATTAATTTCCATCCATTGTTCCTTGTGGTGCTTCTGGTGCTTTGGAAAATAATTTGTTCCCCTTTTCTTTGTGGCAGCCCCTCAGATACTGGAAAACTGCTATCATGTCCCCTCTAGTCCTTCTCTCCTCTAGACCCGCCATACCCCAAATCCTGCAACCCTTCTTCATATGCTTTAGTCTCCAAGCCTTTCATCATCTTAGTTGCTCCTTTTTTGCACTTTTTCCAGCTATTCATAAAAATAAGAGCTATTTATAAAAATAAGAGCTATTTATAAAATTAAGAGTTATTTATAAAAATAAGAAGAAAAAAAAAGGCTGACAAACTGCAGGCATTTTCTTCACCGCAGCACGCACAACAAATCCGACAACTCTTAAAAAGTTATAGAGATAACTCTTCCTTGCACAGACAGCACACCCCCAAAAAAATGGTGGCGGCTCCTTTAAGAAGAGCTTCCTGTTTCCGGTTCGCTTCCGGTTGCTCCTGAAGTCACTATTTCTGTCGCCTTCCGTTAAGACCGACGTTCTCACCGCGCATGCGCAGCCCGGGAAGTTCTTTCTTACTAATTTTTTTCCCCCACTTTCCCTCCCCTGGTTCTGCGAGTTGATCCACGCGGGGTCTTTGCTTCTGCAGCGGGCAGCGTGAAATATGGTGAGAGCAGCGGTGGTTATGTGTGGGGTAATAGCTTTGCCCTGTCGGGGTGGGAAAGGAACGGGCATTTTAATCGTTTTATTTTGGAGATGCCTGGGTGAATCCGTCTTTGCACTTAGAAGTCACGTGTGAATCCGATTTTTGCAGCCCGGTAAACTGGTGTTAGGCATTGTTAGCTGGGATCGTAACAACAGGGGCTTCTAGCGCCAAATCCTGAATATATCCGCAGATGCTCAAATCGCCAAATGCTTTTTTTCTTTCTTGAGGCCATAAAAACCGAAAAATGTGTATTGAATGTCTGCTGTTAAAAAGGACCTTGCTTTTTTTTAAGATGAAAGACAGGTCGTGTATACCGCCTGCATTTGTAACACGTGGATGTACATAGGTAGGGCATGCATGAAAAATTTAAAAAGAATCTTAATACTGTCTCTCTCTGATGCAAACCATGAAATATAGTCCCTTGGGAACTGCTTACTGGGTGCTGAGTCCAAAGTGGGACATAAAACTAAAGTCCAGTTGCCTTTTGGGAAAAAAAACAAAACCCATCTTTGGGGCAACCTAAAGAGCCTTGGTGGCGCAGCAGATTAAAGTGCTATTAAGTAGCACCAGCTGCCTGCAATTACTGCGAGTTCAATTTTCACCAGGCTCAAGGTTGACTCAGCCTTCCATCCTTCCGAGGTAGGTAAAATGAGGACCCGGTTTGTGGGGGCAATACGCTGACTTTGTATAAAAAAGAACACCGCTTAGTGGGGGGCCGAAAGCCCTACTAAGCGGGTATATACAAAAGTATGAAGGCTATTGCTTAATGCATTGTAAGCTGCCCTGAGTCTACGGAGAAGGGCAGCATATAAATCGAACCAATAAATAAATAAATAAATAAATAAACCATGACCTGGATGACACTCCGTAGACATGATATGCCATAAGGCGTTTTTTCCCCCAGCTTTTGAGATGTGTGGATTTCAACTCCCAGAATTCCCCAACCAGCGTGGGAATTCTGGGAGTTGAAATCCACACATCTTAAAAAGTTGCTGAAGTTGAGAATAACTGCTGAAATGCACAACAAGCTGAATGCTAATTATGAATGTGTTGTTTTATTTTAATGAGGATTTACACATGTTTGGGCACATATGTAGTTTCTGCTCAATACCGATGTAGCATTTATTGGGCTTTAGAGTAGTGTAAGATTATACTATTTTATACTATTTTTATTTATACTGTTTTTATTTATTTTTGGATATACATCGATATCATATGAACACTGAGACATCTGGGTATCATTCATTTAAATACAAATAATAGTAACAATATTTGTTACTATGTAAAAGTATTATTAGGTAATACTTATGTTATTATACATATTTGTATTAGAGTGTGTTCCTTCATTGTTTAGTTTAGTGTTTTTGTGCACCATTCTAATAGTAATCACAATATTATTTAAACGTACATAGTGATACCATCTTTCAACATCTAAACTTTACATCTAGCTATTACTTTTGGTATATTATATAAAAATATGTATAATAATATTCCCCTTTGATCTTGTTTCTACCTCTATTCTAGCTCTCAATAAAGCCAGTCTTGTATTAAACAGCATTCCCTTTCTAACCATCATCTCTTGCCCGCTTTAGTATTTCAATTCTTATTCGTTTTTTTATTTGCCTCCCAAACTCCTCCCTTGGGTCTTTGTCTTATACTATTTTTGTGTGTGTGATAAACAGGTATGTCTGTATATATGCTATGCATTAGATTGTGAAATGCTTCTTAAAGCTTGTTTTATGTTCATTTTTTTTCTCTTTGTTCTCAGCTTTTCTATTCCTTCTTCAAATCCCTAGTAGGGAAGGACGTAGTAGTGGAATTGAAGAATGACTTGAGGTATGTTTTTATTCACAGCTGTTTGGCTGCAAATGAATCCTGGTTTCTTTATGATCCTAGCCTTCTAGTTTCTGGCTGCTTAGTAAACCCACCCTCTTTATTTAATTCACAAGATGCTGTTGTGTTTTTAAAGAACCCTTGTCACCTTAATTCTGAATTGTCTTTCCTTTTTTTTTTTTTTTGTAGCATCTGTGGGACCTTACACTCTGTAGATCAGGTATGAATTTTCTTTTATGCACACTGAGAGCATATGCACCAAGACAAATTCCTTGTGTGTTCAATCACACTTGGCCAATAAAAAATTCTATTCTATTCTATTCTATTCTATTCTATTCTATTCTATTCTATTCTATTCTATTCTATTCTATTCTATTCTATTCTATTCTATTCTAATTAACCCTAAACTTTTTTGCAACCCTTTTAAAGAATGTACTTGTTTTGCATTTTGCCTAAGTAGGTCAGTGTTGAAAGCACTACTTTCCTATATCTGAAATATTTCTACGCCTCTGCTATACGTACAGTCATCCTTCAGCATATTTCATTTTGTACTCTGTCTTTGCAGTAGCTTAGGGCAGCAAATAAATTTGTTTTATCCCCACTCACATTAAAAAGAAATCAGGGCAACGACTTCTACTTTTGCTCCTCTCGGAAGTAGCAACTTTGTGGACAATGCCACAAACAATGAACTTGGATGTGGAAAATCTCTGAGATTGTCAAAAGGTAGGTGTAATCCCCACTGAGGTGAAAAGAAACTAGTGATGATTTTGGATGGACAGCCTTGAATGACCTGGAGATAAACCTTGGGATATACAAAATATCTTGCTTGTTTGCTGAACTATTGTTTTTTCTTCCCTGATTCCATAGTACCTGAATATTAAGCTCACGGACATTAGTGTGACAGACCCAGAAAAATATCCTCATATGGTAAGTGCTTATCTAATGACCATGGCAGGATTCGAAGGTTATTGGCTGTTTATTTTAACCAAGAATGCCTTACAACATATATTTATTAAGAGATAAGATAAAATAAGATAGCTTTTATTGTCATTTCCTTTACTATGAGCACATGGCCCATTTCATTAAAAATGAAATTCTGCACTTCAAGAGAAAGCGTATATCTACCCAAACTCCTACATAACACATGCTATATACATACATAAATATACACACACATATATACATATATTAATCACTGTCCATTTTGAATATGTAGTGGAAAGAGGAAACTTGAGAGTTCACAAGGTTGATTCTGTATGGAACAAAAACTGTGACTGGATGTATTACTTTTGCATATGTTTTTAACTGTAGCTTTTCTTGATCTATTTTAACCTGTTTTCAACCTTATAATCAGCAATTTGGAGTGTAAAATTAGAAGAGCAACATATAATATGCATGACCATTGTGAATATTGTGAATATTGGGGCGGGAGCAAACTTGAGGTACTTTACTGAAATTAGCTGTTCCCGCTTATTTATTGATTGATTTTTTTATTTAGTCAACTTACATGACACCCATCTTACAAATATTGATCCTTGATGACCAACAGCACATCATAAACAATGCAGAAACATTCAATGTAACATAAATGTTAAACAATAATCAACAATGGTCAAGAACCAAACTCACTAATTACAGGTAGTCCTCGACTTACAACCCTTCCTTTAGTAACTGAAATAACGGCACTGAAAAAAGTGACATGACTTTTTCGGATGCTTGGCAACTGTCTCCTATTTATGACGGTTGCAGTATCCAGGGGTCATGTGATCACTTTTGCGACAAGCAAACTCAGTGGGGAAGCCAGATTCACTTAACAACTAACTTAACAACTGTGACAAGAAAGGTCATAAAATGGGGAAAAAACAAATTTTTCACTTAGCAACATAAATTTGGAGCTCGGTGGTGGTCATAAGTCAAAAACTACCTGTACTCAGCAGAGCAATAACATTTCCCAGGCATGCAACCTCCTGTCCCCTATGCCCTGGAGATGTGGGTTTTTTTTTAATGGTGTGATATTTTAATGGTTTGTTTAACAGTAGCTGACAGAATTAGGAAAATAATTTAGCACAGGAAACAAAAGTAAGCACTCATAACCCATGCTGTTCCAAAACGCAACAGCCTAAAATAATTCTTATTCTAGCTGAATTATACAGGTAGTCCTCTACTTACAACAGTTCACTTAGTGACCATTCGAAGTTACCAGAGCTGTGGAGTCGGGAGATAAATGTTCCGACTCCGACTCCTACTCCGACTCCTCAGTTTTTTGTACTTCCGACTCCGACTCCGACTCCGACTCCCCGACTCCGACTCCTCTGTATTAATATGCGAATGTATTTTATACATTCCTTGAAGGAAAGAAAGGCAACATACATGTCATTACCACAGGACTACTGGCTGGGAAGCCAACAGTCTACTGTATTGAACAGTTTAAGCAAAAGACAAACACAATGAAAACAACAAAGTTTTATTAATTTTTTTTTATTAATTTAATTAATCAAGTTGCTGGATAGTAGCAGCAGGCATAAACATCAGGAACAGGAACTTTACCAGTTCAAAAATACAAACCACATTATTTGGTTGTTTTAGAACAAAAACAAAGCTTATCTATATGAACCAAAAACAAAATCTGTAAAACCTAGAAATGGTTTATATTAATCTTGAAATGTAGTTATAGGCTTAGCAAATGCAAATCAATTCAATGTAGAGTTCTAAGGAAGAGAATTGCCTCTGCCAGATCCTCTTTCATAGAGGCTCTTAAGTCAGACTTTATTATTTTTAGGGCTGAAAATAATCTTTCGACACTGACTTGGGTGGGTGGCATTGCAGTAACTATTCTGGCCACATCACTAACGATCTCTGGATAAACAAGGATGGCTTCTTCAACAGTAAGTTTTGATGAGCGATCATACTTTTCAACTTCTTTTAGTGCTTTATAAAACTCCTGTTGGAATTTTTTTATTTGGACATTTACTGGTTCTGTAACGCTTATGCGACGTCGCTTTCCTTTAGCAACTTCCATTTTGTCTAAGAAGGAATCAAAGTCTAATTCTTCGTTTGAAGAAGATGATTCTGAGTTACCACTATTGCTTAAAAGAACTCCATCCTCCTGTGGAGGTATTTCAGGTCGTAATCCCTTCATGCGAACTGCTACATCATAGAGGGCCTTTTTCCCAGTAGCAATCTGTTTACTGTTCAATAAAAGTCGGCTCATTGGGTCGACATAAATAGCCGCTAACAAGATTTCATTTTCCAGCAAAAGACTCTCTCTTTTCATCATTGAAGATGCAATGCCCTCAGCTATTAACCCTCCATTTTTGTTCAGGCGATATAACAGGCTCTTCCATTCCAAGAGGAATTTACCCGGGGTTAGATCATCACATTGCAACCTCTTGGTGACAGTGAAGGGGTGAGAAAGAAGGTTCTCCAGCTCTTTTGTTTGTGTCCACTGGCTTGCAGTTAATGCAAGATTTTCATTGTCCATTTCTTCTATGAAGTCTTTAAGTTCAAGCAAACGCTTCACCATTAAATAAGTGCTTCCCCAGCGAGTTGTTTGATCCAAAATGGCTCCTTTTCCTGCACGTCTTTTCAAAATTGCATCTGTTTTTGGGGCCCTGGCTGCAACAGTTACTTGCCGTAATTTGCCAATTAATGTAGCTGCATGGCGATCTTTTAATCCATCTCTTATGGCAAGTTGCAGTGTATGAACAGCACATCGCATATGATGAATAGTAGCAAGCTTCAATGCTTCTTCAACAAAGTTGTCTAAAAAAATGTCAGCATTCTCTTCAGTTTCTAAACTTTCTCTAATACTTGCAGAGCTGTCTTCCTCTAAGTCTAATATCTGTTTGATACCTTCTTCATCTGCCTTCATCTTCTCAATTGTGCTCAACATGTTAGAAGCGTTATCTGTCACAACACATAAAATCTGTTCCTTTTTAATTTCAAAATCTTCTAGAACACCCTCCACTAACTTCTGAAGGTAATCACTGGTGTGATGTGCCTGAGTGTCCTTTACTCCGAGGGTCCGTGTTATTGTTTTGTTATTTTCATCCACAAATCTAACATTAATAGCGAAATAATTGACTCTGTGACGTGTGCATGCATCCATTTTAAGGAAGACAAAACGTCCTTTCATAACTTTCTGTAGTTCTTCCTTTTTACATTTGGCCTCCTCAATTATAAGTTTCCTTATACTTTCTCTTTCCAGAGAAACACCAAGTTTTTTTGCCATTTCTCCATTTAGGCCTAAAAAGGCTGTCTGTGAAAAGAAGGATAGTGGTACACTATTCTTTACTACCATTTCAATAATGTGGTGTTTGAATTTTTCTGGTGTCATCCTTATGGTAACTTTGTCAGATATAAAGAATTTTCTTATTTGTGATTGTTCTCCAGTAGATTTCTGAACGTTTTTTGTCACAGAAGTAGATGCAATGTTTTCATTGCTATCTTTCTCATTCACGGCTTCTAACACTTTGGGATGAAAACGCTGTAAGTGTCTTTTCAAATTTGATGCTCTTGTAGGTGCATTTTTATCAGGCCCACTGAAACTGCTAATTTTTGCATCACATTGTTTTTCACCATCATCATCTTTTCTAATACATTGGCACACGTAATGTTTTCCATCACTTGATAATGCAAAGTGCTCATAAACAGTAGACTTTGTTGTGTTTGTTGTTAGCAGTCTTTTTGCCATTGTTTAGGATGCCTCTTTCCCTAAAATATAAAATATGTTATACTAACTGGCATATAATTAGATTTTTAATATCAACATACACAGTCTTGTAAGTTGTACGTACATGGCTTTATACAAACAAATAAGCTATATATCCCAGCACTAAACCTAGACATGATTTGTCCTATACAATATAAACACTTACAGTTGAATCCAAGAAGCTGTTCCACCAAGTTCTTCTAAGCCAGTGGTTCTCAACCTTCCTAATGCCGCGACCCTTTAATACAGTTCCTCATGTTGTGGTGACCCCCAACCAGGGGTGGGTTCTAAATTTTTTTACTACCGGTTCTGTGGGCGTGGCTTATTTTGTGGGCATGGCTTGGAGGTTATGTGACTGGGTGGGTGTGGCTAGCTGGTCATGTGACCGGGTGGCCATGGCTATGTGTATAGAGGGCTGAAAAAAGTCATTTCTGACAGGTCCTCGCACTTTTGACTGGTCCTCACACTTATGACCATCCTCACATTTATGCCCGTGCAGCATTTTTAACAACCATGTCACTCATTTCACAACTGCTTCTCTTCACCATGGTGACAAGATAGGGCAAAAACGTAAAATGTGAGGACAGTCGTAAGTTCGAGGACTGGTCAAAAGGGAGAGGACCAGTCAGAAATAACTTTTTCAGCCCTCTGAGTAGTCCATATACATAAAAGGATACAGCAATAGAGAGGGATGAAGGAAGGGAAGGGAAATTAGAGTAGGAGTGAGGGTAAGAGAGGGAGGAAGAGAGGAGGAGAAGGAGAAAGGAAGAGGAAGTAGGGAGGAGAAGAAGAGGGTGAGGAAGAGAAAGTAAGAAGGAAAGAAAAGAGAGAGGTGGTAGGTTTGAGGAGAAAGATTGCTGTACAATAAAAAAGATGAAAGGGAAGAAAGCCAACCCCAAACAAATATAAAGATATTAAGATAAAGAATGAATTGTTAAACTTTAAAGAATAAAAGAGAACAAATATGAATAAATAACAATAATTAGAAACACACATACAAACATACAATGTATTTTCTTTGAACAGAGTATTTGGCCGGTTCATAAATTTAAACAGTGTTTAGTCATTTCAATTAAATTTACAATTTCTATATTTCCTTTTTGCCATATTTATTCCTCATCTATTTTTGTAAAAAACCAATATTACCCTTCATCCTCATCTCTAATCTTAATCAAATTCAATTTTTCCCTTCTATATTATACCCCTTCCCATTGTCATCTATTTTTATATCCATCCTCACATTGGTTAATTATGTAATATTACAGTTGTTTAATATAAATTCAACATTTTAATATAAATCAATTAGTTATATAACTACCTTTTTTGTATATTAATCAATATGAACATGAATATTCCAATTATTTCCATGCAATCCAATTTCTTACAAATCAATTAATTATATTTACCAATAATAATAAACCAAATAATTTCCCCCATATATTCCTCCAAACCACAACTTAACCATTTCTGCTTTCAACACAATATACAATTAATAGTATCTCAATTATTACAATTCCCTAGTTAAATAGAGCTTTTTTTCTTTTGTGTTTTAAAATCTCCTTTTTTCCCTAAATTTCCCGTTGTTTGCACCTACCTTTTTTGGTGAGGAAAAAGAAAAGAAATCTGCCTGCCTAATTTTCTAACATGCAAAACCAACAGCCTGCTTTACTTTCTCTTTCGTTTTTCAGTATAGCTAGGGGGGGAAAAATCTGCAGTCTTTCCAAGCAAGCAAAAGAGCACTGAGCAAAACAGCTCAGAGCAAATCAGCTGGGGGTCGGGAGCCGATCTAATCAAGGGCTAATTAGCCTATGCTGAAGCTCCGTGGGCCAATAAAATTACCAAAAAACCACCGAACCATTTGTTAAATTGCTGGGTCGCCCGCCCCTCGCCCACCACTATTTATTGGCAATAAATAGTGGTGCGGAGGGGCGGGGCAAGCCAGCAATTTAACAAACGGTTGGGCTGCACCACTGGCTCTAGGGCGGCCCTTTGAAGCCCCGTGGCAAGAATTTAAACAGTTTTTTTTCCTCTAGCCATCGGAGGCAGCAATAGATTGGGAGTGGGCGGGGTAAACGAACGGCCAGCGATCCAACAGAGCAGAGAGTGAGGGTGAGTGAAGGCATGGGGGGGGCAGAGAGGGCTTTGGCGACTCCTGTGAAATGGCCGTTCGACCCCCAAAGGGGTCGCGACCCCCAGGTTGAGAACCGCTGTTCTAAGCTCTTCTAGCAGAGAGAGGTAGTTGGGCAGAAGCTGCTGCCTTCTCCTTTTTGTGTGCTGATCTGCTGCTGAAGATAGGGCAGTGGGAGGATCCAGGAAGGGGCATTTATTATAAAACATGATTTCCCTAGTAGAATCCCATAGTCATGTTTAAAGTTTAAGCTAACAATCAGAGTTTACAAGTTTTTATAGCCTTAGCTGAATGACAGCAGTTTTTCCAATGGTTTACAGCTTCAGTCTTGAACTATTGACCCTCCATTCCCTTCACTTATGCAAGTGTCTCTAGTCCTGCAAAAAACATATTTACTTAATCCCTTATCAGTGAGAGGCTAGGTTACCCATGGGCGCTGCGTTCCCTGTAACAGCAGAACACAACACTATGGAAAGTATAAGTATTGCCACTCCTAATTGTGCGTTGCGTGCCTTATAGTGAAGCACATGAAAAGCATGCTTCTTCACGGTCACTTAACGTGTTCATTTTGCGGTTACGTGAGGCACTGCATGCATTGGTCTTTATTCTTACAGTAGAGAAGTCATTAATTATAACTTTTTGTGAATTGGGACATTTAAACTTGCTTTTTTTAAAATTCCAATCTAAATTTAGTAGGAGTCGGAGTCGGAGTCGGTGCATTGTTTGCCGACTCCGACTCCGACTCCAGGTACCCAAAATTTCCTCCGACTCCGACTCCTCGACTCCGACTCCGACTCCACAGCACTGGAAGTTACAACAGCACTGAAAAAAGTGACTTAAGGACCATTTTTCACACTTATGACCGGTGCAGCATCCCCAAGGTCATAAGTGATTTACATTTCGGATCCTTGACAACTGACTCACATTTTCGACAGTTGCAGTGTCCTGGGGCCACATGATCCCTTTTTGCGACCTTGACAAGCAAAGACAATGGGGGAAGCTGAATTCACTTAACAACCGTATTATTAATTTATTAACTGCAGTGATTCATTAAACAAATGTGGCAAGAAAAGTCATAAAAATGGGGCAAAACTCACTTAACAAATTTCTCACTTAGCAATATAAATTTTGGGCTTATTTGTGGTCGTAAGTTGAGGACTACCTGTACCTGGCTGCCTGAATAAGCCTGACTTTAGACACATTGATCCTTAACGTTGCCCTCCAATGCTCTTCTCCCTTTCTCTTCAGTTGTCGGTCAAGAATTGCTTCATTCGTGGCTCTGTTGTCCGTTACGTCCAGCTTCCGGCCGATGAAGTGGACACCCAACTCTTACAAGATGCGGCTCGCAAGGAAGCCCTGCAGCAGAAGCAGTGATGAATTTTTATTTTTATTTTTTTATTCTCCCTGTGTGACTTGACCTTCCCTGAAGAAGAGCTGCAGAACGGTGGAAGGTCACGTTATCGCTTTCTCTGGGAAGCACCAGCAAAGTTAGCATTGTAAATACGGCCATCTGCAGTATGTTCCTTGGATACAGACGATGCTTCCACTTGTTTTGTTCCTTTGTTCCTTCTGAATGCAGCATCCATAGTGGTTAAAGATGTTCGCACCAACCTCCTCCGTCTCCTAGGACTGCTGGAGATGAAGGTTGGTGAGCACTAAATTGAAGAAAGAAATCTTAGGTCGCCTCTTTCCAATTTAAAGCCAGTAATAAAATCCTTCCATTATAGATCCTCTTCCTTGCTCTCTTCAGCATTCAGTGAATGGCACTGTTATGTAGCGGGAAACTCCAGTTTTGGTCAAGGATTGATACTCAACCATGAAAATGTAATTATTTCTGTAGCTAGTTTGCCCTACAAAGTGCCCTAAACCTGGTTTTCTTCATGTATTACCAACCCTTTCTAATTTCTTTAATTTCCTCCTGTCCCGATGCAGCACAGCTAATGCTACTGTGATTTTTATTTTTTTCATGTTGGTGTATTTCCTATTTATAGGATTTGAAGCGATGCTTTCTTTGGAATTTCAGCAGGTTAGAAAGGAGACCTGCAAACTCCCAAATATGGAGAGTGTCCCATTTGATTTTTTTGTACACACAATATAATACCATTCAGTGTCAATCCAAGCTTCCTTCATTGCAATATAAAACGGCAGCTGTGTTTTTTCTGGCCATTAGAAAAAAGTTGCAGGTCGAGTCCTGCCATTTTTGAGTTTTTTAAACATTTCACTGGCTTTGTTGTTGCCTTTTGTATTGTTATTCTTATGTTTTATGGGATATGCACGTTTTTAGGAAGACTTTTTGAAAGCGTAATGATTTGTTAAACAGAAAGTGGACAATTAAAAGTTTGATTTGAAAGATAGAATTGGTTGTGGGCTACCAGGTTATTTTTTTTAAAAAAAACACAGTGTATGTATTGCTTGTGTCTCTACGTGGGCGGGCAACAGCACTTGGCTTTTAAAGTCCTCGACTTACAACCACAATTGAATCCCAAACTTCCCTTGCTAAGCAAGACAAGTGAGTTCTACCCTATTTTACAACCTTTCTTGCCACAGTTGTTAAGTGAGTCACTGCAGTTCAGTTAGTAACATGGCTGTTAAGTGCATCTGGCTTCCCATTGACTGCTTGATGGAAGGTCACAAAAGGGGATCGCATGACCCGAGAACACTACAACTGTCATAAATACATGCCAGTTGCCAAGCTTCCAAATTTTGATCACATGACACGGTGATGCTGCAACGATCATCTGGAAAATGGTCATGTCACTTTTTCCAGTGCGGTTGTAACTTCAAACGGTCACTAAATGAATGGTTATAAGTCGAAGACTATCTGTATTCTCTAGATTAGAGTCCCTAGTTTAAATGGGCATATTGGGTAACACTAGCTTTGTTGCTTTTATGGCCATATTACATCATACCTTACTTTTAACATTAACATTAGCAAGGAATGTTACATACGGAGTGGGGATGACTAAGGCTGAAAACAAAGTCTTTGTTTAAAAGCATTGTCTGAAAACCTTGCGGGACCAGAATCGTGGTGGGCAGCTCAGATGCATAATTTTGGGCTGATTTGGTAAAGACCATGGCATATGCAAGCCTACAGTGTGGAATGTAAAGGAAAAGATGTATCAATGAATGAATAAATTAAAACTGGAGTGTTGTATTTGGGAAGAAACTGCAAGAAATAAATGACACAGAAGAAAAAGAAATTGAGAGATGAAATAATTGAAGAAAAATAATTAATTAGTCTCTTCCCCCAAACTGGAGAGCAGACATGAAGGAAGAGGATATGGAAACTGGTTGAAACAGGGAAAGAATTGTTAGAGCTCTAGAGATGCTTGGTGGAGGAGCCAAGAGTGCTGCAAATAATGAGGATGGGAAAAATATATGTAGATAGATATGTAGATAGATGGATGGATATGGATATGGGAGCTGCAAAAAATATAATTTGAGAGTAAGAAATGGTTAAGATTCAAAGAAGCACCTTTTTTTTTTTTTTTTTTGCAATTTTGTAGGAAATAAAAAGGTAGATAAAAGCCTAAACCAGGAGCCTTTAGCCAAGTGGACAGAGTTAAAAATAAATGGTGAAATAATATGGGGTGAAAATGAAATGAAGGGATGCTGGAAGGAGTGTACTTATTTATTTATAAAATTTATAGGCTGCCCATCTTACCGTAAGGGAACTCTAGGCAGCTTACAATCATAACAATATTTTGATATTGGTATGCGAATAATAAGTCAAAAACGGGATTAAAACAGTTGCTATAAAACTTAGTGTCCAAAGGGGAAAAAGTCAAAAGTCACAAATGTGAGAATGTTGAAAACTGGAGGATATGACTGGGGAATTGTTAGAATGAGTGCGGTTTGCAAAATGAGAAGGGTACAATTTCTTTAATGTGGGGCAGGAAGACCAAAATGTTGCTGGTTTTTAGGAAGAATTTTCTTTGCAAAGGGAAAGGTAGCAAGAGTGAACACAATCATTACATAGTAATTAGTTTGACAAGTGCTTGGGAAGTTGTTTGGAAGAGTTCTAGTTCATAGGGGACAAGTGGGAACAAGGAAGGACAATGCAGTTTGATGAGAGTCAGCCTGGTGTAGCAGTTAAGGTCAAGGTTCAGGAGAGCGTGACTTCTAGTCCTGCCTGAGGCAAAGTCAGCTGGGTATCCTTGAACTAATCACTCCCTCTTAGCTCTAGGAAGGAAGAAGCCAAGGCAAACCACTTCTGAAATCTTGCCAAGAAAACTGCAAGGACTTGTTCAGACAAAAATCAGGAGTCAACGTTGACTTAAAAGCTCTCTCCCTGATAAGATAAAATAAGCGACAGTTTTATGATAGGGTCAAAGTAGATAGTCTTTAGAGCCTTTAGATAATCTTTCTAGAAATTTGAATTAAAACATCTTTAATAAGAATGATTTCTCAGGAAGTGGCATACATCCATGTTTCTTTGCAGATGGCAGCACAAAGTGTTAATTTTTGAGTCACAAGAGGCCTTGAGGATCTTTTGACCGAACAGCAGAAAAATATTTTTAAAACTCAAGTCTAAATGCGAATGGCTTACTACGGTAACAAAAGCATTGGAAGGGGCAAACTAAAGTTGGCGTACTGTCTTATTATTTCTGAGAAATATGAGTGAGCTGTGGGTGGTGCTGTTTCAACACTCAGAGCCATTTTATGGTCTCCCATCAGGATGTCTTGGGAATGAGCAGATTGCTATATAAAGCCTTTTCTGAACAGTTAAGTCATATTTGATTGCCTGGATCCTTTCTGGGCAATTTAAGTGCATTACTGATAGAATTTTTTTCCCCTACAAGATGCTGTCTTGTAGGAGTTTATGCATGCATAGAGTGGGCCAACTTTTCATTGATGGCTTTTCCACAATCATCTCCATCTTGCAGGAATTTGCTTGTGCACCCAAAGTAAGCTCTGCAGCCAGAACAGATTCTGGGTTTTAGTTTTGTACAAATCATGTTTTAAATGACGGCTGAGCATTTCCTAGAGTTTAAATACTTATGCGTTGTATATCTCCTCTAGTGTTGGATAACTTAATCTCTGATTAAAGTAGTGTCTCCACCTCTGCACTGTTAAGCCGTGTAGACTTCAACTCCCAGAATTCCTCCAGCCAGTCTGCAAAAACACTGGGTTAAAACATTTCCTTTTTGCACTCTGAAGATTCCTGCTATCTCAAGGAGTTTGGAGAGCCAGTTTGGTGTAGCTAACTAAAAACCAGGAGACTGAATTTTAGGCCTCTCAGGCATTCAAGCCAGCTGGAGTGGTTTTGGGCCAGTCACTCTTTCTCAGCTCAACTCTCCTCCCAGGATTGTTGTTATGGAAAAAATAAGAGGTACGATTAGGTATGCTCGCTGCCTTGAATTGTATACAAAAAAGTGGGATAAAAATATATTTCCTTCAGTTCTCCAAAATTGATCACTATCCAGCTCCTCTTCAATAATTCTTCAGTTCCCTCAAATCTGTGGTTTTTTTCCCCCTAGTTTCAGGATTTCTCATTTCTATGAATCAAAGACAACAGTCTTTGATTCACAGAATCAAAGTCACAGTAACTGAATCAAAGGCACAGGGAGCTCTGGTAGCGCAGCAGACTAAAGCACTGTTATTAACATCAGCTGCCTGCAATTACTGCAAGTTCAAATCTCACCAGGCTCAAGGTTGACTCAGCCTTCCATCCTTTCTAAGGTAGGTAAAATGAGGACCCAGATTGTGGGGGCAATAAGCTGACTTTGTATAAATATACAAAAGTATGAAGGCTATTGGTTAACGCATTGTAAGCTGCCCTGAGTCTTCGGAGAAGGGCGGCATATAAATAAAAACAAACAAACAAAACAGTTCCCCATAAGAATTTTCCTCCACTGCACAGAAATAAGGCACTGCAGCATTACAAAGGATTCTCTGTCATCATGAATATCATTTTAATTTCCAACTCCAATGTTGGGTTTTTTCAATTAGTTTATTCCTCTTCATTCTGTTAACAATTACGCTTCTTTAAAAGAGCCAAAATTTTCACTACTGCCATCCTGGATACAACCAGCCAAAGGTGCACTAGTTCACCTAATACAACAACTCTCATCCTCAGGAGAAACTTCTAGATATGATAAAGTACAACTCCCAATTGTGATGCATCACAATTGGGAGTTGTACTTTATCATATCTAGAAGTTTCTCCTGAGGATGAGAGTTGTTGTCTAACACAACTGATGATAGTAGCTGTAGTCCAGAGCCGCTCGATACCATCAGCTTCAGGATGATGAGAGTTGCACCTTGCAGATCAATGCTTGTTCAGCATCTTCGATCCAAGAGTTGCAATACTTTATTTCCACCACGAGGAGGCACTCGACTGTTCCCTTTGCAGGCAATGTCCTCGGTCATAGCCTGGAGGGTTAACTCGGTCGCCGAAACTCAGCTGCAAGCAGTTGTGCTTTCTGGTGTCCAATATATGGACCCACAACTGTGGAGTTGTCCATCGCAATCGCAACTCTGTACTGTAATTTAAGTCTGAATGGACCTCGAGCGAAGGAAAACCACCCCCCCCTAACTTCGACGGAAGTTCAGTCGAGTTTCTCGGCTTTACCGGAAGTTCAAGTGAGACCTTCTATCGACGTCGAAGCGGCTTTTGATGCTCTCTATGATCATTCGAGAGGGTTGATCGACTTAAGAAAGAGGACCCTTTTGAGGTTTGCCTAATCAAGTGCCTGTGTAAACTTGGCTAACTGCCTGCTGAAACGTGTTGAGGGTAACTTTGTGCAGGAAGAGTTTATTTATGCATTTATTATTTCAGTTGATATAGCCACCCATCTTCCCATGACTCTGGGAAGCTCACTGCAACCAAAAAGTATAAAATATCCTCAGCCAGAACATGATATGATGTATAAAACCCATATTTTTTTAAAAAAAATCCTAATACAATCAATAGCAATTCCTTAGATACAGGTGGGAAGATGTGATTTAAAAAGAGATGGGTGAATAAGGAGGAAAGAAATAAGTAAGATATTCTTAACAAAAGTGTGTGGGATACAGTCCTGACTCATTCATAGAAGTTCCAGATCTGCATAAATTAAATTTGCTTTGGAAGAACTTTACCCTCCAAATATCCTCCTGTTTGCTGTCTTTTGCAGGTATCTGTCAAGTAGTTGGAAACAGAATAACAAACTCTGGTTGTGATCCTGTTGCTGCATTCACACACTATTGCCATTATTTGGGTCTAATGCACATAAGCATTTTTTTAATTGGCATTTTTTTTAAAAAATAATACCTTTAGTACTTAACCACGACCTGACTCTTGGAATCTTTTATTGCTCTTTTGACTTCTTTTTTTTTATATCTATAATTTTTTTTATTTTTCAAAAACACAAACAAAGCAAAACATAAAAACATCATCATTCCATACAATTATAGACAGTGTATCAGTCGGTGGCATTTTTGTGCTCCTCCTCTCTTCAATTTATCACTAAACATGCTAGCTTATTTCCAAAAATTTCAACATCCATTTATATCATAATTATTTCCAATTCTTACTCTCTATCCATTGGTTAAAATAAATCCCATATCAAATAGTATTGTCTATCTTCCTGCTCTCTTATTTCAAATGTCAATTTACTCATTTCAGCACATTCCATCATTTTCTTAATAATTTCTTCATCATTAGGTAACTTTTCTCCTTTCCAGTTTTTAGCAAATACAATCCTCTTTTGACTTCTTAAATCTTATTTGCCAATAGCCTCCAGTTTGTTTGTTTGTTCTAATCAATGGTTAGCAGATATTAAGAGAAGTCAAGACTTTTCCAAAATTATCTTTACCTGAATAAGAGAACATTTGATTATTTGGCTTGGCCGCAATATACTTAATTACAATAAAATGGATGGAAACTGAACAAGGAGAGATTCAAATCTGGAAATAAGTTTTCTGACAGTGAGAACAATCAACCAAATGGAACAGAAGTTGCCTTCAGAAGTTGTGGGAGCTTCATCACTGGAGGCTTTCAAGAAGAGACTGGACTGCCATCTGTCAGAAATGGTGCAGGGTCTCCTGCTTGGGTAATGGGGGTGGGGGGTGAGGTTGGACTAGATGACCTACAAGATCCTTTCCAATTCTGTTAAATCTGTTAGGCTAACTCCTGGGGATTGGTCAGTTCGCACCAGGCTCTGCCTCGGACGCCTGTCGGAGAGGTCCTTCGCGAATGTGAAAGTAGCACGTGGGGAGAAGAAGCAAGCAGCCTCCGCAGAGGCGGCGGTGGCAGCCGGCTGGAGTGGCAGGTAGGGCGGGGAGACTCCCCTCCCCTTTTTCCCGGGGTACTGGATTCCTGGTTCAGCCCCCAAACCCGCTTAATCTTTTCCTTTTCCAAAAAGCTTTTGTGCTTACGGGGTGTAGATTTTCCTGTCCCCTAAAAAAAGCAGCGATCTTCAAACGGGGGTGCAGCTAGATGACTTATTGGGTGGGAGAGCAGGAGGAGCATTTTCGAATTTCTCCTTTTCGTTAGGGTTCAGCTTAAAGAATTTATACCATGCCAATATTTGATCTGCTGCTTGTTGAAGATCCCTCCTCCCCCCAATCTTAGATTTGGGGCATCCCATTCCCCGCCCTTAGTTGCACCCCAAAAACTTGCAGGATTCTTATAAGTTGGTTCACAAGTTCTGAAGTCCCCCAGGGCAGAAGTCCTGTTCTTAAAGAATTGAAAGACATTTAAAGAACTCCTGTTCTTAAAATCATTTAAACTATGCCAATATTTGATCTGCTGCTTGTTGAAGATACCATTCCATGCCCTTAGTTGCACCCCAAAAACTTGCAGGATTCTTATAGGTTGCTTCACACGTTCTGTGGTTTCCCCCAGAACAGAACCCCTGTTCTGGGTATCCAAATCAGCTGGATTTGGGGGTGGTTTCTTACAAGGAGAGGAGTTTATTTCTTTAGTAAAGTTTATGCGCCGTCTCACCTAGAGGAAACTTTAAAGAAGACTAGCTGTGTGTCACCCAGGATTTAATGCCCTTGTGTGTTCACCAGTTTTATTTGCAACAATACTTTTTCAGACTTGGCAATTTTAAGATACAACTCCCAGCACATCTTAAAAGTTGTCAAGTCTGAAAAAACACTGATATATGCTATTGGGCTCCTTTATAGGAAAGAAAGTAAGGCATTTCCACAAAATGTTTTAATTTTTAAATGTTTTTATAATGGTTTTTTTTTAAATACATTGTAAGCCTCCCAGAGAAAGGTGGCATATATAAATTGAATGAATGAATGAATGAATAAATAAATGAATAGAAGGGAGATTACTAGACTTTCAAGATGTCATTGTTGTAAATCGGATGGAATAATAGCAGATATTGTGTTATAGTGCTTTAAAAGAAGTCGCAATATTTGTTAAGCATTGCATAAGCCAAGACCTATTTACTAGCTGTCCTATGAGCCATCTTTCTCTCTCAGCCCAATCCTACCCCACAGGGTTGATGCTTCAAAAAAGAAAAAGAAAAAGGATGAATAACAAAGTTGGAAGGGACCTTGGAGGTCTTCTAGTCAACCCCCGCTTAAGCAGGAGACCCTATAACATTCCAGACAGGTGGTTGTCCAGTCTCTTCTTAAAAACTTCCAGTGCTGGAATACTCACAACTTCTGGAAGCAAGTCGTTCCACTGATTAATTGTTCTCACTGTCTGGAAATTTCTCCTTAGTTCTAGGTTGCCTCTGTCCTTGGTTAGTTTACATTCCATTGCTTCTTGTCCTGCCTTCAGACACTTTGGATGAGACATGTAACCTTGATCTTCTATAAAAAAAATGTGAATACAAGGAATAACACCAGAAGTTGTGAGGGAGTTTTACATTAATTAAAGCCAAATAAATTGTACGTGGCTTTGAATCTATGGCTCTGTATGGAAGGAAATAAATCAGAAATCATTTGACCTGACCTGGGTCATTGATAGCTGTGCCCATCCAAAAAGAAGCTGATGAAACATTGAAAGTTTGCACTGGATTGCATTATGTAAATGAATTGATAGAACTATCAAGGGTCAAAATGAGTCAAGCGCATTCTAAAATTAGGAAATTCTTTCGCTGTCGTTGCTCCATTATATAGCAAGTGAGTCCTGTGTTTAGACGTCTGTCGCTAACAGGTTAGTTTGAGTGTGGCGTTTGATTTTCTATTTTGTAAAAAAAAAAAGCATTTCTTCTCTTTTCTGCCTTGGGCAAAATAATTCTCAGATATTTGTGCAAGGAAACTGTTGCAAATTGAAAGAAAATTGATTCTTTTTTTTGAAGCAGCTGGGCTGTTGCTAAGTTATTAATGAATAATATAGATAGGCGTAACAGATCAGATAGTGCTATGAGAGGTGAAAATGATATATATGATGGATTTGTTTGTTTTATTTCAATTCCCTCCCCCCCCCCACAAAGTTTTGGACTGTGAATTGCATGGTGTACCTCAAAAATTGAGCTGGATAAAAGTAAATGGTATGTTTAATTACCTGAGTTTAGATTTAAATATAATTTAAATGGAATCACAGGTAGTTCTCGACTTAACCCTTCATTTAAAAACCATTCAAAGTTATAACCATACTGAGAAAAGTGACTTCACAATTGGTCCTCACACTTATGATGATCGCAGCTTTCCTACGGTCCACAGGACGAAAATTTGTCAATTGGCATGTATTTACGAGGGTTGCAGTGTCATCTGATCTCCATTTACGACCTTCCCAGCCAGCTTCTGATAAGCAAAGTCAATGGGAAAAGCTGGATTTGCTTAACAGCTGCAGCGATTCGGTTAACAACCGTGGCAAGAAAGGTCCTAAAATCAGGCTCGATTCCACTTAGTGACTGCCCTGCTTAGTGACAGAAATTCTGGTACTCCTCCTTGTGGGCGTAAGTCGGAGGACTACCTGTCATGAAGGGCAGATAATGCAGTTTTTACCTTTGTATTTAATAAGTTTCTCATTCTGAGTTTTTAAATATTTCAGGGCTACTTTTGGAGGGAAAGCTGGGCCTCTTTGCTTCAAAGGAATCTCGTTAATTCAGCTCAAGTTCTGCACCGTAGTTTAGTGTTACTGGTGGAACCTGTTACGTGTAGGAATGAGCAGCTTTGAGCTTAAATTGTCCCTTCCACTTTCTCATCCTTTGATTAGAAGCACCTGCCAACTAAAGCAGAGAGAGAAAGAGAAAGAGATGGAGGGAGGGAGGGAGAGAGAGAGACCTTTATAGATCGGTGTTTCCCAACCCTGGCAATTTTAAGCTATTTGGAGTTTAACTAACTCTTAATATTTCTTTTTTGTCTTCCTTCTGACATTCCTAGGGTAAGGTGAAGAAGAATAGGGCAGAATAGTGTTTCTTAACTTTGCCACCTTTAAGAGGCTGGCTGGGGAATTCTGGGAGATTGAAGTCTGCATCTCTTAAAGTTACCAAGGTTGAGAAACATAGCTGTAGGCCCTTCCTCCCTCCCTCCCTCCCTCTCCTTCCTTCCATCTTTCCTTCCTTCCTTTCTCCCTCCCTCCTTCCCCCTTCCTTCCTTCCTCCCTCCCTCCCGCCCACCCTGCCCTCTCCTTCTTTCCTTCCTTCCTCCCTCCCTCCCACCCACCCTGCCCTCTCCTTCCTTCCTTCCTTCTTTCCTCCCTCTCTCCCTCCTTTCCTTTGCTGCTCACCTCGTCTCAAGGCAACTAGAAATGCTATTTCTTTCCCAACTCTTCAAAATTTATCACTAAACCATTGTTGTAGAGATGCATCGTGTTAGCAGGCTGTTTGTCTTCACCTTCCTTCTTGTTCTTGATTCCCAGGTCTCTCTGTCTTCTCATCATCATGCCTACCCTCTACATCTGCCCCCATCCGGATAATTTCCAGAACACCCGTGTGTTGGTTGCAGCCCGTTACGGCCGGCAGGATGTTACGGTGGTGGAACTGCCTCCCAATGCCGAATTCAAGCACCGTTTTTTCTCTCTGCCCAAACTCCCAGCTCTGGAAACCAGAGTGGGTGTCTATGTATCTGGTCCTACAGCTGTGTCTTACCTGCTGTCTCCAGATGTTATGAGAGGGCACAATCCCGAAACAAGAGCTTTGGTGCGGCAATGGATCAGCTACGCAGACATGGAAATAGCTCCAGCCGCCTGTTCTGTGGCTTTCTCTGCGCTGAAGATTTCCAAGCAGAATAAACAGGTGAGATGCAGTGACTGTGCTAGGGTTGATAGGCCCAAATCAGAAAGTATCTGGTAGCATGAAAGCTTGTATCTTTTAAGGAAATGTGCTAAAGGCAGTCCTCGAATTACGACCACAATTTCCATTGCCAAACAAGACAATTGTTAAGAGAACATTGCTCCATTTTACGACCTTTCTTGCTACAGTTGTTAAGTGGATCACTGCAGTTGTTAAGTTAGGAATGCGGTTGTTAAGTGAATCTGACTTCCCTATAAACTTTGCTTGTCAGAAAGTCGCCAAATTTTCTGGGACACTGCAGCCATCTTAAATACATGCCAGTTTGTTCGTGTGACCATGGGGATGTGCAGCGGTCATAAGTGTGAAAAACAGTCATAAGTCACTTTTTAAAGGGATGTTCTAATTTTGAACAGTCATTAAATAAATGGTTGTAAGTCAAGGAGTACCCAGACTCTTTCTGATTTTTGGCTGCCATAAACTAACAATTGTTAGTTTAAGAGCCACAGTGGCGCAGTGGTTAGAGTGCAGTACTGCAGGCTACTTCTGCCTGCCTGCCGGCTGCCTGCAATTTGACAGATCAAATCTCATCAGGCTCAAGGTTGATTCAGTCTTCCATTCTTCTGAGGTGGGTAAAATGAGGGCCCAGATTGTTGGGGGAGATATGCTGACTCTGTAAACCACTTAGAGAGGGCTGTAAAGCACTGTGAAGCGGTATATAAATCTAAGTGCTATTGTCCTATATAATCTCTACAACAGACTGGATAGAGAAGCCAGTTTTCTTCAACCTGGTGCCCTTGAATGTCCTAAAATGGCCATCCTGTTTCTACTGTTCTTTTCTTTAACTAAAGAAGAAGAATGTACACAATGATAAAATAAAGAGGAAAATCTGAAAAAAAAAAAGAAATAAAAACATACACATATTCACAAGCATACATATATCCATAAATTTTATGATTCATTTATAGTGATTCATGATTGAGGTACATTAATCAATTCAAAAACCCTGAATAGTTGGAACCCTATGTTTGTCGTTCCGTTGCAAAACAATACATTTTTGGCTGCCTATAACTTTCAGAGTATCTACTTCCCAGGTGTCCACTACTGTGTGATGAGATAAAATATGAACATCTACATTTTCAGCCTGCATAGTCTGGCAGATAGGAAACGCTGTGAGATTTAGTCCTGATTCATGTAGAAATCACTAGGTTAGGCTACCCTATTTCCCGGAAAATAATCCCTCCCCAAAAATATTTAAACGCAGAGCTGGAAATCAGGTAAGACAGCAAGAGGAGCCCCATCTTGCTCCATACACCCCAAAATAATAAGACCTCCCCGAAAATAAGGCCAAGCGCTTATTTCGGGGATCCAAAAATATAAGACAGGATCTTATTTTTGGGAAAACACGGGTAAATTGCTGTGAGTTAGGAAAACTTCGGTTCACTGAGGAAAAGGGACCAAGACGTTGATCCAAAGGAAAAAGAGGAACTGAGATTCAGATCACCAAAAATATTGTTAGGCTCTTTGGTATTTGTCTAGTATCTGAAGAAAATAAGCAGGGTTCTCCCGAAATTCTCTTTAGCAAGATTTATGAAGAATAAAAGATGCTTGGCAGCTGCCTCTTACTTATGATAATTTCTGTGTCCCCGGGGGTGGGTGGGTCATGTGACTCTTTTGCAACCTTCTGACAAACAAAGTCAATGGGGAAGTCAGATTCACTTAATAACCGTGTTACTAAATTAACAACTGTAGTGATTCACTTAATAACTGGCAAGAAAGGTCATAAAACAGGGCAAAACTCACTTAACAACTGTCTTATTATTATTATTATTATTTATTATTTATTAAATTTCTATACCGCCCTTCTCCAAATAGGACTCAGGGCGGTGCACAGCCAAGATAAAAAACAAAGCATACAAAATTTAAGAACAATATTAAAATAATTAAATGTTTTGGCCGAAATTAAGATAACCCAATTTAAAATCAATTTAAAATTTAACTCAGGCCAGCCCAGCTTGTTGAAATAAATAGGTTTTCAGGGCCCGACGAAAAATCCGGAGGTCTGTTATTATACGTAACTCTGGGGGAAGGTTGTTCCAGAGGGTGGGCGCCGCCACAGAGAAGGCTCTCCCCCTGGGGGTCGCCAGCCGACATTGTCTGGCGGACGGCACCCTGAGGAGGCCCACTCTGTGCGAGCGTACTGGCCGGTGGGAGGCTATTGGTGGCAGAAGGTGGTCTCGTAAATACCCCGGCCCTAAGCCATGGAGCGCTTTAAAGGTGGTCACCAACACCTTGAAGCGCACCCGGAAGACCACTGGGAGCCAGTGCAGCTCGCGCAGGAGAGGTGTCACATGGGAGTGCCTCGTCGCCCCCATAATCCCCCGCGCGGCCGCGTTCTGGACCAGCTGGAGCCTCCGGGTGCACCCCAGGGGGAGCCCCATGTAGAGAGCGTTGCAGTAGTCCAGGCGGGAAATGACTAGTGCCTGAGTGACTGTGCGTAGAGAGTCCCGATCTAGAAAGGGGCGCAGCTGGCGTATCAGGCGAACCTGATAAAAAGCCCCCCTGGCCACGGCCGTCAAATGATCTTCTAAAGACAGCCGTGCGTCCAGGAGGACGCCCAAGTTGCGAGCCCTCTCCGTGGGGGCGAGTGATTCGCCCCCAATAGCCAGCGATGGCGTCAGCTGGCTATATCGGGACGCTGGAAGCCACAGCCACTCGGTCTTGGAGGGGTTGAGTCGGAGCCTGTTTCTCCCCATCCAGGCCCGCACGGCCTCCAGGCACTGGGACATCACTTCAAGGGCATCGTTGGGGTGGCCTGGGGTGGAGATGTACAGCTGGGTGTCATCAGCGTACTGATGGAACTCCACCCCAAAGCCACGGATGATCTCACCCAGCGGCTTTACATAAATGTTGAACAGAAGGGGCGAGAGGACCGACCCTTGTGGCACCCCACAAGCAAGGTGCCTCGGGGTCGACCGCTGCCCCCCCGTCAACACAGATTGCGACCGGTCAGAGAGGTAGGAGGAGAACCACCGCAGAACGGTGCCCCCCACCCCCAACCCCGCCAACCGGTGCAACATGATACCATGGTCGATGGTATCAAAAGCCGCTGAGAGGTCTAACAGGACCAGGATAGAGGAGCAACCCCTATCCCGAGCCCTCCAGAGATCATCCACCAACGCGACCAATGCCGTTTCCGTGCTGTGCCCAGGCCGGAAGCCGGACTGGAGCGGGTCTAGATAGACAGCTTCATCCAGGTACCGGGGAAGCTGTTGCGCCACCACACTCTCAACAACCTTCGCAACAAAGCGAAGGTTGGAGACTGGACGATAGTTAGCCAAAACAGCCGGATCCAGAGAGGGCTTCTTGAGGAGGGGCCTCACAACCGCTTCTTTCAAAGCGGCCGGCAGGACCCCCTCACTCAAAGAAGCGTTAACGATCTTCTGGAGCCAGCCTCGTGTCACCTCCCGGGAAGCCAGAACCAACCAGGAGGGACACGGGTCCAATAAACATGTGGTCGCGTTCAGCCGTCCCAGGACCCTGTCCATGTCCTCGGGAGCCACAGGATCGAACTCCCCCCAGATAACACTCTCAAGACCTGCCTCAGTCATCCCATCCGGACATACCCAGTCAGAGGCCAGTCCTTCCCGAATCTGAGCGATTTTGTCATACAGATACTGCATAAAATCCTCGGCTCGGCCCTGCAAGGGGTCATCCCGCGCTTCCAGATGGAGGAGGGAGCGGGTCACCCTGAACAGGGCGGCCGGGCGATTATCTGATGACGCGATAAGAGCGGCAAAATAACTAGATTTCGCCGCTTTTATCGCCACTAGGTAGGTCTTAATATGAGACCTCACCAGTGTTCGGTCGGATTTGGAGCGACTGGTCCTCCAACTACTCTCCAGGCGTCTTTTCCGGCGCTTCATCTCCCTGAGCTCCTCGGAGAACCAAGGAGCTAGGTGAGTTCGGTGCCGGGTCAGAGGCCGCAAAGGCACGACACGGTCCAAGGCCCCGGCAGCCGCACTATCCCAGGCGGCCACCAGGTCCTCAGTCGAGTCATGAGCCAGAGTCTCAGGAAATGGCCCAAGCTCCATCTGGAACCTATCAGGGTCCATCAGGCGCCTGGGGCGGAACCACCTGGTCGGTCCCGCCTCCCTGCGGCGGGGTGCAGCGGTTAGAAAGTCCAGTCGAAGGAGCGAGTGGTCAGACCATGACAAGGGTTCGATGACTATATCCCCTGTATCAAGGCCACTCAACCACTGACCAGAGACAAAAACTAAGTCCAGAGTGTGTCCACCCGTGTGAGTGGGGTCATGAATTAACTGAGTAAGGTCCATGGCCGTCATGGAAGCCATGAACTCTCGAGCCACCTCAGACGTTTCGCCGATAGATGGCAGGTTGAAATCCCCCATGACTAGAAGTCTGCTTAGCAATAGAAATTTTAGCTCCATTGTGGTTGTAAATTGAGGACTACCTGTACTACATTACACCTGAAAACAAAGTTGTGTGCATGGGAGGAGGAGTGAAGGAAACAAAGATGTTTTCTTGTTTCTTGGAGGCAGTAATAGCAATTAACAGTAGCCCTTAGACTTATATATCGCTTCACAATGCTTTACAGCCCTCTCTAAGCGGTTTACAGAGTCAGCATATTGCCCCCCAACCATCTGGGTTTTCATTTTACCGACCTCGGAAGGATGGAAGGTTGAGTTAACTTTGAGCCAATCGGGATCGAACTTTTGACAGTCGGCAGAATTAGCTTTTAATATTGCATTTGTGAAGTTTCTGAAAGATGCCCTAATTAATTCATGAGCCATGAGCCGAACTTCAAAAGAAATACAGTCATTTATTAGGAGCACCATTTCGGCAATATTCGGATGCAGTTAGAACTAATCCCACGTAGATTTACGTTCCCCTATGACCCTGTCTCTCCTCTCCTCTCTGGCCATGTCATAAATCACATTCTCCAATTAACCACTTTGGCTGGCTGTGAAATCCAACACCCTCCTTCTGATTGCGGTCAGGAAGAATGTATGGAATGCACTTCAGTTAGGGAAATCAGTCAGCTCTATCAGTTCTCCCTCCCTCCTATTCATGGCAACTTGAAAGCTTTGAAAGTTGTATATATATATGTATGTATGTATGTATGTATGTATGTATGTATGTATGTATGTATGTATGTAATAGGGAGAAAAATGTATTTTTAATCCTTTTGGAGAATCTCTTAGGAATTGCTTTCAGATCACACCTTACTCTCCTCTCCTACTCAGGGGCTGGATCGTGCTGTAGCCGAACTGCAGCATCTCCTTGGGGTGCTGGACAACCACCTGAAAGTTCGAACATACCTGGTGGGGGAAGCCATAACTCTGGCCGATGTGACCGCTGCTTGTTGTCTTTTGTTGCCGTATAAATATGTGAGTTTTCCTGCGTCATTGTTCTTTTCTCTCTCTTTTTTTTTTCTTTTCATAATTTGGCGGAACATTTTGTACCCTTATGTAAATTGACCTCTTTTTTTCCACGAAGGGAAGAAAAATCAACATCTGTAGTAAGGTCATTTACACAATAGTGGGCAACTTTTTCACTTTCTACCTTTTAACAAAATTTAGTTTATGCCAACGCCATATCTCTCTGTCCTTGGCAATCAGCTCTTGATTCCAGCTCACTGTATACATTGCTCCTTTCTTTCTTTCTTTCTTTCTTTCTTTCTTTCTTTCTTTCTTTCTTTCTTTCTTTCTTTCTTTCTTTCTTTCTTTTGTTTCTCTTTTTCAGGTTCTCACCTAATTTATTCAGCCGTGGTTTTCTTAGACGACTTCTTCTCAATCCTGTCATTCTTCCTTCTTTTTCTTCTTTTTTGAATACATTTTTATTTTATTTGGGAAGTTAAGATAAAATGCAAACTCAAAATAAAGGAAAAAGAAGTTTTACAAAAACAAAACAAAGATAGACAAAACAATTAATAATTTTATCCTTTGTCTAGTCACTGCAGGGTGAAGGCTGAATGCTTTGAAGGCAAAACATTAGAAAAGAAAAAAATGTGTATTGAAAAAGACAAAGGACAAAACCACATATACATATAACAATACCACTTACACTTGTATATACCACTTCATAATGCTTTACAGCACTCTCTAAGGCAGGAGTCGGCAACCTTAAACACTCAAAGAGCCACAAAAGTTCTAATCGGAAGCCCCCATTCAATTCTGGAGCCGACCAGAAGTCTGGTTCCCCCATCATAGTCTCCTCCTAGCGTGGCGTCCTTTTTCCTCTACCTGTCCTAACCGAAAGCTCTATCAATTGTGGAGCCGACCAACAACAGAAAGCCGCAGCAGAGGGATGAAAGAGCCACATGCGGCTCCAGAGCCGCGGGTTACTGACCCCTGCTCTAAGAGGTTTACAGAGGTTGCATATTGCCTTCAACAATCCGGGCCCTCATTTTACCAACCTCAGAAGGCTGAGTCAACTTTGAGCTGGTCAGGATTGAACTCCTGGCAGTGAGCAGAGTTTGTCTGCAATACCACTGTGCCACCATGTTTCCTACATAATATATTACATATATTATCACTCTTAGTTGGATATTGATAAATATATTGGAACAAGGAGGGTGAAGATTCGTTCTCTGAGCTTGTGGGTTGGTTTCTTTTACTTAGCCTGGTAACGAAACATTCGGAAACCAACCCACAAGCTCAGCGAACAAACCTTCATCCTCATCCTACACTCAAGCTACAAATATTCACCACTATTGCAAATATTGGAACAATATTAATTTCCCCCTGTTTGCAAAGCAAACCCAAATTTATAAGCGTCTACTTCTATCTGTAACCAATTTGACCTGTCATCTATCTACTATATATAAAGGCAAAATATTTAACAGGCGAACTAACAGCAAAGTTAAACTTTAAAGCTTTCTGTTAAACTATTATTGTACTTCTTAGAAAGTCTATAAATGTTTTTTATCTACCATAAATCACCACAATTATTTTCTCTGATCTGTCCAGGATCAAATACCGTCATTTGATTCTTAATAATAAAACTTCTCCTTAAGACTTTGGTTGAAAACTTTCCCAGCAATTTTGTCTTATTCCCCAAAATTATAAACCGCTTTTGTCGATTCGTTTTCCCAAAATAGTCCAGTCCAAATTGATTTGCAGTTAAATCTACTAAGTCCATACCCCAATCGCCATCAATCTTCTTGAGAAAATCCACTTCATCACTCATAGATTCTGTTAATTCCAAATTTGTAGAATCCATATTCCCTTCAGTTTTTGAATAGCCGTTAAGCAACCTGTCTTAAGTCGAGGACTACCTGTATATTACATAGAGTCCCTTGGATAATTACAGCAGCTAATCAATGGAATAAATAAAATAGCACAAATAATTAACTTCCTTCTCTTCTAGGTCCTCAACCAAACCCTTCGCGTTTATTTTATCAACCTTACTCGATGGTTCCTGACATGTATCAACCAACCAGAGTTCCAGGCTGTTTTGGGCCCAGTGAGGTTGTTTGAAGAGGCCTCAGGAGGAGGTGTTCTAGAAATGGACTTTAAAAGTAAGCCTTGCTGGTGGATGGCCTCTTTTCAAATCCTCGTTAGTTGGCAGAGTCACAGTCAGGCTCCAGCTTAAGTGAAGCAGTTTCATTTAGCAACCGTTTAATGGCTGAGTTGCCAGTCCTAATTGTGGACGCTAAATGAGAATGGCCCATATTTTGTAAATCATTGTACCCAAGCATGGAAGATCCATGGACCCAGCTCCCATTGAATAAAATAAAATAGAATAACAGAGTTGGAAGGGACCTTGGAGGTCTTTTAGTCCAACCCCCTGCTTAGGCAGGAAACCCTACACCACTTCAGACAAATGGCAATCCAACATCTTCTTAAAAACTTCCAGTGTTGGAGCAGTCACAACTTCTGGAGGCAAGTTGTTCCACTGATTAATTGTTCTAACTGTCAGGAAATTTCTCTTTCGTTCTAAGTTGCTTCTCTCCTTGATTAGTTTCCACCCATTGCTTCCTGTCCTACCCTCAGGTGCTTTGGAGAATAGCTTGACTCCCTCTTCTTTGTGGCAGCCCCTGAGATATCGGAACATGGCTATCATGTCTCCCCTAGGCCTTCTTTTCATTAAACTAGACATACCCAGTTTCTGCAACTGTTCTTCATGTGTTTTAGCCTCCAGTCCCCTAATCATCTTTGTTGCTCTTCTCTGCACTCTGATCTATCTCTGTGTAAGTAGGGTTGACCGGCACACCAGCCTAAAACAGAGTCTTCATACAGTGTGAAGAATAACTTTATGGCAGAGTTAGAAGGGACCTTGGAGGTCTTCTAGTCCAACCCCCTGCCCAAGCAGAAAACTCTATACGACAGCACTTTGCTGAAGACAAACCAGGTTTATAGGTTACAGCGGACTTTTGCCATGTCACCTGCCTTAGATTCACTGAATAGCGGGCAGCTCTAAATTCATTCATTTGTATTTTTCCTCCTACTACCCTGCAAACCAACCAGTTTCCTCTGAAGCTGAGTTGCTGGAGAAGAAGGAGATAGAAGAACCCCCTCCCAAAAGTGCGTCGCAGCTGAAGAAAGAGGCCAAAAAGAAAGAAAAAATGGAGAAGTTTCTTCAGAAGAAGGAGAAGAATCTGCAGCAACAGGGAGAGGTAGGCATTGTAGATAGAAGGAGAATAGAATTAAATAGGCCTGCATCCAGGGGTGGGCTTCAAAAATTTTAGCAAGGGGTTCTCTGCCCGGTTGCTGGGTGGGCGTGGCCATGGTGGGCGTGGCCTAGTCGGCCTCTTGCACCATGGGGGGGGTGTTTTTGCCCTCCCCAGGCTCCAGAGGCTTTCATCGAGCCTCCGGGAGGATGAAAACAGCCTCCTCAGGCTCCGGAGGCCGTCTGGGGCCCATTTCCGGCCTTCCCGAACTTCCGGTAGGCCTGTTTTATGCCCTCCCCGAGCCTCCGCGCGCACCCTGCACTTACCTGCATCCAAATCGGGCCACGTGGGGACTGCAAGGAGGGGAGGGGTGGGCGCGGCCAGCCAGGAGTGGGATTTGGGGGTTCTCCAAACTGCACAGAATCTTAGCTAGAGGTTCTCCCGAACCCCTGCGAACCTCCAGCAACCCACCCCTGCCTGCATCCACAAGAGTCAGACTCAAACACTTTAGCTGTGTGAGTGTGAGTGTGAGTGAAGGTATCATGCAACTTTTGAGCTTGAAATACATTGCCTTCCCAGCAAAGCAGCCATGCTGGGGAGAGATTCTGTTCCGCTTGTTAAATTAGCATTTCTCCACCTTGGCAGCTTGAAGTTGTGTGGACTTCAGTTCCCAGAATTCCCCAGACAGCAGGGCTGTGTATATGGGAAGGAAATTAGATGAAGTGCTTTTTTTTTAAAACTTCCTGCAGGAGATACAAAGGAATTGTTTTTCCCTCCCAAGGATTGGGACAATACAGGTAGTCCTCAATTTATGACCACAGGTTAGTTAGTAACCGTGTTACTAAATTAACAACTGTAGTGATTCACTTAACAACAGTGGCAAGAAAGGTAGTAAAATGGGGCAAGTCTCACTTACTCAACAGAAATTCTGCGGTCAATTGTGGTCGTAAGTCAAGGACTACCTGTACTTAATATTTACCCATTTCAGTCATTTTAGCAGTATTCTAGAAATCGCAGATTGTATTTCACAGTCCTAGAGAAATACTGCAGCTTAATAATAACATGGAGAATTTGAAGAATATTTTTCCCCAAATGATTTTTAAGAAAAGGAAGTGCATATTGTATCAGATAAATGCTTTTCTTAAGATAACGTGCCTGGAGAAAAAAACAACAACACATCAGAATATATTTTTTAATCTTTCCATGTTGCCTGCCTCTCTGCCTGTGTATTTATTTTGCAAGAAATTCTCATTTTCATGGATCAAATTCTGTTCGAATAATTATCTGATAGATATCCATTCCCCACCATCCAGTCAGAGCTGAAGAAGCTTCTTGGGTGAGAAGTGAAACATCTTCAAAGAAAAAAAACCAGAAAGTCCAGTTGCCTCTTGAAAAAACACCTTTGAGACAACCATTTATTTTTTATTTATTTTATTTTATCTCAAATTTATATACCGCACCTTCTCCCGAGGGACTCAGGGCGGTGTACAGCCAGATAAAAACATACAGTACAAACATTAAAAACAATTAAAAGGATATATATTAATTTGGCGCCAATTTAAGATAACAAACCAATTAAAATTTTTAAAAATGTTAAAAAATATGTTAAGCCAGCCCGGCTTGCTGAAAAAAGAAAGTTTTAAGGGCACGGCGGAAGGCACCGAAGTCTTGGATTCTCCATATCTCAGGGGGCAGCTGATTCCAGAGGGTAGGTGCCCCCATAGAGAAGGCCCTCCCCCTGGGGGTCGCCAGCCTACATTGTTTGGCTGATGGCACCCCGAGGAGGCCTTCTCTGTGGGAGCGCACAGGTCGGTGGGAGGTCATTGGTAGCAGCAGGCGGTCTCAAAGATAACTAGGTCCTATACCATGGAGTGCTTTAAAGGTGGTAACCAACACCTTGAAGCGCACCCGGAAGACCACTGGGAGCCAGTGCAGCTCACGCAGGAGCGGTGTTATGTGGGAGCGCCAAGCGGCTCCCGTAATTACCCACACGGCCGCATTCTGGACCAGTTGACCATGACCTTAACTGATGTTCTTTTCCATCTTTTTTTGGTTTTTTTTCTTTCTTTCTTTTTTTTGCTGAACCCAATTTTCTTTTGTCTCCGTGTCGTTTAGTTGTCGGGTTGTTGTGCTTTAACCTGATGTAACACCCTGTTTCTTTGTTAGAAGAAGCCAAAAGCTGAGAAGAAAGAAAAGAAGGATCTTGAGGTCATCACCTATGATATCCCCACCAAACCAGGAGAGAAAAAAGGTACCGTATTTTTTGGAATATAAGACGCACCTTAAGTTTTTGGGGAGGAAAATAAGAAAAAAGCTGATTGGCGGGTGGATCAGCCTCCCGGAATACCCCCAATCAGCTGTTCCCAGAGATGAATTTTAGCAACAGGTTCGTTGGTTGTGAGCTCTGTGCCTTGCTTTTTTTTCTGCCTCTGAAAGCCTCGGAAACAGAGCTTCAGGAAAAAAAGGCTTTTTTTCTGAAGCTCTGTTTGGAGGCTTTTTTTCTGAAGCGTCTTTCAGAGGCTTTTATTCCGAAGGACTATCTGTACTCTATTCAGTCTCCTTTCTTTGGTATTGGTATAAAGATTAACCTCTTCTGATCCGTTGGTTATTGTGTCATTCTCCAGATTTGTTAGCATAGTTTGGTTAGAACCTTTACTGATTCTTCTTTTGTTGCTTGCCATATTATTTTAGATAAAAGCCTTTCAGAGGCTTTTTTTTCTGAAGCTTCGTTTCTGAGGCTTTTTTTCTGAGGCTTTTTAGAGGCTTCTTTCGGCCTCTGAAATCTCCATTTGTGAGGCTGGGCGGGGTGACATTCGGAGTATAAGACGAACCCAGATTTTCACCCTCTTTTTTGGGGGGGAAAGGTGCGTCTTATAGTCTGAAAAATACAGTAGGTTATTGCAAATAAGGGATTGGAGAGTTTTCAGTGCCATTGTAACTTCAAATGGTCACTAAATGAATGGTTGTAAGTCGAGGACTCTCTGTAGCTGGTTTCAAACATTTCAGATTCAGAATGCTGTACAACCATGGTTATTGGACCAAAAGGGTGGTGAGGCTTGTAGTAGATGACAGCCATTCTCAAGGCCTGTGGCAAAGACCATTGCTATCTTCTGCATAATATCCTTTCCCTTTCCCTCCTACTGATCCTGACGTCCTCCATATGTTTTGGATTATACTTCATAGTGGTTCACAGTGAACAGTGGGAGTACACACTCTACCTGTCTTGAACTCAGAACCTTTTTTGCTTCCTAGATGTGACGGGTCCAATGCCTGACTCTTACAGCCCACAGTATGTCGAAGCAGCTTGGTACTCATGGTGGGAGAGCCAGGGTTTCTTTAAACCAGAGTATGGCGTAAGTATGGGCAAGGAATTGCGGTAATCTGAGATCTCTTCATGAATTACTTTGCCCAGATGGCTTGGACATTTATTACAGAGATGAGCTAAGTCTCATTAGGGCACCAGCCTGATATAATATAACTGTTGTGACCCAGGCCCAAGTAGGTAGTAACCGACGCAAACAGTTCCAAAACAAACAGACTTTATTAGAACAGCTGAGAATTAACTCATTCTCAGCGTAGGGCAAACTAAATTAAAACAAACTCTTCGTAACACAAATTCTTCAGTCTAATCACCAACCTTGGTATAATTAGGCAAACTGCCAAAGACTTCTCTTGGCAAAAGTTCAAAAGCAGAAGACGCCGACAAGAGATAAGTGCAGCAAGACTATCAATGTTGTTTTCCGACAAAGAGCCCAAGAGCCGTTGCTGGTCTTTTAAGCCTTATGGGAGGGGCCATCATCTCTTGGCTCTACTCCCAAGTTGTCCTCTTTGCTTTATCTACTCTTGCCTTCTGGCAGCTCTTCTCATACGTGCACTAGGAACAGGCTCCTCCTGTTCATCTGCCTCTCTACTGTCAGCCTCTGGAGGCTCCGGAGTCCGAACATCATTCCCCGATGGCCCTGGCCCCATCTCTGCCTCCGATGCAGAGGGCCTTCCCCAGCCTCCAGGACTGGCCCATATTTTTCCTCAGCCTCATCGCTGTCCGACTCCGCTGCCAGCTCCTCAGGCTGCTGGCGAACCACAACAATAACCTGAGCACCAGCTGGAACATAATGCTTTGCATGTAGGCAGTGTTCTTATGTTGAACCTCAAGTGGAATTGTAGGAGAAGAGCAGGCAGAGCTGGGGGCGGAGTTAAACAAGTCATTAGCCTAGAGTCCTTACGTTCCCACAAAAGATCTAAGCCCAACTCCTCTTGAATCTTTTACCTGATGCCAAATTAGAGTTGAACTTTAGTTGACCAAATTGTCTATAGGCTTGAGTAATAACTCTTTTGGATTGCAACTTAATGTATTGTCCTGATTCTTTGCACCCGACAGAAATTGCCCAAATGGGGATCTTAAAAAATACCTATTTGTTTCTGAGCATCACAGAATATATGAGTTGGAGGGTACTTTTGAGGCCATCTAATCCAAAGTGCTGATCATTATAGGAATCTCCTAAACTATTCCTAACAGGTGGTCATCCGGCCTTCATGTATGCACTCCCAGTGTTTGTAGAGGATTCCAGCACTGCTGTACTAAGACTCTGTTCCACCATTTAGCAGTTCTTACATCTCCTGCAACCTAACGTTATTCAGTACACGTAGTCTGGTAGTAGAGTCTTTAGTTGGGCAAGTTTTTGTCTACAGGTGGGAAAACAATAAAGGACTCCGCCTGGAAGAATCGCCACATTATTCTGGGTCTGGGTCAGACAGAGTTATTATCATCCCTGAGGGAGATACATCTGGTGGGACCCAGAAGAAGGGCCTTCTCCGTGGTGGCTCCTTCTCTCTGGAACATCATCCCCCCCAGAGATTAGAACGGCCCCCACTCTAACACTCTTTCGGAAGGCGCTGAAGACCTGGCTCTGCCAGAGGGCCTGGGGAACCCAGAGTGGGATGGAGCCTATTAAATGGCTCGTGTGATCTGCTGTCACCAGGGCTGATTTTGTTATATTGTACTATATTAATTCATTTGATTCTTTTTGTTAGTTTTTATTGTTTTAAATGTGGTCTTATATTCTGTAAACTGCCTTGAGTCTCCATGGGCGAATAGGCGGCAAGATAGATAGATAGATAGATAGATAGATAGATAGATAGATAGATAGATAGATAGATAGATAGGGATGATAGATAGATGATAGATAGATAGATAGATAGATAGATAGATAGATAGATAGATAGATAGATAGATAGATAGATAGATAGATATGGAAGATAGATAGATAGATAGATAGATAGATAGATAGATAGATAGATAGATAGATAGATAGATAGATTAAAAAAAAAACTAAAAGTACTTCACACCTCCCCTGGACTTTGTCTCACTTTCCTAAGGGAGGTTCTCTTCACAGTTTGGTAAACCCTGGCCTCGAAGATCTTCCTTATCCCATCAGATAGTAAAATCTTGCGCCTTTTCAGCAGGCTCACATACAGTATCTCTTGTGATTCTGCCTGTTGTGAATGTGCCAGTGTAAACATGCTTTGGGATAAACATATTCCTATCATCTGACAAACATTAAAAATAAATAAATAAATTTTGAAAACCCTCAAAGGGCAGACTCGATGGACCTGTCATGGCCGACTCGCTGTGCACCTTTGCTCGCAGGGAGGAGGGTGGGGTTATGATAGGAAGGTATGGGTGGCTGGGAGGGAATTGAGGAATTCATGTGCTCCATCTGTGGCCTGGGAGAATCACAGCACCTCAAGGACGAACAATGAGAACCACCTGAGCTGAACAGGCCATTTCCCAAAACAAAAGAGATTGCACTGGATTTGGTGAACAATGAACAGTGGCTGGCCCAAGAGGGAGGTGAAAGGGGAATTTTAATTATGCAGTTAAGTTTTTGTGGGGAAATTTTGGAACTGGCTTCGTTTCTACTGTGCCTGTGTGGCTCTAACAGTAAAGTTATACTCTTGGTAAAATAATGTCCCAGGAGTTTCTTTTGCCAACAGGACAGTCGATAGGACCACAAGGTCTTTTTTCTGCTATCAGGTTTTTTTTTCTGTGTTTCTATCCCTGATCCCATGAGGTAACTTCCCCCTTGGCAGATAAACTTCTTTACTTGCAAGACCCTCCTCACTGCAAATCTCACCTACTAAACAATCTTTTCTCTTGTTTCCCAGCGCCGCAGCGTCTCTGAGCCAAACCCCAAAGGCATCTTTATGATGTGTATTCCTCCACCCAATGTTACTGGATCGCTCCATCTCGGCCATGCCCTCACCAACTCCATCCAGGACTCTCTGACAAGATGGTGAGATCTCTATTCCTTTCTGGGCATGTCCCGCTCTCTGGGGCCTTTATCTTAGGCCTTCTCCATCTTCTGCTAGATTTTTGGGAGCTTCCCAGTCCAAATATATCTTTTCCAAGCACAAATCTTGTAGAGTTCTCTTTGATGAAATTAATAAGAATGAATAGAAGGGGTTACAAGAAGTACAGTAGCTGAGGACAAAGAATGAATTATTAAAAATTAAAAGAGAATATATATCTGATTAAAAATGGAGAAAATAGAATTTGAGGGCGAAAGAAGATACTGTTTATAGAAATAAGAATAGAAATATTAAGATTTTTTTTTTAAATTTGATTTATATGTTGCCCTTCTCCGGAGACTCAGGGCGGCTTACAATGCGCTAAGCAATAGCCTTCATTCTTTTGTATATTTTATACAAAGTCAGCTTATTGCCCCCACAACTGGGTCCTCAATTTACCTACCTTAGAAAGGATGGAAGGCTGAGTCAACCTTGAGCCTTGGCAAGATTCGAACCTGCAGTAATAACAGAGTGCTTTAGACCACTGTACTACCAAGGCTCTTGGTTTGATTAAAAACCAAGATTTGGTTTGAGAGTTGATTCAAAAATATGGAAAAAGAACACTTTGGCAGAAATTGCAACTAAGTAAAATATATTTGGATATGACAAGTTTGATATGATATGGTATGGTCAATACTCTGTTTCATAAAATATGTGGGTGTGTTAAGGGGGGGAACTAATAAAACTTGATTTTTTAAAAAAAGGAGTGCAGTAGCTGTACTGTTTTCTGTTTTCTTGTACAGGGGTCTCCAAACTTGGCAACTTTAAAACTTGTGGACTTCAACAGCCAGAATTCCTCCGCTAGCGCATGCTGGTTGCAGAATTCTGGGAGCTGAAGTCCACAAGTCTTTAAACTTGCCAAGGTCAGAAACTTCTGTTCTTGTACATTGTGATGAAGAATTTTTGATTCTAACAAGTTACTTATGATCTGGTGAGGAAAAGGATCTTTGCCCTAAAAATTGAGATGTTTGAAGCAAGCTTCTTTACAGGTAGCCCTCAACTAACAACCAGTCATTTTAACAATCATTCGGAGTTGCAATGGCCTCGGAAAGGGTATTTTACAGCTTGTACAGCAGGGGTCCCCGGGCCGTGGATTGGCACCGGGCCACACAAACAAGCAAAGCCCCATCTGTGGGATGCAGGCAGTATGGGAAAACCATGTCCCTTCCGGTCTGTGGAAAAACCTCTCTCCACAAAACCAGTCCCTGATACCCAAATGGTTGGAGGCCGCTGCTGTACAGCATTTCCAGCCATCATAAAACGTTGTATTATTCCCCACGCCGCGGCCCACTTCACCACTTTTCAGGCGCTTGGCAACTGGCTCTCATTTATGACTAGTTGCAGCATCCTACGGTCACTTAACTGTGATTTGCGACGTTCTTTGCCAGCTTCCAATGTTTTAGCCAGTCTGCAAAAAACCACCCATTTAGGAGAATGTAGTTAGACTTACAACTATGTGATTCACTTAATGACTGCGGTAAAATCAGTCATGAAATCACCACACCAACGCCTCAGTTTATAACCCTCACGACATTTATTTATTTATTTGTTTGTTTGTTTGTTTATTTATTTATTTATTTATTTATTTATTGGTTCGATTTATATGCCGCCCTTCTCTGGAGACTCAGGGCGGCTTACAATGCGTTAAGCAATAGCCTTCATACTTTTGTATATACCTGCTTAATAGGGCTTTTGTGTGTCCCCCCCCCCAAGCGGTTTTCTTTTTTTATACAAAGTCAGCTTATTGCCCCCACAATCCGGGTCCTCATTTTACCTACCTCGGAAGGATGGAAGGCTGAGTCAACCTTGAGCCTGGTGAGATTTGAACTCGCAGTAATTGCTGGCAGCTAAGTGCTACTTAATAGCGCTTTAGTCCGCTGCTCCACCAAGGCTCCCCAATATTATAACCACAATATTGGTCCCAGTTGAGATCATAAGTTGAGGAAATACCTGTACATAATGCTGTCCTGAATCTTTTATCAGTCTGGGAACCCACTTCTAAATTCTCTTACTTTTGTCTGGAATTATTTGGTCACATGTGTAGTTTGATTTCGTCAGATGACTGATAAAAGTGCAGTGTCCAAGACACTTGTTCTATCGAGCTTCCTTCTCCTATGCTTGTCTTGCAGGCACAGAATGAGGGGAGAGACCAGTTTGTGGAACCCCGGCTGCGATCACGCGGGCATTGCCACCCAGGTGGTGGTGGAGAAAAAGCTTTGGAAGGAGCAAGGGAAAACACGGCATGACCTCGGCCGTGAGCCGTTCATCAAGGAAGTCTGGAGATGGAAAAACGAGTGAGCCTTTTTCCTGTGTCTCTTTTTTCCAAGCATTTTTGGCGAGATGGGTGCAATATAAAATAGATTGGATGGATGGATGGATGGATGGATGGACGGACAGATAGATGAATAGATGGATGAAGTACAGACCGACAGATAAAAATAAAGTTAAATAAATAAAATGAAGTGAAGTGAAGTGAAATGAAATTATGATATTGATGATGATGTTATCCATTTAATCATGTCCAACCCTTGGTGATTCTGTGGGCCAGGATTTTCCACCCCTTCCAATCTTGCACTATTTCTTTGAGTTTTTCTATGTTCCAGCTGATGTCGGTCACTGTGTTCTTTGGTGGCCTGGTTTCTTTTTTTACCACTAACTCAGGGGTCAGCAACCTGCGGCTCTGGAGCCACATTTGGCTCTTTCACCCCTCTGCTGCGGTTCGCCATCACTCAAAATATCACTCAGAGCTGCCAATGTGCAACACTTGCCAGCACGTGATTTATTGAGCTTTTCAACCCCCGGTAGGCCAACCATGGATAAATCCATGAAAAGAAAAGTTTCAGAAGAAAACAGAATGTTTAATTCAACTACATATGCTGCTTTTGTGGCCGCTCAAGAAATAGTCAGGCACGGGAAGGGTTTTGTGGCTCCCGGTGTTTTCTTTTCTGTGGGAAACAGGTCCAAATGGCTCTTTGAGTGTTTAAGGTTGCAGACCCCTGCGCTAACTCTTCCAAATGTAATTGCTTTCTCCAATAAATTCTATCTATCTCATTAACCATATCACCTCATTTCTCGGATATAATGCATTCTGGCATACAATTACTTATTTTCTCTAGATTTTGTAGACCATTGGAAAAAGTTATAATAATCAGCCTTGTGCCTTTCCGGTGATACTTCGCCGTCAGTACGCTTCCTTCTTTCTTCTCCACAGAAAAGGGGATCGGATCTACCATCAGCTGAAGAAACTGGGTTCCTCCATGGACTGGGACAGAGCTTGTTTCACTATGGATCCTGTAAGTTTTTGATCAGAGGGAAAAGGATGTGTGGATGTCAAGAGTTTGTTGCAGAAATCACATCCAGAAAGCACACACAGATAACTGATGCAGCAGGATTCATTAAATAAGAAACTTCTTTGTATACATAATAACACATGAGACATATATACAATACCAAGAGCAATTCTTAGAATCAGAAGCATAATCACAGAAGCACAGTTAGCAAAAGGAAGGACAATAATAGGAGCACACAACTTATATTTATACATATCAGTTAACCTAAGCCACACCCAGGCTCCAAGCTGTTTCAGCTCCCAAACAGCTCTCATTGGCTGGCTTAGTTGCTATGCCTATACATTGGCTGACCTTGTTACCATGTCGTACTCCAGCCAGTCCCCAATGGCTGACCTGTTGCCATGTCTGTCCCAGTAATGAACTCTCATACACACTGACGGCAGAGTAGCAATAGCAATAAGCACTTAGACTTAGATACCACTTCACAGTCAATGTTTACTTGTCTTGACAAGCTCACAATCTTTGCAAGTCTGAAAGTACAGTTCTCCCTCTCTTGCCAAAGACCCGGGTTCTTTGATAGACAGCGATAACAATAGCATTTAGACTTCATAGTGCTTTTACAGCCCTCTCTAAGCCATTCACAGACTCAGCATATTGCCTCCTCCCCCCCCCAAGATCTGGGTCCTCATTTTACCGACCTTGGGAAGGATGGAAGGCTGAATCAACCTTGAGCTGGTTAGGATTGAACTGCTGGCAGTGGGCAGAATTAGCCTGCAGTACTGCATTCTAGCCACAGGAACAGGAATAACTGTTATAACTCCTAACATTACTGCTTCTGACATATACAGTTGGGTAATTCTCACTGCTTCCTCAATAGGATTGGATTTCAGGTAGTCCTCAACTTAAACAGCAGTCCTCAAAGTTACAACAGCATTGAAAAAAGTAATTTAGGATTGGTCCTTGCACTTAATGACCATTGCATCATTCTCACGGTCATGTGATCAAAATTTGGTCAGTATGTATTTACGGTATTTGCAGTATCCTGGAGTCATGTGATCACCCTTTGCGATCTTCCCAGCTGGCGTCCAACAAGTAAAATCAATGGGGGAGACCGGATTTGCTTAATGATTCACTTAACAAGTGTGCCAAAAAAGGTCATAAAATTGGCTGGGACTCGCTTAACATTTTCCTCACTTAGCAACAGAAATTCCGATCCCAATTGTAGATGTACAGTTTGTTGAGGTCCAGTTGTACTGGGAGAATGTCTCAGACAGATGTTTTTCCTGGGCCAGGAAAGGATTAAGGATGGAGGAGGAGAAGATCTGTTAAACGTTTTCATCTGCTTTTTGCTGAATTTGGGGGTTGTTTTAAGGGCAACAACAGGAACGTTTTGTCTACATGCAGGACTTGCTTGGCCATTCCCACACTCTCACATACACACCAAACAAATAAAAATTGGAAGTTGGCTTTTGCTACCAATTTTCAATAATGCCATGTTTGTGCTTAGGAAGTCATTGGAACTTCTATACCAAGGATCCCAACCCCCGGGCCACGGACTGGCACAGGGCCATGACATGCCATAAACCGGGCCACACAAACAAACAAAGCCCCATCCGCAGGATACAGTCAGCATGCAAAACCACGCCCCCTCTGGTCCACGGAAAAACCTTTCTCCAGTCCCTGGTGCCCAAAAGGTTGGGGACCATTGTTCTATATGACCCATGTATGGTGCATTGCCACCCCTCAACTCACAGAATGGAGAAAAATAATTGTCATCCTAGAATGGAAGGGAAGCCCAGGTATGGTAGCCATTAAGAGCAACAAAGATGATTAGGGGACTGGAGGCTAAAACATAATAAAGAACGGTTGCTGGAACTGGGTACATCTAGTTTAATGAAAAGAAGGACTAGGGGAGACATGAGAGCAGTGTTCTGATATCTCAGAGGTTGCCCCAAAGAGAGAGAGTCAAGCTATTCTCAAAAGCAGCTGAAGGCAGGACAAAAAGCAATGGGTGGAAACTAATCAAGGAAAGAAGCAACTTAGAACTAAGGAAAAATTTCCTGACAGTTAGAACAATTAATCAGTGGAACAACTTGCCTCCAGAAGTTGTGAATGCTCCAACACTGGAAGTTTTTAAGAAGAGATTGGACAACCATTTGTCTGAAGTGGTGTAGGGTTTCCTGCCTAAGCAGGGGGTTAGACTAGAAGACCTCCAAGGTCCCTTCCAACTCTGTTATTCTATGGTCTATTTTTCAACACAATGCAAAAGCAACCATTTTTTTGCAATCTGGACCACAGGAAAACCATGGGATGTTTATGTCCTTCTGATGGAACCATGTTCTTGTCTCGCCAACAGAAACTCTCCTATGCTGTCCAAGAAGCTTTTATCCAGTTGCACGAGAAAGGGATCATCTACCGAAGCAAGCGCCTTGTCAACTGGTCCTGCACTCTCAACTCGGCCATTTCTGACATAGAGGTGATTAGGATAGAGTAACCTATTTCCTGTACCAGCGTTTAGCCTAGGGATCCAGGTCTGACGATGCAACTTCCTGTCTCCTTCCTCCCAGGTGGATAAGAAGGAATTAACAGGCCGGACGCTCTTGCCTGTCCCAGGCTACAAAGAGAAGGTTGAGTTTGGGGTACTGGTCTCCTTCGCTTACAAGATTGAGGACTCGGGTAGAGTATGAAGTTCTTGGCTGATGATTCCAACAGTTTAGGATCTGGAGTCTTGGTTGTGTCTGCTCATCCATGAACCTTATCCATTTTCTTTGATAGATGAGGAAGTGGTGGTGGCTACAACCCGTATTGAGACGATGCTGGGAGACACAGCAGTTGCAGTCCATCCCAAGGACCCCCGATACCAGGTATGAAAGGCGTAACACTATAGTGTTTAGTTGGGACTGGTGACTTCTCAGATGCTTTGAAGGACAGTCCCAAAAGTGCTTTTCAAAAGGCAATTGGACTTTCTTGGTTTTTTTGCCTTCAAAAGGTTTAGCTTCTCATCTAAGAAGCTTCTTCAGTTCTGAACTAAACCTCCAGGTGGCCTCAACAACTCTCCTAAAAGAATGTAAATGACCAGCTGTCTGCAAGGAGTATAAATCCTTCCGTTCCCTAGTCAGAGCTGAAGAAACGTTTTGGATGAGAAGTGAAACGTCTTCAAAGAAAGACAAGAAAGTCCTATTTATTTATTGATTGATTGATTGATTGATTGATTGATTGGTTCGATTTATATGCCGCCCTTCTCCGGAGACTCAGGGTGGCTTACAATGCGTTAAGCAATAGCCTTCATACTTTTGTATATACCTGCTTAATAGGGCTTTCGGCCCCCCCAAGCGGTGTTCTTTTTTATACAAAGTCAGCTTATTGCCCCCACAATCCGGGTCCTCATTTTACCTACCTTGAAAGGATGGAAGGCTGAGTCAACCTTGAGCCTGGTGAGATTTGAACTTGCAGTAATTGCAGGCAGCTGGTGCTAGTTAACAGCATTTTAGTCTGCTGCGCCACCAAGGCTCTATTGCCTCTTGAAAAAGCACCTTTGAGACAACCATGACCTGGAGGACGGAGAATCTCCATAGACTTTCTTCTTGAATAAGAAGTGAAATGTCATCAAGGAAAAACAAAGTCCAGTTGCCTTTTAAAAAAAGCACTTTTGGGATTATCAGACTGTTGCTTATCTGGGTGATTTTGGAGTCTCTTCCTTTACGAGTGGTGCGGTGGCCTAGAGATGGAGCTCTAGCCTCATAATCAGGAGGCTATGAGTTCGATCCTAGAGTAGAGGCAGATATTTCTCTCTTTGGGCATAATGAGAATATATCTGCTGAATATAACTCCGCATTGGCAACAGGAAAGGCATCCGGCCAGTAAATACTCAACTTCATTCAGTTGCCCAGCCTCCCCCCGCAAGAGATTATGGGGTCATTAAAAGATGACGATTAAGTCTCTTCCTTTGATCTGCTTTGACTTCTAGCATCTGCATGGCCGGAAAGTCCAGCATCCCTTCACAGGACGTCTCCTACCCATTGTCTGTGATGATTTTGTAGATACGGAGTTTGGAACTGGTATGTACTGAGCTATGGGCTAGGTAAATGCAGCAAGTCCTACATGAAAGGATGGAGTTTTCGATGAAGAGCTAGAATGGAGAGTCTATGAACAGGGTGGAAGATAACAGGTGACCTAAATTATGGAAGTGGAATAAAACGAGAAAACCCTGAATAAAAGAAGTGTGTGTTAGTTAGGATTAATGAGAGAGCAGTCCGAAGGAACCAAATGGACAATTAAAGCTCAGCATTCCCCAACTTGATTCCTTGGTTGTGTTGGATAATTTTTGGGATTGAATTCCAGCACATGTGAAAGGATCACTTGAAGAGATCCAAAGTACCTAGAAAAGACTTCCACCAGAAAAAAGAACGATAACCAACAAAGCTTTTGCCATGTGCAATAAATCTGGAATCAAGGCCATTCAAATGAATTTAGGTTTAACTGTATTCCTACACTCTCTACAAGAATCTGAACTACTAACAGTCAAAGCCAATTGGCGGTAGGTAAGGATCAATAGAATTCAAGGAGGGCTGGACTAAGATCTCTTGTGAGTGCAAAGGGATTCCAAACTGATGATGCACTTCACCCTTCCTCTCTCGGGCTCAGCCTGGTCATCTCCTACAGCTTTAGATTTTCAGGTCTTCTTTGAATCACCAAAGTAGGTGCGGAGTAATTCCAAAGACCACAAACCAGATTCTAACAGGAAACATCGGGCCATGGCAAGAACTGAAATAATCTTCTCCCCCTTCTCACTGCTTTCAGGTGCCGTAAAGATCACACCAGCTCATGATCAGAATGACTATGAGGTTGGCCTGCGTCATGGACTTGAGTTCATCAACATTATGAACGAGAACGGCTACCTCATCAACGTTCCTCCGCCCTTCTTGGTATTGTTGGGAGGGTGGCTGGAATTCAAGGGATCCTTCTCTGTTTTTTTATTGGGTGGAATGGGTTTAGCCTTAATTGGAGCAGTAGGTTTACTAGTACAGGGCTGTCCAATCCTGGCAACGTTAAGACCTGTGGACTTCAACTCCCAGAATTCCCCAGCCAGCATGGGATCCATGGTGCTCTCTGAGTTTGGTTGTTTTCTTGTAGACATTTCATTACCCAGCTAAGTAACATCATTAGCTCCATTATGGAATAGGGCTTGCTAGCTTTATTGATACTTGTGGCTTGTCCTGTCAGTGTTGGTAGGAGTTTCCTTGGTGGTTTCTTGACTAGGTTGTTGTTTTTTTGTTTTGTTTTTTAATTTTGATTTATATGCCGCCCTTCTCCGGAGACTCAGGGCGTCTTACAGTGCGTTAAGCAATAGCCTTCATCCTTTTGTATATTCATACAAAGTCAGCTTATTGCCCCCACAAACTGGGTCCTCATTTCACCTACCTTAGAAAGGATGGAAGGCTGAGTCAACCTTGAGCCTTGGAGAGATTCGAACCAGCAGTAATTGCAGACAGCTGATGTTAATAACAGGGTGCTTAGACCACTGTACTATCAAGGCTCTTATTGTTGTTTATTGTTAGCTTGTTTGTCTCGGGACACCTTTCTCTGCTTTCCAACTTTTCACTTTCATCTGCTTCTTCTACCAGGGCATGAAGCGCTTTGAAGCCCGTCGAGCAGTGCTGGAAGCTTTGAGGGAAAAGAAGCTCTTCAAGGAGGTGAAGGACAACCCCATGGTAGTACCAGTGTGCAGGTGAGTAGTAGTTGCAAAGTAAAGCAGCATAAAGAGCCGAGGTGGCGCAGTGGTTAGAGTGCTGTACTGCAGCTACTTCAGCTGACTGCTAGTTCAGCAGGTCAGCGGATCAGATCTCACCGGCTCAAGGTTGACTCAGCCTTCCATCCTTGCGAGGTGGGTAAAATGAGGACCCAGATTGTTGGGGGGCAATATGCTATTTAGTATACTGTCGATTGTTGTAAGCCGCCCAGAGTCCTCGGAGAGTGGGCGGCATAGAAATATTTATTTATTTTATTTATTTAATTTGTATACCGCCCTTCTCCAACAGGACTCAGGGCGGTGAACAGCCACGGTAAAACACAACATATAAAATTTAAAAGCAGTTTAAAAGACATTAAATGATTTTGGCCCTCAATTTAAAACAACCCAGTTAAAACCAATTTCAAATTAAAACCGCAAGGATGGGATCAAGCCAGCCCGGCTAGATGGAATAAGTGTGTTTTCAGGGCCCAACGAAAAGTCCGGAGGTCTGGTATCGTGCGTATCTCTGGGGGTAGGTCGTTCCAGAGGGCAGGTGCTGCCACAGAGAAGGCTCTCTCCCTGGGGGTCGCCAGCTGACATTGTCTGGCCGACAGCACCCTGAGGAGGCCCACTCTGTGCGAGCGAACTGGCCGGTAGGAGGCTATCGGCGGCAGAAGGCGGTCCCGTAGATACCCCGGCCCTAAGCCACGGAGCGCTTTAAAGGTGGTCACCAACACCTTGAAGCGCACCCGGAAGACCACAGGAAGCCAGTGCAGCTCGCGCAGGAGAGGTGTCACATGGGAGCGCCCCGTCGCTCCCATAATCCCCTGCGCGGCTGCATTCTGGACCAACTGGAGCCTCCGGGTGCACCCCAAGGGGAGCCCCATGTAGAGAGCGTTGCAGTAGCATTAATCATAAATATGATTAATAATATTCCTCAAAGGTATTCAAACCACGATTCCCCAGGCACGGCTGAAAATGAAATAGGACCCACTTCTCCTCAGTTAGGGGGACAGATTTCGTGAGAAAAATAATGCTTTTTTTTTTTTTAGATGACCACTTTAGGAATCTTTGGAGTGAAGCCTTGTATCTTCTGGATGATGGAAATAGCTGAGGGTTTCAGCCCCTTACTGGACCCCAGGTTGCCTGTCAATCAGAATACAGCTTGAAGGTCTTCTAATCCAACTCCCTGCTCAAGCTGGAGACGGGGGGGGGGGCTGTCGCGCACACGCCCATACCCATAATTCTATGCGCCCTACGCATTCGCACGTGACCCCACCACACTGCCCCCCCTCTCCTGGCACGTGATGGCATGGTAGGCCCGTTTTTTGCTCTCCCCAGCCTCCAGAGCCTTTCTGGGGGTCTGGGGAGGGCGAAAATGGCCTTCCCCCCCGCCCCCCAGAGGCCCTCTGGAGGCTGAAAACGGCCTGTTTGCCAACTTCCGGTCCTACCAGAAGTTGGCAAACAGGCCATTTCTGGCGTGCCATAGATGGCATGCCATAAGTTTGCCATCACGGCCCTATACCATTTTGGATAGATGTCCAGATTTTCTTAAAAAGTGACTAAGCACCCACAACTTCTGATGGCAAGATGTTCCATTGGTTAATTGTCCTCACTGTTAGGAAGTTTCTCCTTAATTCCAGGTTGCTTCTCTCCTTGATTATTTTCTATCCATTGTTTCTTGTCTGGCCTTCTGGTGCTTTGGAAAATAAATTGACCCCCACTTCTTTGTGGCAGCCCCTCAAATACTGGAATACTGCTGTCCCGTGTCCGTCCGTCCGTCCCCCAGTCCTTCTTTTCTCTAGACTAGCCAAACCCAAATCTTGCAACCGTTCTCCGTATGTTTTTGTCTCCAGGTCCTTAATCATCTTAGTTGCTCTTCTTTGCACTTTTTCCAAAGTCTCAACATCTTTTTTGTAATGTGTTGACCAAAACTAGATGCAGGATTCCAGGTGTGATCTTTACCGATCAGGTACTGCTTTATAAAGCGGTACTACTCATTCATGTGATTTTGATTCTATGCCTCTGTTTACACAACCAAGGATTGTATTAGCTTTTTTGGCTGCTGGCCCATGTTTAAGTGATCGCCTCACACATGTACCATATTTTTCAGAGTATAAGACACACCGGAGTATAAGACGCACTTTAGTTTTTTGGGAGGAAAATAAGAAAAAAGCTGATTGGCAGCTTTTACCCCCAATCAGCTGTTCCCAGAGGTGAATTTTAGCAACAGGTTCCTTGGTTGTGAGCTTTGTGCCTTGCTTTTTTAAACTTTTTTTTCTGCCTCTGAAACTTCTGAAACTCCGTTTCAGAAAAAACTTTCTTTCCTGACTCTGAAAGCCTCCAAAACAGAGCTTCAGGAAAAAAGCCTCTGAAGCTCTGCTTGGGGGCTTCTTTTCTGAAGCTCTGTTTGGGGGCTTCTTTTCTGAAACTTCTTTTCTGATGCTTTTTTCAGCCTCTGAAACCTCGATTTGAGAAGCTGGGCGGCGCTACATTCAGAGTATAAGACGTACCCAGATTTTCACCCTCTCTTTTGGGGGAAAAAAGGTGCGTCTTATACTACGAAAAATATGGTAAATAGATCCTAGTTGCTAATTTGTTATTGGGGACAAGATGCTTGAGTGGGGTTGGTAACTTCCTACAAACAGCAGATTATCTGGACCCACTCTAGTCAAATGTCAGGCAGATTTAGAACTGAAAGGGGTTTAATCATCAAATGACAGGTAAGCAGCTTTGTGCCAGGAGAGAATGACAAACAAAAGGTGATTCTTCTGATCATTCAGAATCATTCAATGGCTTTGATTATCAAGCTAATTTGGACCAGCTCTGTAATGTGACAGGGAAAGTTATTTTATTTTATTTTTATTTTATTTATTTTATTTTATTAAATTTCTATACCTCCCTTCTCCCGAAGGACTCAGGGCGGTGAACAGCCACGAGATAAAACACATAAATACAAAAATTTAAAATGAATTAAAAATGATGACCTGTTTTGATGACCTGTTTCAACCTTCAGAGTTAATTCTGGCAAGGAATATTTTTAGAGTCCGGTTTAGCCCCATTACAGTTACAATTATGGCGTGCCACAGGTCCAGGGGTGAAATCCAGCAGATTCTGACAAGTTCTGGAGAACTGGTAATGGAAATTTTGAGTAGTCTGGAGAACCAGCAAATACCACCACTGGCTGGCCCAAGAGTGGGGCGGGAATGGAGATTTTGCAGTTATCCTTCCCCTGGAGTGGAGAGGGAATGGGGATTTTGTAGTATCTTTTCCCTGCCATGCCCACCAAGCCACGTCCACAAAACCAGGAGGAAAAAAATTTGAATTCCACCGCTGCACAGGACTCTTACATTGCCTCCATCTTCTGTTCTTTAAGGTGTTGTATGAAGCCATCAGACCATACAGATAGTCAGGTGTACAGATAGTCCTCACTTAGCGACCATAATTGGGACTGGCAATTAAGGTTAAGCAAAGCAGTCGCTAAGTGAAACCGTCATCATGCTTGCGACATTACAGATGGAAGGGTTGGTTATAAAAGTTACTTTTTCATCACCGTTGCAATGGCAAATTGTCACTAACAAGCCAATCGCTAAATGAGGACTACTTGTTCTACACCTGTTGTTTTTTTCGGGGTTCCAGCTAACTTATCTTTTTGGCTTTCTCTCCCCGATACTCTTAAGCCGCTCCAAAGACGTAGTGGAACCCTTGCTGAAGCCCCAGTGGTACGTGCGCTGCGACACAATGGCCCAGGCTGCGGCCGAGGCCGTGCGCCGGGGTGATCTGCGCATTGTGCCAGATTTCCACCTCAAAACCTGGTTCACTTGGATGGATAATATCAGGTGAGACGCTTGCATAAACATCTACCTGGCTTTGACCCTACCACTTCACGCACCCCCATTAATCCATTCTGTGATTTTTTTTTTGATTTTGGGCTCAGTTAATCCGTGTGAATTCACCTGCTACGTCTTAATATTGTGAGTGAGCAATGCTACTGTGGAAGGAAGCAGTGATTTTTTTTTTAAATGTGGGTTTTTAGCAATGTATGTGAACGCGACGAATGTGTAGCAAACAATTGGGGGGATAAAGGCATCTCCAGCTTTTGCATTGTAAGCTCCACCCCTTGTATACATCATCGCAATGCCATTGGTGGCACAGTGGCTAAAGTGCAGTTATTGCAGGAAAAAACTCCGCCCACAGCCTGGAGTTCGACCTTGATGGGGCTCAAGGTTGATTCAGCCTTCCATCCTTCTGAGGTCGGTAAAATGAAGGACCCAGGTTGTTGGGGGCAATATGCAAATAAGGCTTCTACATGTAAATCGCCTGGAGAGTGCAGTAAAGGGTTATGGGGCAGTAAAAAGGTTCCCCTCGCACATATGTGCTAGTCGTTCCCGACTCTAGGGGGCGGTGCTCATCTCCGTTTCAAAGCCGAAGAGCCAGCGCTGTCCGAAGACGTCTCCGTGGTCATGTGGCCGGCATGACTAATGCTGGCAGGAGAATTTTGGGAGTTGAAGTCCACAAGTCTTAAAGCTGCCAAGTTTGGGGACCCCTGTTTTAAGCCATCAGGTGCAACTTCCTGCTCAAAGCAGGAAATTAGAATTAAAGAGAATTCTGGGAGTTGAAGTCCGCACATCTTAACGTTGCTGAGCTTGGGAAACACTGGATTATAGTTTAGCGTGTCATGTTAATGCTGTGAATTGTGATTCATTTTCTAAACAGTACAAATGATATGCAGGTAGTCCTCGACTTACGATTGCAATTGAGCCCAGCATTTCTGTTGCTAAGCGAGACAGTTGTTAAGTGAGTTTTGCCCCATTTTATGAAATTTCTTGCCACGGTTGTTAAGTGAATCCCTGCTGTTGTAAAGTTAGTAACCCCGTTGTTGAGTGAATCTGGATTCCCCACTGACTTTGCTGGTTAGAAGGTCGCAAATTATTATTATTATTATTATTAATTTAATTTGTATACCGCCCTTCTCCCAGAAGGGACTCAGGGCGGTGAACAGCCAAAATTAAAAAACATACAAATGCAAAAGTTAAGATAATTAAAAGAATTAAATCATTGGCTACCCAAATTTAAAACCCCAAATCCATAAAATTTAAAATCCCAATTAAAAAACCATTTAGGCTAGGCCGGCTTGATGAAATAAAAACGTCTTCAGGGCTTTACGGAAGGTCCGGAGGTCCGGGATCAATCGTATTCCAGGAGGCAGCTCATTCCACAGGGCGGGTGCCCCCAGAGAGAAGGCTCGCCCCCTGGGGGCCGCCAGGCAACATTGCCTGACCGACGGCACCCCGAGGAGGCCCTGTCTGTGAGAGCGTATTGGCCGGTGGGAGGTTATCGGTAGCAGCAGGCGGTCTCGCAAATACCCTGGCCCTAAGCCATGGAGCGCTTTAAAGATGAGAACCAACACCTTAAAGTGCACCCGGAAGACCACCGGGAGCCAATGCAGCTCGCGCAGGAGAGGTGTTACGTGGGAGCGCCACGTCGCTCCCATAATCACCCGCGCGGCCGCATTCTGCACCAGCTGGAGCCTCCGGGTGCTCCTCAGGGGGAGCCCCATGTAGAGAGCGTTACAGTAGTCCAGGCGTGATGTAACCAAGGCATGAGTGACTGTGCACAAGGAGTCCCGATCCAGAAAGGGGCGCAACTGGCGTATCAGGCGAACCTGATAAAAAGCCCCCCTGGCCACGGCCGTCATATGCTCTTCTAAAGACAGCCGTGTGTCCAGGAGGACGCCCAAGTTGCGAGCCCCCTCTGTGGGGGTCAGTGACTCGCCCCCAATAGCCAGCGATGGCACCAGCTGGCTATACCGGGACGCCGGCATCCACAGCCACTCGGTCTTGGAAGGGTTGAGCCGAAGCCTGTTCCTCCCCATCCAGACCCGCACGGCCTCCAGACACTGGGACATCACTTCGAGGGCATCATTGGGGTGGTCTGGGGTGGAAATGTACAGCTGAGTGTCATCAGCGTACAGATGGCATCGCACCCCAAAACCACGGATGATCTCACCCAGCGGCTTCACATAAATGTTGAACAGGAGCGGCGAGAGGACCGACCCTTGCGGCACCCTGCAAGCAAGGCGCCTCGAGGTCGACCTCTGCCCCCCTGCCAACACAGACTGCGACCGGTCAGAGAGGTAGGAGGAGAACCACCGCAACACGGTGCCTCCCACCCCCAGTCCCTCCAGCCGGCGCAGCATGATACCATGGTCGATGGTATCAAAAGCCGCTGAGAGGTCTAACAGGACCAGAACAGAGGAACAACCCCTGTCCCGAGCCCTCCAGAGATCATCCACCAATGCGACCAATGCCGTCTCCGTGCTGTACCCAGGCCTGAAGTCGGACTGGCACGGATCTAGATAGACGGTTTCATCCAGGAACTGTGGGAGCTGTCGCGCAACCACACTCTCCACAACCTTCGCAACAAAGCGAAGGTTGGAGACCGGACGATAGTTTGCCAAAACGGCCGGGTCCAGAGAAGGCTTCTTGAGGAGGGGCCTCACCACCGCCTCTTTCAAGGCGGGAGGCAAGAAATCCTCTCTCAGAGAAGCATTTATGATCCTCTGGAGCCAGCCTCGTGTTACCTCCCGGGTGGCCAGTACCAGCCAGGAGGGGCACGGGTCCAATAAACATGTGGTTGCGTTTAACCTCCCCAGGATCCTGTCCACGTCCTCAGGAGTCACAGGGTCGAACTCATCCCAGGTAACATTCTCAAGACCAGCCTCAGTCACCCCACCGGGATCTACCCAGTCAGAGTCCAAGCCTTCCCGAATCTGAGCGATTTTATCGTGCAGATACTGTGCAAAATCCTCAGCCTGCCCTTGCAAGGGGTCTTCCCGCGCTCCCTGATATAGGAGGGAGCGGGTCACCCTAAACAAGGCGGCTGGGCGGTTATCTGCCGATGCAATAAGAGCGGAAAAGTGGTTACGCTTTGCCGCTTTTATCGCCACTAGATAGGTCTTAATATGAGACCTAACTAGTGTTCGGTCGGATTCGGAGCGACTAGCCCTCCAACCACTCTCTAGGCGTCTTTTCCGGCGCTTCATCTCCCTCAGCTCCTTGGAAAACCAAGGGGCCGGGCAGGTTCGGCGTCGGGTCAGAGGCCGCAAAGGCACGACTCGGTCCAGAGCACCGGCGGCTGTCCTATCCCAGGCAGCCACCAGATCTTCAGCCGAGTCGTGAGCCAGAGTTTCAGGAACTGGCCCAAGCTCCCTCTGGAACCTATCAGGATCCATCAGGCGCCTGGGTCGGTTCCGCCTCCCTGCAGTGGGGTGCAGCGGTCGAAAGGTCCAGTCTCAGGAGAGAATGGTCCGACCATGACGGGTTCAATAACTATATCCCCTATATCCAGACCACTCCGCCACTGACCAGAGATAAAAACCAAGTCCAGAGTGTGTCCTCCCACGTGAGTGGGGCCATGAATTAATTGTGTCAGGTCCATGGCTGTCATGGAAGCCATAAACTCCCGAGCCATGCCAGACGCCCCACCGGTAGATGGCAGGTTGAAATCCCCCATGACCAAAAGTCTGGGGGTATCAACCGCCACCCCAGCAATAACGTTGAGAAGCTCGGGCAGGGCCGCTGTCACGTGGCAGGGAGCCAGGTACGCGATCAGCAGGCCCATGGCCCCACTTCACCAGGAGAGACTCACATCCGGCTATCTGAGGTACAGTGGCCTCCCTCGGATCACATGGGGATCACATGACCCCGGGACACTGCAACCGTCATAAATATGAGCCAATTGCCAAGTGTTCTAATTTTGATCACGTCACCATGGGGAATGCTACAACGGTCATAAGTGTCAAAAACAGTCATAGGTCATTTTTTTTCTGTGCCGTTGTAACTAAACGGTCACTAAACGAATGGTTGTAAGTTGAGGACTACCTATAATGTTAAATGTAATTGGAAAATGAATGGTAGTGATTTGGTTCGTGCTACAGTCATTCCAGTTTCTTCTTCACCTTTTTCATGCTGCCTAACTTCTCTTCTATGAAAGGAATTGTTTATTTGTGTGCGACTGGACTTTTTTTTCCCTTTTCCCTTTTAATCTGTGTTCGTTAAATTGCTAAAACTTTGAGTTAATCTCGGACTGCAGCTTTGCTAATTCTTTTCTTTTTCGTAGGGATTGGTGTATTTCTCGACAACTCTGGTGGGGCCACCGTATTCCAGCATATTTTGTGACTATTGATGACCCTTCTGTGCCAGCGGGAGAGGTAGGATTTTCTGGGCCACTTGGGGTACAAACTGGTAGAAAAGCCCCGATTCCCAAGTAAAAGAAATTTAATGAATATTCTGGGAACACTGAAATGTAAATACAGACATCCATGTTGTCACTGAACTCATAGAGAAGGTAATAATGGGGGAATAGTGCTGACTAAGATTTTTTCCCCATTCTTTTCCCTCAGACTTCTAGAGGAGACTTTAAGAATTAACACAAAATAGTCAATATTTGTAAAATTAATTTAATTTCTGATTTTGCATACACTTAACACAAGTATATACAAACCTTTCTTTTTATTATTTACCATGTTTTTCGGAGTAGAAGACGCTCTGGAATATAAAACGCACCTACCTTTTTTGGGGAGGAAAACAAGATATACGCTAGTGCATGGATTTGGGAAATAATATGAAATTTTACCAGTTTGGAACTGTTTTTAAGTTTTTTTCTTCGGTATTGTAATCAGAATCAGTTAAGTTATTCAGCACACAATCTGTTAGATGTAAAGCTTCCCCCCCCCCCTTTATTTTCCTTCAGGTAACATTTTAATTAAGTTAGTGAAATGCTTTTTAAATTCCAGCTAATTGTTGGTTCTAGCCAGAAATTTTACAACAAAAGGACACAAAGAAGAAAATAAGACTCATAAAACACTCACAATAACTCTGCCTCTGCCTCCCAGTTTGCCTCCTTGCAGCAATGAAACAGCCTGCTTTGGTTTCATTTTCAGCACAGTGTGATTAGCAGAAGAAAAAAAAAAATCTGCCTCCCAGCAATTTACCACTTGCAGCAAGCAGCGGACGCCTGCATGGCAATGGGCAATGGCAATCCCTGCAGCCTGAAACAGCTGAGGGTTGGGAGGCCGAGCCAACCAACAATCAACTGCTTGTACCAATCAGGCTGTGCTGAAGCTGAAATGGGTTGTTTTGCTGTTTGTTGCTTGCTGCAAGGAGGTAAATTGCTGGGAGGCAGAGGCCAAAGGGTGGGGGCCGACGGGTGGGCGGGGCTACATTTGGAGTATAAGACACACCTAAATTTTCACCCTCTTTTAGAGAGGAAAAAAGTGTGTCTTATACTCCGAAAAATACGGTACTTGTATTTCCCCTTTAATATTTTCACAAATACTGTAATTCAAGGTGAATATTCGTAATATTCCTTCTTCCTCTTATTTTCCCTGTAACAACAACCCTGTGAGGTAGACTGGGCTGAGAGAGAGGGAGTCGCCCAAAGTCACCCAGCTGGTTTTCATGGCTAACTCAGGATTCGATCTCATGGTCTCCTGGTTTCCGGCCTGATGCCTTAACCACTAGGCCAAACTTGTTCTCCTTGAAGCAAGGTATTCGGGGTGACTAAGAACAGTGAACTATGATGGATACTAATTTTTTAGACTCTGAGCAGCTTGGAAAATCCAGAAGGATAATTTTATTGGAAAATGTTGACATTATTTAACATTGAACAAAAGTTTTGTTGATGGGTTATTTACCTTCCCGAATTCTGCAGGATGTGGACGGCAAATACTGGGTGAGCGGTCGAAGCAAGGAAGAAGCAAAAGAAAAGGCAGCCAAAGTCTTCAACATCAGTCCGGATAAAATCTCCCTCCAGCAAGGTAGGGAGACCAGGAATGGGGAAAGTGTGGGCAAGAGAATTAGGAAGCAGTGTCCGCTATCACATTTCCTGTATTACAACCTTGAACCAAAGAATTACCCCCTACTGTATGTGCCTTTACAGGAGAGAGGGTGGGCAGTTCTAATTCTGTTGCTAATTCGTTCAAGGTCAGCATATATTATAAGAACATTGCACTGTAAGAATGTATGATCACTAAACTCCTTGTTTAGTGACCACCGTTGTTAAGCAAACTGATCACTAAGTGAAAAATGAACAAAAAGACCCAAACGCTTCTTCTCTAGCAATCAACATTCAAATAAGCAGGGATTAACAGCAGGATTAATATGCAAGCAACAATAGATAATATTGTTTACCAGTAGTAAACAATACCCCAATCAAGGTTGTCCCAAAAGTGCTTTTTCAGGAGGTACCTGGACTTTCTCATTTTTTTTCTTTCTTTGAAGACATTTTGCTTCTCATTCAGGAAGCTTCTTCAGCTTCTTGTCAGCTGAAGAAGCTTCTTGGATGAGAAGCGAAACGTCTTTAGTCCAGGCAAAGCTTCACTCTTTGAAATGCTGTCTAAGCATCTCTTTTCCACCTTCCATATCACAAACTTTCTATTTTCGGTTTAATTCCAGAACCCCTGCAGAACAAAAGATTCCCCCTGCGTCTATCCAGATGTGGTGGGATGCAAGTCCCAGAATTCTTAGCCCATCTAGTTGGGTGTTGCAACCCAACATCTCTGGAGGGTCCCAAGGTTGGGAAGCCAGGCTGTGAAATACACTTTTTCCCTTGAGAAAAAAAAAACCCTAAGCTATGTACATAGAAGTTTAAACGTGGAAAACCAAATACAACTCTAATCTGTGTGCCTTTCTTATGTCTTTCTTCCAGATGAGGACGTCCTGGACACGTGGTTCTCCTCTGGCCTGTTCCCTTTCTCCATCTTTGGGTGGCCCAATTCAGTAAGTGAACGTGAGGTGAAGATGTATGCGCGCATTTCTTTGCTCTTCAAATCTTGCTCACCCTTTCCGTCTTGTTCTTTCAAGGGTGGAGATCTTCAGGTTTTTTACCCTGGAACTCTCCTGGAGACCGGACATGACATTCTGTTCTTTTGGGTGGCCCGTATGGTTATGTTGGGCCTCACACTTACAGGAAAACTACCCTTCAAAGAGGTGAGAAACGGACATCTGTTCCTGCCAGGTTGTATGAGTTCTTCTCCATTTTTCCATCATCCTGTTGTGGCCTGCCGGCGGCCAGCAAAGCTGGTAGCAGAGTTGGACAGTGAGGTTTTGTAAATCAAAGGTCCAGGTTTTTGCTCTGTTCCAAGATGTCTCTCCCGCTCTCCCCGAGAGCTTTTATTTTTATACAATTTTACACAGGCAGATAAAAGGTAGGACAGCAACAGGGTTCTAATTGGATAAACTATTCACCCCCCTCTCAAGATGCCATCCTCTGAAGGTACAATGAGATAATCCAGATCCGAGCCAACAATGAGGTCATAGGCAAGATTCACAGAGCATGAGCTAAGACAGTGTGTTGCTCTTAGCAGGCACTACGAACCTTGACCTATTGACCTACAGTGAGAAAGTTGGGGAGGAATATGGGCCAGTCTTGGGGGCTGGGGAAAGCTCGGACGAGGCTCTGCGTCGGTGGCAGAGAGGGAGTTAGACAGCAGTGAGGCAGAGGAACAGCTGGATCCTGTTCCTAATGTGAGTGTGCACAGAGCTGCCAGAAGACAAGAACAACTCAGAAAGCAGGGTCAACTCGGGAGTAAAGCCACACCTTGGAGGTGATTGGCCCCTCCCACAGGAAATAAAAGAGGAGCGAACAGGGAGTGGGCTTTTCCAGGAAACAATTCGTTCATTCTGTGACTCCGAGAGACTCTGTTCCAAGTTTTGTCTTGTACTGCAATTGGAAACAAGTTACGTGGCAGCTTGCCAAATGAGATAAGGTGTGTTGAGAAATATTCCTTTGAAAAACTGTTTGGACAAACCTTGCTGACTGTGAATGAACGTAATTCACAGTTGTGTAAATAAAAGAGGTTTTGTCAGTAATTCCTGCCTCCTGCTTGTTAAGGGAGCCTAAGTCAGAACGCATCCCTTCTGGCTGTGGCCAAATCAGGGAAGCCTTAATTGCAAGAAGGCCAATTTCACCCCCAATAGAATGGGATGTCCAGTCTATATCACAAGGGTCCAGTCCTCCTTGAGGTAACACAAAAAAAACCTTGAGTCAACTGAAGCTCAAATAAACCTACAGAATGAGTCTCGTGACATTCTTCAGTTGAACTTTGTGGCTGTTGTGCTGTCTTGATGGATGTGACACAACACGGGAAGTTGTGCAATTGTTGTTCATCAATGGTCGTGCTTAACCCCGTGTTTGGAGCTAGGGCTCGAAAAATCAAGGATCAAACCTCTGAGATGGGGGTTTTCAAACTGCATTTCCCGTTTCCAACCTACCTCAAAATGTAACAATTTTCCGTGCTTCCTTTCCAGGTTTACCTCCATGCTGTCATTCGGGATGCCCACGGCAGGAAGATGAGCAAATCACTGGGAAATGTCATAGATCCCTTGGATGTGATCACCGGCATTACTCTGGAGGTGACCCATTGTTTGTGGCTGTCAGAAGATGGGGCGACAAGATGGTTTAGATTCCTGTTGCATTGATAGAGGAGACTATTTGTAGCTCAAGGGTTGAGATAAGGGAGCTTGGTTGTTTTCTTGTAGACGTTTCATTACCAAACTAGGTAACATTATCACTGCACTGATGAACACTTGGTTCCTGTTGTGATTGGCAGCCAGGAGACCTATCTTTCCCCTGAGAATCGGAAACTTGGTTCTTTTTTCAGATCAGTTGGGAACATATGGGTGGTTGCAAAGAGGAAGCTTGGGCTGGGCTGAAGGCAGCAGTCGTCAGCTGTGGTTAACAGTCAGGCTGTGTTTCAACTTTTCACCCCAGTTGTGGTGGCCTCAGTCTCAGTCGCTGCAAGGGATGGGGTGGGCTGTGGTTGTCTTTAGCTTTGTCACAGTTCGTGGGTAGGTTTTTTGAGGGTACTTTGCTTGATTTCTAAAGGCTGCAAGGAGTGTGGGCAGGGATATCCTAACATTACTAGGGAAACAACTAGATCAGGGGTGGGTAACTGTGGCCCTTTTACAACCTGTGGACTTCAACTCACAGAATTCCTGAGACAGCTTGGCCTGAGACAGCCAAGCTGGCTCAGGAATTCTGGGAGTTGAAGTCCACAGGTTGTAAAAAGGCCACAGTTACCCACCCCTGAATTACGTTGTTGTTGTTGTTGTTGTTGTTGTTGTTGTTGTTGTTGTTGTTGTTGTTGTTTGTTGTTGTTGTTCTTCTTCTTCTTCTTCTTCTTCTTTCTTCCTTCTTCTTCTTCTTCTTCTTCTTCTTCTTCTTCTTCTTCTTCTTCTTCTTCTTCTTCTTCTTCTTCTTCATCATCTTCTTCCTGTCGCCCTCTCCTCCCACTTGTGACTGCATGACTGTAACTTTGTTGCTTATATCCTTGCAATTTATATTGATATTGTTTCCTAGTATGATTTGATTGCTTATTGTACCGTATGACTATCATTAAGTGTTGTGCCTTGTGATTCTTGACGAATGTATCTTGTCTTTTTATGTACACTGAGAGCGTATGCACCAAAGACAAATTCCTTGTGTGTCCAGTCACACTTGGCCAATAAAGAATTCTATTCTATTCCATTCCATTCCATTCCATTCCATTCCATTCCATTCCACTCCACTCCACTCCACTCCACTCCACTCCACTCCACTCCACTCCACTCCACTCCACTCCACTCCATTCTATTCTTTTCTTCCGCTGCTTCTCCTCCTTCCCCCCAGATTGGAGAAAGATTGCAAATGAGGTTTCTCTTAGCATAGCCTTATACACGTCTTATGAAAGATGCATAATAATGCTCTACTATAATATACACCACTATTTTTCTCTCTGTGTCTCTTTAGGGTCTACATGCTCAGTTATCAGACAGCAATTTGGACCCACTTGAGCTGGAGCGAGCCAAAAAGGGGCAGGTATATATTTTTCTATTGTCTTTAACCTCTTGCTTCATGTTGATAGACCTCAAACAGATGTTTCTTTGGTTGCATTGGGTGATGGCACAGTATGGTGTCTCTCTGAATAGATTCCCTCTTTCCTTCAGTAGCTTTAGGTTTAAATAGCATTCATACGTCACGCTCATCCAGAATATAATATACAAATACAAATATATTTGTACATCTTGGCTGGAGGTCCACGGAATTTCCTGTTTGGGGTTTGGCGCTTTGAATGTAAGGGTTGTACGAGTACTCCTTGACTTACAACCATTCATTTAGTGACCGTTCAAAGTTATAACGGCACTGAAAACAGTGACTTAATGACCATTTTTCACATTTACAACCATTGCAGCATCCCCACAGTTACATGATCAACATTTGTCAGTTGACTCATATATATATATATATATATATATATATATATATATATATATATATATATATATATATATTTATTAATTTGATTTATATGCCGCCCTTCTCCGGAGACTCAGGGCGGCTTACAATGCGTTAAGCAATAGCCTTCATTCTTTTGTATATTTTATACAAAGTCAGCTTATTGCCCCCACAAACTGGATCCTCATTTCACCTACCTTAGAAAGGATGGAAGGCTGAGTCAACCTTGAGCCTTGGAGAGATTCGAACCAGCAGAAATTGTAGGCAGCTGTGTTAATGACAGGGTGCACTAAACCCCTGTACTATCAAGGCTCTTTTGATATTTATGACGGTTGCAGTGTCCTGGGGTCATGTGATCATTTTTGGCGACCTTCTGACAAAGAAAGTCAATGGGGAAGCCGGATTCTCTTTACAACCGTGTTACTAACATAACAGCTGCAAGAACAGCTTGCAACAACTGTGGCAAGAAAGGTTGTAAAAATGGGGCAAAACTCACTTAACAACTGTCTGGCTTAGCAGTGGAAAATTTGGGGCTCAATTGTGGTTGAATGTCAAGGACTACCTGGATACATTTTTAGAGAGAAGACTTTGAAACTGGAGCAAAAAAAACCCTTATAAGATCAAATGTGTATCTTGGTACTTGCTTTGCAGAAATCGGATTACCCCAGCGGGATCCCAGAATGCGGGACGGATGCCCTTCGGTTTGCTCTCTGTGCTTACACAACTCAAGGTACATTTCCGGCCTCCATTTGAGTGCCTGGCTCAATGTTGTGACAGAATTCCTAACCTTGCTTTCATGTTGGCTTCTCTCATAATGTCCCTCCTTTGCTTTTCCCTCTTCAGGCCGTGATATAAACCTGGATGTGAACCGGATTCTGGGCTACCGGTATTTCTGCAACAAGCTCTGGAACGCCACCAGATTTGCCATCCGTGGTCTTGGGGAGGGATTCCAACCACCTTCCAGCCCGGAGGTAAGATTCTCCTTTCCATTTTTGTAGCGTTTCAATTTCAATTTCAAATCTTTATTGTCAGTGCACAACATAAGTACAATGAGATTGGTTGAACTCCTTCAGTGCACCCCCCAACACAATACAAGTCACAGTGAAGACAGAAAATCCCTAACCCAATAAATCATATTAACAAAACACCCAGACCTATTGCACCAGTATGAACATGTTACACATTGCGCCGGCTCTGCAGCCCATCATACTACGTAGTTATGATGGTATTTCTCATTCAGGAGTCTGACAGCCCAACGGATAAAAACTGTTCTTCAGCCTGTTTGTGCGGCTGGCTATACTTCTATATCTCCTTCCCGATGGTAGAAGGGTAAAGAAGTGATGACCAGGGTGAGAGTAGAGGATGAGGGTAGAAGAGCAGGTGATGCTGGGATGGGCGGAGTTAAACATGTCATCAGCTTAGAATCCTCTCCCTTGAATTCCATTGACCTTTATCTAGTGCCAATTCATATTTCAACTCAGTTGACGAGATTCTGGTTTATAGGGTTGAGCGATAAATACAGATAGTCCTCGATTTACAGCTATTTGTTTAGCAACCATTCAAAGTTACAACAACACTGAAAAAAGGGACATATGACCGGTCTTCACGCTTAAGAGCCGCGGTGGGGCAGTGGTTAGAGTGTAGTACTGCAGGCTACTTCGGCTGATCACCGGCTGCCAGCAGTTTGGCAGATCAAATCTCACCGGGCTCAAGGTTGACTCAGCCTTCCATCCTTCCGAGGTGGGTAAAATGAGGACCCAGATTGTTGGGGGCAATATGCCCACTCTGTAAAACCGCTTAGAGGGGGCTGTAAAGCACTATGAAGCGGTATATAAGTCTAAGTGCTATAGTGCTATTGCTATTAAAACCATTACCGCATCCCTACAGTCATTGATCAGAATTCGGGCACCTGGCAACCAACATGTATTTATGACGATTGCAGTGTCCTAAAGTCATCTGATCAGCATTTGCGACCTTCCTTCCCAGCCAGCTTCCAACAAGCAAAGTCAATGGAGAAAGCCGGATTCGTTTAATGGCCACGTGATTCACTTTAATAACTGTAGTGATTCAGTTAACAACTGTGGCAAACGTAAAATTGGGGGCAACTCACTTAACAACCACCTTGTTAAGTGCGACAGAAATTGTCCCAGTTTGGCCGTAACTACTTGTACTTCTGAACTGCAGCTTAACTTATGGTCCTGATCCTGTGTGCCTGACAATTTTCCTTAGATACTCTCCATAGAGGGCCATCCATGGAATAGAGCAGGTCCTTGATGCCCTCTGAGCTTGCTTATTTTCTTGCAGACGTTTTATTACCCAACTAGATAACATCATCAGTGCTAGTCTCAAACATCACCAACATCATCAGGACTAGCACTGAGTGAAATGTCTGCAAGAAAACAAACAAGCTCCAATAGAGCACCAAGAAACCCTTTGTTTCAACCCTGAACTACAAATATTCTTTAACGGTACAGAGCGTTTATTATTCTGGATTTTGCAAAAAAAATCTTCTTTATTAATCAGATTTGTTTGTTGCAGCTCAATGGCTCCGAGACCCTCGTAGACCTCTGGATCTTGAGTCGCCTGAGCCACGCTGTGGAGTTATGCGATGTGGGATTTCAAGCCTATGACTTCTCTGGCATCACCACCACGGTGTACAATTTCTGGCTGTATGAGCTGTGTGACATCTACCTTGTGAGTGAGACGCCTGAGCCGCCAAACTCTCAATTCCCCTTCATCCTGAGAGGCGTAATATTTCCATTACATCCCATTAAAAAATATTGCACTATTAAACATAAGGTGTAATGCCTTGATCAGTGACGGTGAACATTTTGGTCTCCACGTGTTAAAAAGTCAGGAAAGGCTTACTGTATTTTTTGGAGTATAAGACACACCTTTTCCCCCCAAAAAAGAGGGTGAAAATCTGGGTGCGTCTTATACTCCGAATGTAGCCCCTCCAAGCTTCTCAAACGGAGGTTTCAGAGGCTGAAAAAAGCATCAGAAATGAAGCTTCCGAAAAGAAGCCCCCAAACAGAGCTTCAGAGGCTTTTTTTCTGAAGCTGTTTCGGAGGCTTTCAGAAGCAGGAAAGAAAGTTTTTTCTGAAACAGAGTTTCAGAAGTTTCAGAGGCAGAAAAAAAAGCAAGGCACAGAGCTCACAACCAAGGAACCTGTTGTTAAAATTCTGGGAAAACTGACTGGGGGTATTCCGGGAGGCAGCTCCACCTGCCAATCAGCTTTTTCCTTATTTTCCTCCCCAAAAACTAAGGTGCGTCTTATACTCCGAAAAATACGGTAACTTGACTCGGCTGGTGTGTCACCGCCCCTTCCAAACAAAAGAGAAACAATTCTTTTACTTATTTATGTATTGAAAAAAAATACAATCCCATTATATCTATATAAAGATTTGTCAAATAATTACAAAAATGAAGTGTGAGTAAAACAGACTCATTTTTGGAGAGTCCAGAGGCTGCGTGAGGGCACACCCCGTTCTCATGCAGCCTTGTAGCCTTGTAATGTGAGAATGGGGCATGATTTTGAAAATAGTTGGGTGTTGGTGAACACTAGCGTGTCAGCCAAAACCTCATGTTGTGTCTCCTTTGGCACACGTGACATAGGTTTGTTGTCATCGGCCTTGAGTTTTTACTCTTTATTTTTCCCCCCACTTAGGAGTGCCTAAAGCCTGTGTTTGGCGGATCAGACCAGGCCGCAATTCAGACAGCCCAGAATGTTCTTTATACCTGCTTGGATGCTGGTCTTCGTCTCCTCAGTCCTTTCATGCCTTTTGTCACTGAGGAACTGTTCCAGCGGCTGCCCCGACGGTCTCCTTCCTCTGACCCTCCCAGCATCTGTGTCACCCCTTACCCTACTACTGAGCAGGTAAGTGAGTAACAGAATCTGAAGCTTGTGGCTGGCAACCTATAATGCCTTGGTAAGGCCACACTTGGAATAGTGCGTCCAGTTTTGGTCACCACGATGCAAAAAAAGATGTTGAGTCTCTAGAAAGAGTGCAGAGAAGAGCAAGAAAGATGATTAGGGGGCTGAAGGCTAAAACATACGATGAACGGTTGCAGGAACTGGGTATGTCCAGTCTAACGAAGAGAAGGACATGATAGCAGTCTTCCAAGATTTGAGAAGCTGCCACAAAAAAGAGGGGGACCACCTATTCTCCAAAGCATCTGGGGGCAAGAGGAGAAGTAATGGATGGAAACTTATCAAAGTGTTCTGCCCCAGCTCCGGATTCCCAAGGATTGTGACACACACCAACGGTCCTTATCAAAGTTATAACGTACCAAGAATAAACAAAGTCCAGCAAAGGTTGGCAACCAGCCCAGAAAACAAGATACGATAAAACACTCACTCTCCAAAATGCTCTGTAATAATTACACGTTGTTTCCAGCAAGAAATTACTAATGGCGTGTGACTTAAATAGGCTAAGGGAGTGGCCAATTATCCTCAAACCTTACTCTTGAGGAGACCTCCTCCTCCTGAGTAGCCACTCCTGCCTTTTGGCAGCCCTGCGTGCTCGAGCATTGAGAGGCTCCTCCACTTCACTCTCTCCACTTGAAGGAGCCTCTGGAGGTTCTGAAGGCCCTGGCTGAGTCTCTGCCTCTGGCACCACATCCTCTGCGGCCTCCTTGCTGTCCAATGCAAGCGCCGGCTGCGCCGGCTGCTGACACAATCCCACACCAGCCTCTTCGTCGGGATCAGCCACAATCCGCGCAGGCCGCTGGCGGGCCACGACACAAAGAGACATCCAACCTAGAACTAAACAAAAAATTCCTGACAGAATTAGTGGAAGGACTTGCCTCCAGACGTTGTGGGTTCAAAAAGATTCTAAACAGCCATTTGTCCGGAATGGTATAGGGCCGTGATGGCGAACCACAGAGCCCTCTCTGCGGGCACGGCAGCCATCGCCCCAGTCCAGCTCCACTGTGCATGCACGCGCACCTCCCGCTGCCAACTGGTCTTTGGGTCTCTGCCGCGCATACATGGGGGGCAGCGCCCGTACGTGGGAAGCATTGCATTTTGGGGGTTTGCGCCCCCTTCTCCCTCGTTTTGGGCCTGAAAGGCCTCCTGCACCAACCTGGAAACCAAAACGGGGCACGTTGGGACAGGGCGCATGCATGGGGGGGGCCCGCTTGCAGTACATTTGCCAAGCCAAAGTGCGCACTTTGGGCACTCGGCACCAAAAAAGGTTAACCACCACTGGTATACGGTTTCCTGCTGACGCAGTGGTGACCTCCAAGGTCCCTTCCAAGTCCGTTATTCTGTATGTAACATTGTTGGATGAGATCTAGTATAACCTGAGGAGGAACAAAATGCTAATCACAGAAGCTTCTTTGGAAATGAATCCAAACACTCAAAACAACAAAAAGGAACAGCACATAAATTGTTCTGCCCCAGCTGTGGACCCCAAGGAATGCAGCACACACAAACTCCATACAAAGCTTACTTTACTCAAATAACTTAGTCTTTATCAACCAGAGCCTGTTAATAAACTGTCGTAACAGCCTTCCAGAATTCTAAGATAAGGTAATCACAGTCTTACTAGAGTTAGCAGAAAGCCCAGAAGCAATTTTGCAGACACAAAGGAGAGTGAACTAAAGTTGTTCCCTACAGTTTGCTGCAAGCGGCGTTCCTCCTTAAATAGGCTAAGGGAGTGGCCAATTAGCCCCAAGCATTACTCTCGAGGAGACCTCCTCCTGAGGAGCTACTCCTGCTTTTTGGCAGCTCTGCGCGCCTGTGCATCGAGAAGAGGCTCCTCCTCTTCGTCCTCTTCACTTAAAGGAGCTCCTGGGGGTTCTGAAGGCCCTGGCTGAATCCCCGCCTCTGACACCACATCTTCTCCAGCCTCCTCACTGTCCGACTCGAGCGCCAGCTGCATAGGCTGCTGACGCAGCACCACACCAGCCTCCTCGTTGTCGGAATCAGCTACAATCTGCACAGGCCGCTGACGGGCCACAACACAAATTGAGTTCCTGCAAAATCATAATCCTAGGTGTAAAAATAGAAGGATAAAGCTGCTGTCTAACCAGTACAGTACCGAAACGGAAAAAATTACTACAGGTAATTCTTGACTTTCAACCATAATTGGGATCATAAATCTGGTCATAAGTCAAGGGCCTGGAAGTAATTTTCCAGCCTTTTTTTTTTTTTACAGTGGCCATTAAGTGAATGCTGCTGTCCTTAAGTAAGCCCAGCAATTATTAAGTGAACGCATTCATCTGAATGACTGGGTTTTTTTTTTTGGTTTTTTTTTTTAAATTGAAAACCGGTAAAAAAAAATGCTGGAAACCTGCAAAAAACATAGCCTGTCATGTGAGGCCACGGTACGCCATGATGGATCGTAAAGATGAGTCACGTGACTCTGGCAGGGCAGGATAACATTTACCATGGCTAGAATGCTTTATAGCAGTGTTTCTCAACCTTGGAAGCTTGAAGATGAGTGGACTTCAACTCCCAGAATCCCCCAGCCAGCGCTGCTGGCTGGGGGATTCTGGGAGTTGAAGTCCACCCATCTTCAAGCTTCCAAGGTTGAGAAACACTGCAGTTTATAGGCTATCATGCTTTCAAAAGATTGTAAAGGCCTGGTAGCTCAGCAGACTGATAGCATTGTGATTAACACCACCTGTCTGCAATTACTGTAAGTTCAAATCTCACCAGGCTCAAGGTTGACTCAGCCTTCCATCCTTTCTAAGGTAGGTAAATTGAGGACCCAGTTTGTGGAGGCAATAAGCTGACTGTATAAATATACAAAAGAATGAAGGCTATTGCTTAACGCATTGTAAGCCGCCCTGAGTCTCCGGAGAAGGGCGGCATATAAATCAAATTAAAATAAATAAATAAATGTCCAGTCGTAAATGGAGGACTACCTGTTTTGAAACCAAAGAAGTTCTTCTCTTAGTCTGTTTTCATTGTGGTCAGATGTTGAGCTGAAAATTAAAATCGAGCCGCTGATGCTCCTGCCTTCTTTTCAGTTCCATTGGAGAGATGAGGAACTGGACCGCACTTTTGACTTCATATTGAACATCATCAAGGCTGTGCGTTTCCTGCGGGCGGACTACAACCTTACCAAAACCAAAGCTGACTGTGAGTTTTTCACCGAAGCCTTTTCGCGAGTGAATGAGAGGCTATGAATCTGGGTTCTGTCTTTAGCTTGAAATTCTGGAATCGGCAGGCCTGCCAAATCTGGAGCGCCTTAGTTTTGGAGAAAGTTGCCTGCCTGAACAATCAAAATAGGTTAGCGAACCAGGCCAACTTTTGGAAGTCACTTAGCTTGGAGACTCATTGGAGGAGGTGGAAGATCTTGTAATAGCCATGGTGGCGCAGTGGTTAGAGTCCAGTACTGCAGTCTACTTCTGCTGACTGCCGGCTGCCTGCAATTTGGTAGATCAAATGTCACTAGGCTCAAGGTTGACTCAGCCTTCCATCCTTCCGAGGTGGGTAAAATGAGGACCCAGATTGTTGGGGGAAATAGGCTGACTCTGTAAACCGCTTAGAGGGGGCTATAAAGCACTATGAAGCTACAGTATATATATATATACTGTATATACCCTGTTCCAGGGGTGAAATCTACTTATCTTCCTTACCAGTTCAGAAGCGCACATGGCGCACAGATCTTTGTGCATGCACAAAACCTTCTGTGCATGCGTAAAACCTGCGCATGCGCAGAAGATAAAAAACACATTACTTCCTCGTTAAAACCAGGAAGTAATGACACCTGGGCGGGTGGGCGGAGCTTTGCCATTGCTACCGGATCGCCGAACCAATGGCCAAGATAGCTACCGGACCGGGCGATCCAGTCCGATCTGGGAGCATTTCACCCCTGCCCTGTTCCCCCCCAAAAATAAGACCTATCCTGAAAATAAGCCCTAGCACGTTTTCTGTATTCTTAATATAAGCCCAACCCCAAAATAAGCCCGTACTCAAGAGCCTGTGCATCCGCTTGCTCGCCTGCCCATTTAATTTGGTTGCTTGTTGTGGCGTGGCCATGAGTTGAGGCAGGGTGGTGGTGGAGTTGCCCTTCGCACCCTGCACTGGCTTACCTCAGGGCCCTCACAGCCAGGTCATCCACATCCCAACATCTGCCTCACAGCGCCAGCAGCCATGTGCAGCAGGAGCTCACGTGGCTGCCAGCCCACTTCTGCTTGCTCGTGGCCACAACAGAGCAGGAAGCCAAGGGGTGTATTGGTGCTGCAGCCACAAAGCAAGGCAGACATCAGGGCGGGGATGCACTTGTTGCGAGTTCCCTGAATAAGCTGGTGCAGGGCACAAGGGGAAGCTCCACCCCCTGCCTCACGGCTGCGGCACTAATGCACCCCGTGGTCTCCTCCCCCCCTCCCCCCCCCCAAGCAAGCAGAAGGCCTCCCGTACATGGGGAAAAAAATAAGACACTCCCCCAAAATAAGTCCTAGTACTTATTTTAGGGCACAAAAGAAAATAAGACCTGGTCTTATTTGGGGGGAAACGGGGGTAAGTCTTAAGTGCTATTGCTTATATCCTTGCAGCTATAAATCTTTTCCCCAGTATTGGTCTTAGCTTGGGAGTGGGAGATAATGATGATTTTAGTGAGTTCATAGACTGAGATGGACGGGTAGTTTGCAACATCCCAGTTCAGTGTCTGGAGCCACCAATATTTCTCTCCCTGCAAGGAACGTGCTGCACAGAATTGCCAGTTTTCCACGGCACAATTTTGGGTGGTCTCTCAAAATGCTAAAGTAGCGTTAAACCTCTGCTAGCTTAATACCTTTTGCATAGAGAGCTAGGAGCCAATGTGTAGTTGCAGACAACTACAGTCCAAAGACAAAACACTGGACCCCAAAGCAGTAGAGAGAAGGATTCATTTCTCCATATTTGCCCCTTTGATGCTGTGTTCTGTTGAATTATTCCATGAATTGACACATCTAACTAAAGAGAAAGACACCTGAAAGGTAGAAGTTTCTGATTTGGGGCCTTGCATTCTCCTTCTTTTTGAGGGAATGGGTCAGTTCCCCATTAGGGAGGATAGCAATTTCATACCAGGGCTTTTTCGAATGGTTGGGAGAATTTAAAAGGTCTACTTGGAGAAAGCCACTAGCAGTTTCTTCTACTTTTCTTTGAGCCGTCAGCTTGAGTTTCTTCTCTATTTCTCAAATTTCCTTTTTCCCACTCTTTTTATAGCCTTTAAGTCATCAAGCACGGAGTCAAAAAATGCAACTTCCCATCCTAAATAAGCTGCCTGGCCTTGATCTTAGAGTCATGACTAGACAAGGAAATTAACTCCCTAAGAAGGCTAAGATAACTTCTATTGAGATTGGCTGTCATAGTAGAATCTTGCAAATCTGAACCCCTTCTTTATACTTCTGTGAATTAGGAAGGTGACCGACTGAGCTGTTTCCAAATGTTATCTATCAGTTCTGAATTTAAAAAAATGCTTCAGCCCCTTTGTCTATGCCAGGGGTGTCCAATTTTGGCAATGTTTAGATTTGTGGACATGAACTCCCACAATTCTAGGAGCTATGCTGTCTTGGGAATTCTGGGAGTTGAAGTCCCTAGGTTTTACATTGCCAAGGATGGTCAGCCCTGATCTAGGCCGTAACTTCTGCATATTTCTGCCAAGAGCTTCCTTGCTCTCTACAATGAAGCTGCAGGGGACAATATAAAGGAAAACAGGACAATGGGCCACACGTTCCTCTCAGCTTCCCTGACACTCCTGTTCTGACCTAGGCTTCCCAAGAGCATGAAGCAGACTCCTTTTATTTACGTTAAAGGGAATTCCTCTCCAGCAAAGTCCCGGCAAACAGTGTTTCATGAGATTTCACAACATCTTCCAAATGCCACGCTGTAGCAATTACTTGGCAAGAAGTCAGGAACAGATCTTCACCCTAATGAATTGAACTAATTTCCTCCTGCAAACTCCCCTCCCCTTTCGCTCCTCTTTATTCCCTATGGGAGGGGCCATTTACCGTCCACTTGTGCCTTTACTCCCTAGTCGGCCCTTGTTCCTTAGCTGTTCTCTTCTCCTGGCAGCTCTGTGCATGCACACATCGGGAACAGGCTCCAGCTGTTCTTCTGCCCCACTGATATCCGACTCCAAAGGCAGCTGATAACTGTCGGATGGTCCTGGCCCCATCTCTGCCTCCGATGCAGAGCACTCATCAGAGCCTTCCCTGGACTCCAGGACTGGCCCATGTTCCACCCCAACCTCCTCACTATCTTGAGTCTGCCACCAGCTCTGCTGGCGGGCTACAACAGCTCCTTTCCTCTTCATCTGTTCCCAGGTTACCTACAGTGCTTGGATCTTCAGACAGCAGAAACTGTGACTCGTTGCTCCGAATATATCTGCATTCTTTCCTCCTCCAAGCAAGTCTTGGTACTAGAGCCTGGAAAGGTTCCTCCTCGTGGCTGCGCTGTAGCTATAGCCTCCGACAAATGCATTGTCCATCTTCTGCTGAAGGTACTGAAAAATAAGCAGGGGGCCCAAAATGTTGACCAGCAGTGGAGAACCAGTGGGGTCCTTAGTTTTGGGGTGCAGGTTTCGTTTTTTCCAAAGGAGAGACGGGGAATTCTGAACATGGCTGGCTCACCAATGACTGTCAACTCATAGTGCTACCCATGAGATTGCACTCTAGCATTGCTGACTCTCTAAATTCCTTGGCAGGGCTTAATTGATGCGGAGAAGGAAATAACGAAGCTGACAGGGAAAAAGGCGGAGCTGCAGAAACAAATCCTACTGTTATGCCAGCGTATGGGGAGTCAAGATTATGCTCTGAAGGTACCAGCCAAAGTCCAAGAATTGGATGCAGCTAAGGTAACTCATACAGGATTGTCATTTGGGGGCTTGCTCTGTCATAAATCAGGTTTGGGGATGATGCTTGATCCGTTGCATCACCTGTGGGTGCCAAGAGACCAAATGTCCCAAAAGGTAGTTTCTTTTTTTGTTGTTTCTGTTTTCAACTTTCTGAAAACTCCATGATCAAAAGAGCCTGGGTAGTACAGTGGTCTAAGGCACCCTGTTATTAAGCTGGTTATTAAGACCAGCTGCCTGCAATTATTGCAGGTTCGAATCTTGCCAAGGCTCAAGGTTGACTCAGCCTTCCATCCTTTCTAAGGTAGCTAAATTGAGGACCCAGTTGTGGGGGCAATAAGCTGACTTTGTATAAATATACAAAAGGATGAAGGCTATTGCTGAGCACATTGTAAGCCGCCCTGAGTCTCCGGAGAAGGGCGGCATATAAATCAAATTAAAAAAAAAAAAAAAAAAAAGACACCCGAGAGATTTTAGCCATTTGGGGATACAGCATTTAGGACTTGAGGCCAGAAAAGTTGCTGGTTCCTTCAGAAGATCCTGAGTCGGGGGTGGATAATTTTGGTGGTCGATGATGACTTTTAACATTGTGGGCCTTGCTTTCTTAGAATGTGGTGGGAAAGAGTTTAGAAGTCTGTGGAGATTCTCCAGGTCATGGTTGTCCCAAAAGGCAACTGGACTTGAAGACACTTCGCTTCTTATCCAAAAAGCTTCTTTAGAAATGAAGCACGTGAGAAGCAAAACTTCTTCAGAATTGAAGAAGCTTCTTGGATGAGAAGCAAAACATCCTCAAGGGGGTGGGGGGAAGTAAGTCCAGTTACCTTTTGAAAAAAGCACCTTTGGTACAAGCAGTTTAGAAAGTTTTTTTGGGGTTTTACTTGCCTTTTAACCTGAGAGGCTTATTTTAGATGGTTTTACTTTGTACATGCTTTTCATCATCTAAAAAAGGCAGGAAACCACACTGTTGAAATGACAGGCCACAGAAAGACCACAGAAAAGAGGCTTGAGGGCCATAAGTTGCCCATTCTTCATATTTCTTGAGGGTAATTATAAAAAAGACCCTTCGGAACATGAATAGGAAGCATGATGCAGATACATCATCATCATCATCATTATTATTATTATCTTTATTTATTAAATATGAAACTCAGTCAACTCAACATTCAAAAATGCATCACAAATATCATTGACTGGTGCTAATGGTTGATACGGGTTGCTGCCAGCGTCCTAGGTATCAACTAAGTACCTTCTTAAGATGTATGATGTTCCAAGTAGCGCAGTATTTTGCAGCTCTGCTAGTGTTATTGCAGGAAGCTGCAATTTGCTGATGTATGTTATAAAATTCTCGGACAAGTGCCCCGATGACAATGGGTATCACTGTTACATGTTTCATCCATAGCTGTGTAGTTTCAATGGCCAGGTCGCGATATTTCATGATTTTTTCCAGTTCTTTTTCTTTGACTCTGGCACCTGGTACCGCGATGTCAATAAATTGTATGTTTCAGTTTTCGACAACTGTGATATCTGGCGTGTTGTGTTCCAAGTGATGATCTTAAGAAGGTACTTGATTGATACCTAGGACGCTGACCAGCAACCCGTATCAACCATTAGCACCAGTCAATCGTATTTGAGATGCATTTTTGAATGAATAATAATAATAATAATAATCATCATCATCATAATAATCATAATAATCATAATAATAATAGAAAAAAGTATGGTTCATTGACATTGCAATACCTGGTGATGCACGGATTGAAGATAAGCAGCAAGAAAAAATCACAAAGTACCGGGACTTGCAAATTGAAGTTGAGCGACTGTGGAAAAAGAAATCGTATGTTGACCCGATTGTAATTGGAGCCCCTGGAGCAATACCCAAAGGGCTACCCCACTATTTAGAAATTCTAAATTTGCTGGACTTGAACATTTTGACTCTACAAAAAACCACTTTACTCGGAACAGTTTACATCCTCCAATGATACCTTAACAGTTCCTAAGTCCTTGGTTAGACTAGAGCTGCTGAGCTATTAACCAGCCTCAAAGGCTGTGAGTCTCACTAAAGATTAACCAATAATAATAATAATAGATTCATCACACACTCAGCCAGATGTTCCAACTGGATCTGGCATTTTTATGCACCTATCGAGTCGTTTCCAAAGACCTGGGATAGGCGGATGTTGATGCTTACTGGTGTTAGATATCGTCTCAGGATGTAAGCTGTTCCGAGTAAATCTGCCTTTTGCAATTGACTGATAGTTATTATTAAATTTCTTTGCTGCCTATCTGGCCATGGGGCTATTCGAGGCAGCTCATAACCATTAAAAAGAAAAATGAAGGAATAAAAAAGAGGTTTAAACAAAATGAAAGTAAAATAAAAGAACAATAAATTAAGTAAGAAAAAAGAAGCAAAGAAAATACATTGATATGACTAGTAAAATAGATGGAAAGCTGAGAGTGGGTCGGGTGGGGTAGGTGGAGTCTGCTGTCAATCTAACAGCCATCTCTAGAGTTGAACTCCCCCATTGAGTCTCCCCAAGTTCCAGAGCCAGATGTTTAGGCTTATAAGGAAGGATAGGGCATATCGACAACTTTATCAACACATCTGTCTTGGGCATTTTTTTCCCCAGCTGAAACAAAGTGAGACAGAACTGCAGAAGGCAGATGAAGCTGTTCAGAATTTCAAGAAGATGATCTGAAATCGAAGGATGCACGAAGTCATTCCGATGGGCCTGTTCTACGTTTGAGGACCTGTTTCTGTTCAGCTGTTCTTAGTTCGTTATATTTTCTGTGAAGACATTAAACTATTTTGCTCAGTTAGAAGACTTGAATTATCCTTGGTGTTTGCAAAAAAAAGGAGACCGAGTAGCCTCCAGCAAATATTGTCCCTTAATTCCTGCTCTCAAGGTGCAGGAATTAATAAAGTCATAGAGCCATAGAATTGGGAAGCTGGAAGGGGCTATAAAGATCATCTAGGCTGCCCGACAGAAAGTCCATCCAGCTTAAACCTGCCAAGGTTAAAAATCTCTGTCTTTGTCTGACCTGAACTCCTAACTTCTCCCAATCTAGGCTTAAACCAGTGGTGAGAAAAGGATGGAATTCCATCTGGAAAATCTCAGATGTCCTTTAGACTTCACAGATGCCTTGTGATTGTTTGTTTGTTTGATTGATTACAGGTAGTCCTTGATTTAGAACCATTCATTTAGTGACCTTTCAAAACAACGATACTGAAAAAGGTGATTTATGTCCGTTTTTCACACTTATGACTGTTTCAGCAGCCCCATGAGCTCCTGATCAAAACTTGGGCAAACTTGAAAACTGGCATGTAATTGTGATGTTTGCAGTGTCTTGGGATCATGTGATCACCGTTTGTAACCTTCCCAGCTGGCCTCTGACAAGCAAAAGTCAATGGGGAAAGCCAGATTCACTTAACGTATTGCAGTGATTTCCTTAACTGCAGCAAAAAAAAAAAAAAAAGGTGGTAAAATGGGACACAATTCACTTAACAACTGCCTTACTTAGCAACAGAAATATTGGGCTCCATTGTCATAAGTCAAGGAATGTGCCGTTTTTGAAAGGGCAAAAATTGGGAGATTTCAGAGTTATTTCAATATTTCCACTTCTTAATTTAATTTCATTTAATTTAATTTATCGCATTTCTATGCCGCCCAACTCCCAAGGGACTCCGTTCTGGTTCAGAACTAAGGTCACAAAAATGATTTAGAACCAGTGTGCATTAGATAACTACTGTTCTCTTCAGATCACACTCACTTTAACACTTGTCCTAACACTGTATGGCCAAATAGGCTATAGTTTATACGTTTAGTACCAGGTACATTTATCTGTTTCTAAGCCTCCTTCAAAAAGACTTTATCTGACTCCATGCCTTTCCTACTTTAAGCATAATTCTCAGGGTTGTTGGTAGCTATCTAAGGCCAAAAGCAATTATTTCCAAGCACAATTCCAACGGAGTTCTTTTTGGCAAGATTTATGGAGAAGAAAAGGATAGAGGCGCAACAATTTCAGCCACTGAACTATTTCTCATTTAGGACCAATAGATGCCCAGATATTTATAGCAGAGGTTTCGTATTTCATTTTAAAAGCTCTCCTATAACCCAGCTCTTTTCACTGTTAATGGAGAAGCTGGTAGCTGGTGGTTTACATTTAGTTATTACAAATGCTTTTATGCTGCTTCACTCATTTGAACCCTAACCAGCCCTATTTATTTTATTATGAATGTTGAATTACATCACACAGTCTCTTGAAGCTCTATTAGTATGGAAACCAGCCTTTACAATAATGGATCTGCTGATCCATTTGCAGCCGATTAATGAAAATATTTCCAACTCTCAGCGCTTTAATAATAGCAACAGCAGAGCAATTCTTATCAATTTTAAATCACATTGCTGAAATGTTTCAATGTGACCAAAAACGTGTTTTGAAATGGCAGAGGGCTTCTTGGTCTGATATTTGGGAGAAATCCCTATGATGAGGATCCTTACCTTTGTGGGGTATGGCTTTGGGGAAGCAGATTATCTCTATTATATCAATATTATTATCTCAGGTTTTGAATAAAAATAAGTTTGAAACTGAGGGCTCCAAGCTGAGCCTCTCTAGGCATGTAGTAAATATGACGAGTTTATTGTTACGCCAGTCCACGTTCATTGCTCTGGAACATGGAATAAGGGCATCTAATTCATAATAGCAAAAGAAAAGGGAAAGGAATACATATACATATATAAAATAAGTTTTACATTAGAGCAGAGGTCTCCAAACTTGGCCACTCGCAGAATTGCTGGCTCTGCTGTGCTATAATATGCAGAAGGAACTTTTCAAGCATGGTTCTTGAAACCTGATGCCAACCTAGGTATTTAAAAAAGCTTAATATTTCTACTTTCGTTCCCAAAGTAGCCAGAATTTCTAGGTTACATCATAATTCCACTAAACCAGAAGTGGGGAACTATGGATCCTTTATGACTTGTGGACTTCAACTTCCAGAATTCCTGAGCCCGGCATGCCTGGCTCAGGAATTCTGGGAGTTGAAGTCCACAAGCCATGAAGGGGCCATAGTTTCCCCACCTCTGCACTAAACATTATTATTTGAGTAGCTGCAAAGGGTTGGATCCTAAATTTTCCCGCCTTCCAGATGCTCTGCCTGTGTTCAAAACAGAGATTTTTATTTCCAGCCTAATCCGCTCCCACCGAAGCCTATTTCCCTGGAGTGATCTTTCGTCATGACTCAGTTCTGTCTCCGGAGCCAAGATTCCACTTAGTTTATTGTTCTGTATTATGGAAGGATCTTTTCTCCCGCTGGGCCAAGTTTTCTCTCCTGTGGATTAGTCACACTGCAGATGAATAAACAAAAGACTGTCTGGACTAGGGTATTTTACTCTCTTTGCACTTTCCCAGACCGAATTCCTCCACCCACCCCCCACTTTAATGGCTCATCCATTCCTTCCTCGAGGTCATATGTCCATGGACCTGTTGAGGATCTGGCAGGTTCAGGAAACCCCCTTTGCAAAGCAGACTGTCTGGTGGAAAGCACTGCTCCAATGATGTGATCAAAGCTCCTAACTTTTTTTTTTTTTTTGAGGATCATTGATTGCACAATGGCTGCCGCCATCTTGTTTGATTTGACTGTATCCTGTGGATACCCATGTAAGAAGGTCAGGAAAATTTGGTCTAGCACAGTGATGGTTAACCTTTTTTGGTGCCGCGTGCCCAAAGTGCGCGCACATGCAAATGTACATGTGCGGGCTAAAGCCCCCCAAATGCAATGTGAGCACCCTCTGCGCATGCACCCCCACCCCCCTGTGCATGCGACCTGCCCCCCCCACACCCTGTTTTGGGCCTGGAAAGCCTCCTGAATCAATCTGGAAGCCAAAACGGGGCATGGGGGGATGCGCGAGCCTCCCCTGCACCCCATTTTGGGCCAGTAAAGCCTCCTGAATCAACCTGCACCCCCCTATGCATGCGCCTCCCCCCACACATGCGTGTGTACGCCCCCCCCAAGCACCCCCCCCCCCACGCATGGGTGGCAGAGACCCGAAGGCCAGCTGGCTGGCGGGAGACGCGGGCCAGTGGTGAAATCTAAAATTTGTTACTAACGGTTCTTTGGGCGTGGCTTGGTGTGGGGGGGTAATGTTACTGGGTGGGCGTGGACAATTTTTTTTTTTTAACTTTTAAAACCATTTTTTCTACAACTTCTTCGGCGAAGGGGTTGTAAAAAGAATGCTTTCAAAAGGCTCTGACGATCCCAGCTGAGTTGCCTGATCGGCAGAAGCTTTTTTAAAAGGTTTTTTTTTCTTTTAAATGCCTTTGATGATCCCAGATGAGCCGCGCGATCATCAGAGGCTTTTTTTTTCACTTTTAAAAGCATTTTTTTGGCCAAAGAGGTTGTAGAAAAAATGCTTTTAAAAGTAAAAAAAAAAAAGCCTCTGATGATTGTGCGGCTCAGCTGGGCATTGGGGGAGGGGGCAGGGATTTTTGCTACTGGTTCTCCGAACCACCCGCCTCCATCGCTACTGGATCAGGCGATCCGGTCCGAACTGGGAGTGTTTCACCTCTGGCGCACACACATGCGCAGTCTAGCTGTCTTGCCCGCAGAGAGGGCTCTGCATGCCACCTGTGACACACGTGTCATAGGTTCGCCATCACGGGTCTAGCAGTTAAGATGTTGGCCTATGACTTGACCAGGAGGTCATGAGTTCTAGTCCCATTTTAGGCATGAAAAAACTGAGTGGGTGTCTGGGTCAATCTCTCTCTCTCTCTTCAACCCACCTTACAGGATTGTTGTGTGGAAAATATTGTCCTAATATAAACAATAATAAAGGCAGGATAAAACAAAAATACATCAATTCCCTCTTTCTGTTTTTCCTCCCTTGACTAAAGAGCATGAATCAGAAATGAATGTGTTGTCTGATAGGGTTTATCAAAGTTGCGATAAGGCACACCTGTGTGAACTAGGAAGGTCTGGAGACAGATAAGAAACTTAAAAAGCTCTGTAAAGACGTGTCTGTGGGTCACTCTCTCTTCTCTCTTCTCTATTAGACACAGTCGCATCTTGTTTGCTGGGAAGGAAGGGTGAAAATAACCATGTGTGTCTTGTGTTTGTGTGAAAGCGCACGTGTTTTCTCCACACACACACACACACCCGCCCACAAACTCCAGAAAGGGGAAGGGGAAAGGTCCGGGCGGGTGATCGCACTCTTGGAAATAACTTTTGGAAGAAGGGGAGGGGGAGGATCTTTGGATTAATAGGAAAATCCCGAAAGAGGTGCCTTGCTGCGAAAGGGTGGGAGGAATCTGCTCCAGACTCAGTGGGGTAAGCCCCCAAGGCCACGGGGAGCGGCAGCAGGTGCATCTATGGCGGATAGAGAAGCTCCGTTGGGACTCCTGCAGGTGTTGGACTCTGAGTGGTTTTTTTTCCCTGGGCCATTAAAACTGGGGGAAGGCTAGGGAGAGGGAGAGAGAGGGAAAGGGGAAGAAAGGAAGAGAGGGAGTGGGAGAAAGAAAGGGAGGACAGGAAGAAAGGGGAAGGGGAAGAGAAATAGGGGAAGGGAGAGGGAGAAAGGGAGGGGGAGAGGGAGGGGAAGAAAGATGGAGGACAGGGAGAAAGGGAGAGAAATAGAGGAAGGGAGGCAGGGAGAGAGGGAAAGGGGGAGAAAGGGAGAGAGGGAGTGGGAGAAAGAAAGGGAGGGCAGGAAGAAAGGGGAAGGGGAAGAGAAATAGGGAGAGGGAGAAAGGGGGAGAAAGGGAGGGGGAGAGGGAGGGGAAGAAAGATGGAGGACAGGGAGAAAGGGAGAGAAATAGAGGAAGGGAGGCAGGGAGAGAGGGAAAGGGGGAGAAAGGGAGAGAGGGAGTGGGAGAAAGAAAGGGAGGGCAGGAAGAAAGGGGAAGGGGAAGAGAAATAGGGGAAGGGAGAGGGAGAAAGGGGGAGAAAGGGAGGGGGAGAGGGAGGGGAAGAAAGATGGAGGACAGGGAGAAAGGGAGAGAAATAGAGGAAGGGAGGCAGGGCGAGAGGGAAAGGGGGAGAAAGGGAGAGAGGGAGTGGGAGAAAGAAAGGGAGGGCAGGAAGAAAGGGGAAGGGGAAGAGAAATAGGGGGAGGGAGAGGGAGAAAGGGGGAGAAAGGGAGGGGGAGAGGGAGGGGGAGAAAGATGGAGGACGGAGAAAGGGAGAGAAATAGAGGAAGGGAGGCAGGGAGAGAGGGAAAGGGGGAGAAAGGGAGAGAGGGAGTGGGAGAAAGAAAGGGAGGGCAGGAAGAAAGGGGAAGGGGAAGAGAAATAGGGGAAGGGAGAGGGAGAAAGGGAGGGGGAGAGGGAGGGGAAGAAAGATGGAGGACAGGGAGAAAGGGAGAGAAATAGAGGAAGGGAGGCAGGGCGAGAGGGAAAGGGGGAGAAAGGGAGAGAGGGAGTGGGAGAAAGAAAGGGAGGGCAGAAAGAAAGGGGAAGGGGAAGAGAAATAGGGGAAGGGAGGCAGGGAGGGAGGGAGGGCGAGAGAGAGCCAGGGAGCCTGGGTCCTGCAGAGTCCTCCTCTCCGTCCTCCGCTCACGTGTGCTGTAATGTAGTCGGCTCCTGGAGCGACCTCCCTGGATGGCGAGCTACTGGCGCTGTTCGCCCACAATTTCCGCAGCTGGCCCTGGAGTTCGGGGGGCTCCGGCCGAGGAGCGCCGCCGCCGCCCGCAAGCGCAGCAGCAACAACAGCAGCTGAGAAGGCAGAGGCGGCAGGCGCGCTCGGGCGCTCAAGGTGACTTCTGCCCCACCCCGAGCTGGCTGGTGGGTCTGGCCGAGAACTTTGCAGCGGAGGTGCGGGGGGGGGGGGTTGAGGGCTTTGGGGAAGGGTCGTTTGGGACCCGCGGATCGGGGTGGGGCGGTGGGGCGGGAGGGCTTCGGGTCGGAAGGATGCACCTGCTTAAAGTAAGCCTTCCCGGATTGCCGGCTGGGGATGATGGGAGCTGCGATCCAGCGCGCTCCAGGGTGAATGGAAGGGTGGCCTTGGGGTCAAGGAGCGAGCTTTTAAACAGAGCTACACTTGGTTCCTGGTTTTGAATTTTGATCCGCAAGGGAGACCTTTGAGAATGGATTATTCTCTCTCTAAAGGTAGTTCACAGGCTGCTGTCTTGCTTTCTTCAGAAACACCCCCAAAAGGAGCCGGAGTGTCACTTCCCTTTTAATATTAGATATTTATTTATTAAAGTAATATGCCGCCCATCTTACTATTGAAGCGACTCTGAACGGAATATAGGTCCAGCAGGTGCACTGTGCTTAGGATTCGGCCCCTCTGTGCCAATTCAAATCGGCATTTTAATCTATACACTGGCCTTTTTTTAATATATATATATATATTCCTGGAAAGCTTTTTTTACAGTAGTCAAAACGTTTATTATGCACTAACAGTTTTGGCTGTGCAGTAACTGGGGCTGCTCCTCCGTAGAATATCATCGGATGCATTTTCTGCTGTTTTCCAACTTATTGCAGGTCTAAATAGCAAGGGAAGAGGGAAGGGCTGCATTAAGTGTTTTGGTAGTAGTTGTTCAGTTGTGGTAGGAGCTGCATCTCAGGAAAGGGGCAAAACTTGATTATTGTGGTGAATTGGTGGAATCCCATTCTGGTTTTCAGCTGGATTTTGCAGACAGCGAGAGGTTTGCATTGGGAGAAAAAAAGCACTTTGCGCATAGTCAGAGGCACTGTTTACTTACATCACCCTAGGCCGGGTGTCGGCAACCTGTGGCTCCAGAGCCGTATGTGGCTCTTTGAGCCCTCTCCTGCGGCTCCCTGCTGATCCGGTTGCACAATTGAGAGAGAGAGAAGGAGGGAGAGAGAGAGGGAGAGGGAGAGGAAAAAGAGAAAAAAACAGAAATGAGAGGAAGGGAGGAGGGAGAGGGGGGGGACATTTCCCACAGAAAATACCAGGAACCACAAAACCTGGGTAGGCATGGCTGGAGGGGTGTGTGTGTCATGTGACTGGATGGGAGTGATATTGAGTTGGCCACGCCCACCCAGGTTTTTGTGGCTCCCGGTGTTTTCTTTTCTGTGGGAAACGGGTCCAAATGGCATTTGAGTGTTTTAAGATTGCAGACCCCTGATCTAGGCTAAAGTTTGCGGTTGAAAACAAGCAAGCAAGCAAACAAACAAAGAGGTTGACTAATCCTGGCTCAGGTAAGCAAAACGCTGTGCCGTAAAGGGTGTTCCTCTATGAGGTGCCAAAAGTTGTATAGCGTTTTTGTATGATACGGGTGTTTGTGTAATCAAAAGGTACCATTTTAGGAATTAAATTGCAGACCTAAGAACCTAATTGGAATTATTTCCCCACCCCTGCTGCTTGTAATCTGTTTTTAACATGTTTTTAACGAAGTGATTCATGCATGGAATTGGGAGTTTGATTTAATTTAGTCTTGAAGGCATTTTTCTATCTATAGGTTGGGATGTAAACATGCAGCTCGCAAATTTGCAGTTTGCAAATTATGTATTTGCAAACATGCATCTATTCTGGTTAATCTATTATGATGATTAAATGCTATAGATGAAATGCCAAATATAGATTTTTGAAACTTTATTGCTAAATATTAATGCATAATGGTAATCAGAAGAAAGAATCAGAACGGGAAATGCTATCGCTGAGACATTTTCTTCATGATAATTAATGGTGGTTTTAATTTAGTTCAAAATGCATAATCCCTCTAAGGCAGTATTTCTCAACCTTAGCGGCTTTAAGGTGGTGGGAATTCTGGGTGTTGTAGTCTACACCTTGTAAAGCCACCAAGATTGAGAAAGACTGCTATAGATAATCCTTGACTTCCAATAATTCATTTATTGACTGCTTGAAATTACAGCAGCACTGAAAAAATGTGACTTATGACCAGTCCTCATACTTATGGCTGTGGCAACATCCCCACTGTCATGTGATCAGAATTTGGGCACTAACAACTGGCATGTATTTGTGACAGTAGCAGCATCCCCGGGTGATTGTGTGTGATTGCCATTTGTGACCTTCCCAGCCGGCTTCTAAACAAAGAAAGTCAATGGAAGATGCTAGAATCATTTAATGACTGCTTAATTCACTTAACAATAACAATGATTCACTTAACCTTGGCAGAAATGGTCATAAAATTGAGTGCTTAACAATAAACTTACTTGACAACAGAAGTTCTGATCCCAATTATGGTCATGTTGAGGACTACCTGTATAGAGTTGATCACATTGTTTATTGCATGGAAAATGTGCTTGTAAGAAGCCAAAATGTGAGCTTGGCTTTAGTGGGCTATAAGAACTTAGTTGTTTGCATTAGTAAACCATAAGGTGAAGCTAAGAGGGACGTGAGAAACAGCGATTGTGCCCGATTCCACAGACTGGGTTCTGAATTCACGTAGTCCCAGTGGACAATCATTTAAATATGAGCCAGTAGTGGGCAGCAGCAGCCAAAAAAGCCAATGCAGTTCTAGGCTGCATAAACAGAGGGATAGAATCAAGATCACGTGAAGTGTTAATACCACTTTATAATGCCTTAGTAAGGCCACACTTGGAATACTGCATTCAGTTTTGGTCGCCAGACTCGCCATGATGTAAAAAAGATGTGGAGACTCTAGAAAGAGTGCAGAGAAGAGCAACAAAGATGATTAGGAGGCTAAAACATATGAAGAACGGTTGGAGGATCTGGGTATGTCTAGTTTAATGAAAAGAAGGATTAGGGGAGACATGATAGCATTCCTCCAGTATCTCAGGGGCTGCCACAAAGAAGATGGAGTCAAACTATTCTCCAAAGCACCTGAGGGCAGGACAAGAAGCAATGGGTGGAAACTAATCAAGGAGAGAAGCAACCTAGAACTAAGGAGAAATTTCCTGACAGTTAGAACAATTAATCAGTGGAACAACTTGCCTCCAGAAGTTGTGAATGCTCCAACACTGGAAATTTTTAAGAAGATGTTGGATAACCATTTGTCTGAAGTGGTGTAGGGCTTCCTGCCTAAGCAGGGGTTGGATGTATATGAATCTTCCTTCACTTTTTTCACTCCAGAATTCGCCACCCTATTCTGAGATCTTTCTCTTCACTGATGCAACTGCTAAAGATGCTCACCTGAAGAACAGCGTGGATTTCATTCAGGAAAAGAAGTGCAAGGTCACCTGGGCCTTTAAAAGTCTTTAATGAAGAGTTTGGACAACCGTTTGTCTAAAATGGTGTAGGGTTTCCTGCTTGGGCAGGCAGTTGGACTGGAAGCGTTCCAAGGTCCCTTCTAACTCTGTTATTCTGTTATTTTATTATTCTGTCAAATCAGTCAATGTATACAAGATGATGGTTCCAGGTTCTCGTATTGCTAGTTCCAGAGAGTGAAAGGAAAAACACACAATCAGATTCATTGTGGTGGAGCATTGTCTACTATGTGTCAAGGGATAGAGGGGGAGAGGTAGAGACACAGAGAGAGAAAGAGTGGGAAGGAGAGAGAGAGAGAGAGAGAGAGAGAGAGAGAGAGAGAGAGAGAATGAGCACTTTATCAGCTACTTCTTGCAGTTTTACAGTTGGAGTGTTTGTGTGTGTGTGTATTTGTGTGCACGCACTCGTGCTTATGTGCCTTCACTCTTAGAGGCTGTTATCTTGGCCAACCAAACTGACTGCTTTGCCAGCCAAGTTCTCAGAAACAGCCCAGATCTTAACTGTCAACATGCAGGGAGTTTGTGCAAAGTGAGGGAAAGAAAAATTAAAAAAAAGTCAAGACAGAGACCCACAAAAAACGAGAGGCGAGATGTTGTGAGATTGGGGAATAAAACTGTTGACATGGGGGTGGGGGGACTCTCTGTAGCTTCCACTATCTGACATTGCACTTGTCTAAATCATTCCAGAACAATTTGCTTCTGGCTGGACTTTATTGCTCACTTCTTGTTACGTTGCCCAGACTGGTATGTGTTAAATCCAGGGGGTGGGAGATAAAGACAAGGAAGCAGACAGACCAGAAATGCTTCAATTTGGTGCAGGTGCCTTTAGCCATTTAGGTCACATGCGTGTCATAAGTTGGGTAGGGCTTGAAGAGTTGACCTTGGAGGCAGAAATCTAATCTCCCAATTGGCTAATTAAACAGAAGAGCCCTCAAATTCAACACAATGGCTTACCCCAGGGGTGAAATCCAGCAGGTTCTGACAGGTTCTGGAGAACCGGGGGAAGAAATTTTGAGTAGTTCGGAGAACCGGCAAATAACAGCTCTGGCTGGCCCCAGAGTGGGGGGTGGGGGTGGGGATTTTGCAGTATCCTTCCCCTGGAGTGGGGTGGGAATGGGGATTTTGCAGTATCCTTCCCCCAGGAGTGGTGTGGGAATGGAGATTTTGCAGTATCCTTCCCCTGGAGTGGGGTGGGAATGGGGATTTTGCAGTATCCTTCCCTTGCCATGCCCACCAAGCCACACCCACAGAATCGGTAGTAAAAAAAAATGATTTTCACCACTGGCTTACCCCCTCTGATAAACATGATTTCCTATGTTAAATTTGCCTTTATTACTTTATAAGTAACAGCAGCAGCCGGGCTTGGATATTCTTTCCTCCTCCTATTTTCCTGTCAACAACCACCCTGTGAGGTGGGTTGGGCTGAGAGAGCGAGAGAGATATGGCCTTCAAGCCTAAAGTGGGACTAGAACTCTCAGTCTTCTGATTTCCAGACTAGCATCTTAACCACTGCACCAAATTGGCTCTCCAAATTCTTCAGTGATCTACAGTCATTCCTTCCTGCTATTAACAAATGTGGGATGTTGTTTTTCTTTCCTCTCATCTTGCAATGAGCCAGCCTTACCATTAGGGAGACTGAGGCAGAGGATGGTGAAAATGGGAAGAAGGTTTTGGAGGACTGGGATATGAACCAAGTCCAGTGGTGGGCTGCTGCCAGTTCGGGTGAACCGGTAGTTCTGACGATCAGCTGGCCCCACCCACCCACCCCTGCTCTATCCTGTCTTATATTTCCTTCTTTCTGGCTCAACTGATTCGTGCAGCACAGCTGATTTCCGTGCCTCCACTGTTCTACTTACCAGGGCTGCCTTCAAAGGTAAGCAGCTGAGCTTCAAATTGCTGTATTTTGAACGCTGTGTGCAAGTGCGTTAGTTGTGCCTCCGTGCAAATCACGCGCTCACAGAACCAGTTGTTAAACCGGTTGCAGCCCACCACTGGCCAAGTCGAAATGAAACTCAGCTCCTACCCTAGTTGATCTCTACCTCCCTGCCTGGCCTCCATCCAGCCTAAATGTTATATAAGGGGACATCCAAAAATTTGGGGGAAGGTACTTGGTCTCGTTGGTTCTTCTTCTAATTTTAGGGGAACATCTTCTAACTTTACTTGTGTCATTCCCTGCTCTTCTCCCTCAATCTCCACCAAGCTTTACATTTCTCAACTTCAATGGCAATTGACCTGATGAAGAATTCTGTAAACAAAGAGCTTCTTCCAGGGGTGAAATGCTCCCGGTTCGGACCGGATTGCCTGATCCGGTAGTGATGGCGGCGGGTGGTTCGGAGAACCGGTAGCAAAAATCCCTGCCCCCCCCATTCCCAGCTGAGCCACGCAATCATCAGAGGCTTTTTTTTTTACTTGTAAAAGCATTTTTTCTTCGGCCCAAAAAATGCTTTTGAAAGTAAAAAAAAAAGCCTCTTATGATCGCATGGCTCAGCTGGGATCGTCAGAGCCTTTTAAAAGCATTTTGCCTACAACCTCTTCCGCTGAAAAATCCCTGCTCCCTCCCCCAGCTGAGTTGCCTGATCATCAGAGGCTTTTTTTCTTTTAAAAACAAACAAACAAAAAAAACATTTAAAGGAAAACCAAAAAAAGTTGGCCATGCCCACCCAGTCACATTACCCCCACCCCCACCAAGCCACACCCACAGAATTGGTAGTAACAAATTTTATATTTCACCACTGGGTTCTTCTAAGAGAAATGAATGCCATAAGGAAAGATATATATACTGCTCAAAAAAATAAAGGGAACACAAGCAGAAGACATCCGAGATCTGAATGAATGAAATAGCCTTATTAAATACTTTGTTCTTTACATACAGTAGTTTATACACTGCTCAAATAACTAAAGGGAACACAAAACTACTGTATGTAATGAACAAAGTATTTAATAAGGCTATTTCATTCATTCAGATCTCGGATGTCTTCTGCTTGTGTTCCCTTTATTTTTTTGAGCAGTGTAGATGAAGCAGTTGATAATGCTGGTAGATTAGAAAGTCTATGAAATTCCTTATTATAAGATTAAGAGTTCAGATGGTGCTTCATCTAGTCCTTATGATCAATTAGAATTATTATATTCTCGCAAAGGAGTTGATGTCCAGTTGCATCTAAAATTAACCGTTCAACCTGTGTGTCTAAATATGGTTCATCGATGATGCAGTTTTCCATTCTTAAATAAGAGGACTTACTCATAGTCCCATAAAACAGATTAATTATACAATGTGACTGCAGGCTCTTGAGGTCTTGTTTATAAATATAAACCCCATGCAAGGCAGTTTGCAAGACGATTTGCTGGAGTGAAGTCGGTGAGTGATCTGTTCATAGATGGGGACTGCATGGGAATTCTAGGATATATACTTTATGCAATTAAATGAACAAACAATAAATTATTTTCCAGTAGAAGAGGCCTATGAAATGTCCCTTATCCAATGATTTTGCAAAGTGCTTCCTGATCTTCTGGGAGACTTCAGTACGCATTTTGAATTTTAATGTTTCATGAAACATTAATACAATCCTTTATATTTCTACTCTGACCATAAGGACATTCTCTGGAAACTATTTATTTGATTGTAGTGGTATAAGTTACCGGTAGTTCATCTAACCATTAATTTTTCACGTTGCCCAGAGTCTTTATTTTGGTATATAGTACATTCATGAACAAAATATGTCCAGGTTTGTTATCTTGCAAAACGTCTGGGCGTGTCATTCAATAGTTTACTTAGAATTGGTCTTCTTTTTTTTAACGTTCACCTCCTTTCCAATTTCTCTAGAAATGTCACTTGTTAAGGAGAGAGGTACTTACATATAAACCAGATGTGGGTTTCAGCAGGTTCTGACCACTTCTGGAAAACTGGTAGCGGAAACTTTGAGTAGTTTGGCAAACTGGTAAATAACACCTCTGATTGGCCCTGCCCCCATCTATTCTCTGCCTCCTGAGTCCCAGCTGATTGGGAGGAAGTGGGGATTTTGCAGTAACCTTCCCCTGGAGTGGGGAAGGAATGGGGATTTTACAGTATCCTTCCCCTGGAATGGGGAGGGAATGGAGATTTTACAGTATCCTTCCCCTGCCATGTCCACCAAGCCACACCCACAGAACCAGTAGTAAAAATTTTTGAATCCCACCACTGATATAAGCGCCTACTCAAGATTTTCCTTGTTTCCCTTCTGCTTCTGTAGCATATATTCAGATGAAAAGCTACGTTAAAAATGTAAATATTTGCTCAAAAAGCTCTGCAATGGATTGAAATCTCCCTTAAAATGAGGTCAAGTCTTAGTGAGTACGTGAACGTATTTATGAAATTTCCTTGTTACTGGCTTTTTTCCCCCGCTTTTTTCTTTTAAAATAATAATCGCCTGGGGATTGTGGTATAGTCTCCCACTGAAATACTTGCCAAGCTGATGCTGCTTAGTTTTTTGAACAAGTTCAGGCAAGGTCACCTCTAAGGACTAATATCTGCTGTAGTTTGCCATTGGTCAAGATATATACTCAAAATAGCAGAGTTCGGTCAATAATAAAGTTACTTATCAACTTAATCAAACATGTTGCCCCTGCAAACATATCTGCTTATGGGATTGTGGTAAACTGTTGAAGGACACACACAAAATAAAAAGGTCAAAATGTTACTGGATCCAGAGATAGACAGTGAAATGAACAGGCTGAAGGGGCTGTAATTTGGGGAGTTCGATGACCAATCCGTCACACAAAATAGATCACTTGGATCTTTTGGTCTTTCTACCCGATGTGATTATTCAAAAATAGCATTTCCCTTTTCCTGTCCCCATGTGGATCTTAGGAGAGCACAGCCCATCCTTCTTTCATTGTGGAACACTAATTAACTTTACTATAACTGAAGATTGGTATTTATTTGTGTATGCATGATAAAATGCAGTTTCAAAAAAATCGAGAACAAGAACAAGAAAGCCAAATAAACCAAAAGCTTTTCCAAAAGTTACTATTCTAGCACATCCTAGGGAAAAAAGTTATTTATTTATTAAATCTATTTGCCACCCATCCGGGAAGCTATATTTTATCAAAGTTATGTTCTTATGTTTGTTTGTTTGTTTGTTTGTTTGTTTGTTTGAATGATCGATTGTTCATTCATTCATCATTCATTCATTCATTCATTCATTCATTCATTCATTCATTCAATTTCTATAGCCGCCCCTCTTAGTCAGTGACTCTGGCTGACTTACAGTTCAAAAACTACAGCTAGTGCTCAACTTACAACAGTTCATTTAGTGACCATTTGAAGTTGCAGTGGCACTGAAAAAGTGACTTATGACAATTTTTCACACTTATGACCATTGCAGCATCTCCACGGTCATGTGATCAAAATTCAGACTTTTGGCAACTGACTCATACTTATGATGGTTGCAGTGTCCCGGGGTCATGTGAGATCACCTTTTGCAAATTTCTGACAAGCAAAGTCAATGGGGAAGCCAGATTCACTTAACAACCATTTTACTAACTTAACTGCACTTGATTCACTTAACAAGCGTGGCAAGAAAAGTCATAAAACAGGGCAAAATTCATTTAACCAGTGTCTCACTGAGCAACAGAAATTTGGGGCTCAATTAAGATCGTAAGTCGAGGACTACCTGCATTCTTATGTTTATTTATTTATTTATTCAATTTCTATAGCCACCTGTCTCAATCAATGATTCGGTGGCTTACAATTTGCACACTATATTACAAATCAAAATGCTAAAAACTTTTTAAAACAATAAAAACAATAGAGACGTCCAAAATAAATATACATAGCAGACAGGATACTCGGCCAGTTAGCAAAATAGCCATGAAAGGGGCTCTTAGCACATTCAGTGTCCCGGGCATGGGAACAATAGCAGAACCTTTAAGTATAATCTTTGAAAAATCTTTCAGGACCAGCTCCTTGCTCAACCAATGGTTACTAGCCACGGTCATCCCTATCTTCAAAAAGGGAGACCCCAGCCTAGTTGAAAATTACAGACCAATCTCTTTATGTTGCGTCACCTGCAAAGTCATGGAATCAATCATTAACCAATCCATTACCCTCCACCTAGACAAACAACCTACTCTCCAACAAACGATTTGGTTTCAGAAAAAAAATTATCCTGTAATCTGCAACTACTACACTGCAAAAACATATGGACTACACATCTTGATCAGGGCAAAGCAATAGACGCAATTTACATAGACTTCTGTAAAGCCTTTGATTCAGTGGTATACGACAAACTACTTCTAAAACTAAATGGCATTTCTGCATAAATGGATAACTGCTTTCCTGTCAAACAGGCAACAAGTGGTCAAAATAGGAAGCGCTCTATCAAATCCTGTACCTGTTAACAGCGGTGTTCCCCAAGGCAGCATTTTAGGACCAACACTCTTTATACTTTACAACATAACCAGGTTTTTAAGGCTTCACAAAAGGCTGATAAGATTTGGGGCCATTTTAATCTCCTTCTGTGCCTCAGCATCCGTTCCTCCATTTTGAAGGATAGGGCTCAGCTTTAACCTTCTGCTGTGCTCAGTCATTCTCTGTTCTTTTCTATGGTTGAAATCTCAAGTTGCTTCTCTTGACCAAAGAGAAAACAACATGGTGGGGTGGCCTGCAATGCCTGAGGGAGCAAGGAAGGGCTGCGCAACTGACTGTACAATGACAATACAGAAGTGAGGACCTCAGCTCACAGCAATTCTCTTTCTTCTATAGGTTCAGATAAATGTATCCAATATGGACCATCCCTTGGACTGCCTTGGGCATCTCCTGTGGATGCTGATGTTGGTTCATTTGCCACTGCAAGAAGTCCATGGGTTTTTCCCCAACATCTGGTCTCGGACCATGGGCTTCACCTGGGGATCCATCACCCACCAGGACATGACTGAAGATGCAATTCTGAACATCACTCTTCGCCTCTTTTCGGAGATGCCTCACCCTACCAAGGGGAATCGCATCCAAGAAAAGGACTTTAAGGTGAGAGAGAACTGGACGTGGATACCTGAAAGGAACGTGAGGTGAAAGGAGCAGAGATATCTGCAGCAAAGTGGGACACGTTACAGCCGGGGTGGACAATTAATTTTCCCAAGGGACCACATGAGGAGTTTTACTGTTGAAGAGGGCTGAACCAACAGAGCTGTGAAGATGCATTGAGACGCATACATGCACATACATAAATTGAAAAAAATAGTGGTAACCTTCAAATTGAAAACAATGCAGTTGTATTGCATGCATGGTGTTCACTTATTTACATCTTTCCCCCCCTAATTTCCAATTGACCTAATGTTGTGGGACAGGGACAGCCAGTGTGCTAGATGTGGCCTGGAAGCCATTAAATGCCCAAATCTGAGTTATAGCAACCCTGTTCCTCAATGACATTCAAATCAAATAACTTTATTGCGGCCATTAATCAGCAGGAAAAAAAGAGAGGAGAAAATAGGGTTTTTTAAGATATTTTATTTATACGTTTTTTAATAAACATATTAAAATGTTTAATGTTTAATAAACATAAAAAATCAATGTCTACATGAACAGTGTGTTGTCTGAGTACAATTAATTTTGAGAAATCATAATAGTGATAATATTCATAATATTAATAATTACATAATAAAAATATTTGCTTATCCATTTCAATATACCTTCGTATAATTAATTATTCTCTTAAGCTTTTCAAATTCTAACTTCTGTTTCTGTTAGCTAGCCATTGATAAAACCCATCCCATGTTAAAAAAATATTTTGTTTCTTCCTTCTTTTTAATTTTAATTGTCAATCTGTCCAGAAAAAAATAGTTTTTGAATATCCAGAACATTCAGTAATAAATAAGGAAGAATGATGCACTTAAAAAATGCTTAAAAGCATCGTTCTTATTAATAAATAATAAGATAATTAGTTAGTAAATTATTAGTTATCCTTAGTTAGTTAGTAAAACTTATTAGTAAGTTAGTAAAACTAACCTAAAATCTAGAGTTATAGAGCCCCTAACAAATCTGAGGAAGGTACAATACAATAGCTGGCATAATAATAATAAAAAAAGACCAATGGGTAATGCTGAGACAGAGCTAATCCCTGCTCAAACAAGTTCATTTGCTTTTAATTAGTCTTTGTCTAATTTTGTATGCCACTGCACAGAACCTGGTAATCTTATATGTTATTTTGGAATTAATATCAGAAAGTAAGAATTGCTTGTAGCTCAAATGACATTGTACAAAGCCCTCCTTTATTTACCTGAATTGCAATGCCACGGGAGGGGGGGATCTTGCTCAGACACCCCTAAAGTGCATCTTGTTCACTGCTTATCAGCAAAAAAACAAAAACAAAAAAAACAAACAAACAAAAAACAGGCATTCTAGCCAGCTCACTTGGTTTTTGCTGCCAATTACCATAATTGCCAATTCCCAGTTGAGGACAGTTCCTTTATCCTTGTAGGTGACAGAGGGTGCTAGTCAGAGGTGGGTTTCAGCAGGTTCTGACCAGTTCTGGAGAACCGGTAGCGGAGATTTTGAGTAGTTCGGACAACCACTAAATATCACCTCAGACTGGCGCCACCCCCATCTGTTCTCTGCATCCTGAGTCATAGCTGATCGGGAGGAAATGGGGATTTTGCATTAACCTTCCCTTGGAGTGGGGTGGGAATGGAGATTTTACAATATCCTTCCCCTGCCATGCCCACCAAGCCATGCCATGCCCACCAAGCCATGCCACGCCCACCAAGCCATGCCCACAGAACCGATAGTAAATTTTTTTGAATCCTACCACTAGTGCTGTTACTGATGTTTTCAAGTACACAAACAACCCGATTTTATGACATATTCTGCAACAGTCATTCGGGGCAGTCATTAAGCGAACATGGCAGTCGTTAAGCAAAGCCATTGTTTGCAAGGAGTATCTTTTGCCAGAAACTGGAAGTAGTTTTGCCGGTTTCCAGCAAAACATGTCGTAAATCACGGTCATATGACCGCAGAATGCCACAAACGGCCATAAATGTGGGCTGGTTGCCAAGTGTCCAAAATGAGATCACATGACCCTGAGGGGGCAGTGTCAGAACTTTGAATCAGGGCCATAAGATTTTGGAGGGTTTGTCGGCACCTTGAGTGGCTGCTAATCAAACCGGTCATTAAGTGAGGACTACCTGCCTAATAAAAAACTTTGAAGAATTGGAAAAAAGGTGGCATTTACAGGAAGGAGCAAGGCTGGGTGTGGAATTCTGGGAATTGAAGTCCACACCTCTTAAACTTGCCACGGTTGAGAAAAATTGGCCCTTCAAATTCAGTCCATCTATCCAAAGTATGTATTTCCGTTGAAGACCTATCCTTTCATTTCCCCTCAACACACTCTTCCTTCTCTACTTTATGGAGGGGTAGGGAACACAAGGACTTATCTAACATTTTTTAAAATGTTACATCTGATTCCACCTCAACAGGACAAGACCCTATTGGCTGATGACATCTTTGCTGCTTTCTATGGTCCTGAGGTGTCCGCCAAGCGTTTCCGTGGAGCCGTCGCAGAAGTGGCCAACGCCAATGCCGCCATGGACTTTGGGAATACGACCCGTGATGAGCCCGTTTTCCACTTCGATTCGGAGCTCATTCACTCCGCCAATAGCTGGCTGTTGCACATTCGCCAAGAGATCCTTCAAGCTGTGCGTTCTGAGCAATATGGCATTGCCCGAAAAAAGCTGGGACAGCTGCTCCATTCCTTGCAGGTATCCACCACAATGTACCGACTTCAAAATTAAGATAGCAGGGAAGATGGCAGCCTTCTTGGTGGTAGCCCCACTTCTATAGATGTAATGGTCTGTGGGAATATGTTTAACATCAGAGTTCCAAGTAATAGACCCATAGCAAGAAAAACTCTGAGGCAGATGAATTCCTCAAGGAATAGATATTGGAGATACTATATTGGCACAAATCTGGTGAAAACCAACTCTGAAGGTTCCTGCGGTTTTCACCTAACTAAAAGAGAAAGTTTTCTCTGAACTCCAAACAATCACCCACATGGTCCAATCAAGATGCTGTTTGGTTGCCTGGCAACATCACTCCTCCTTCCACAGTCCAGGTGTGAGAATGTCCTTGGTTCCCAAGAGAAAGTATTTTATTTTGGCTACAAACCCCAGCTATCTCTAATCCCCCCTCCCTATCCTCTATCTTTTATAGGTAGTTCTCGAATTGCAACTGTAATGAAGCCTACCAATTATGGTCATAAGTCATAACAGTCATAAAACCATATCTCAGCATGTGGTACCCAGATATACAGGTTAAATACAGTTAGTCCTTGTTTAAGTAACTGAGTTGGGACCAGCAATTCAGCAGTTATGCAAAGTGGTTGCTAAGTGAAACAGCAACTGTGCTTAGGATCTTAACTTCAGCTTTCTTATGCTTTAGATACCTATAAATCATAAAAATTCAGTTTCAGGCAAGCCCCCCCCCCAGCAATAAACGTCCATTGGAGAACCAAGATTCGCTGAACAGTCATGTGATTTGCTTAACAACTGTGGTAAAAAGTAGTCACAAAATCATCTCTGGTGACATATTGACTCCACTTATGACCACATCGATTTATGACCCAAATTCCAATCCTAACTGTGGTTGTAAATAGAGGACTACCTGTACGTGTTAAGAAATGAAGCTATCGAGGTTAGATAGAATAGTCTCTGGCCAGAAAAAGAACCATGGTCCATGTGATGGGCTTCCGGGGCCATCAGGAAAATGACCAAGGATCTGTTGACTTGAGAAAAGCCTAGAATTTAAACCTGGACCATATAGGGACTTTGATTTCTGCACCCGCCAATGGATAAATCTGTGTCTCTGTGGCTTCATTCTTATCCAATGAATAGACTAGCTGAGGCATGTCTGTAAACTTTATGCCAACTATCCCAGTCCTGAATAGGGGATTAAGTATCCAGAGAGACGAGAATGAATAGTTGTGCCTGGGGGAAGCATAACCAATTATGCCCCTCAATTAACTCCCTTATATTGTCTATTATGAATCAGCACGCCCTCATCTTCCTGCCTTTTTTATTTATTTATTTATTTTGTCGAGTACGTATTAGATAATATATATAAGTATAAGCATGAATTGAATATATAAAACGAATACAATTAAAGGGAACATTAGGACAGGGACGGTAGGCACGCTGGTGCTCTTACGCACTCCCCTTACAGGTCTCTTAGGAATGGGGTAAGGTCCACGGTAGACAGTCTTAGATTAAAATTTTGGCAGTTTTGGGATGAAACCACCGAGTCAGGTAGTGCATTCCAGGCATTGACCGCTCTGTTACTGAAGTCATATTTTCTGCAATCGAGTTTGGAGCGGTTTACCTTAAATTAGTATCTATTGTGTGCTCGTGTATTGTTGTGGTTGAAGCTGAAGTAATCATTGACAGGTAGGACATTGTAGCAGATAATTTTATGTACTACGCTTAGGTCATACCGAAGGTGGCGTAGTTCTAAATTTTCTAAGCCCAGAATTTCAAGCCTGGTGGCATAAGGTATTTTGTTGCGAGTACAGGAGTGGAGGACTCTTCTTGTGAAATATTTCTGGACACGCTCAATTGTATTAATGTCCGACATGCAGTGTGGGTTCTAGACAGATGAGCTGTATTCGAGAATTGGTCTAGCAAATGTTTTGTGTGCTCTGATTAGTAGTGTAAGATTACCGGAGAAGAACCTATGCAAGATTAGGTTTACAACTCTTAATGCCTTTTTGGTGATGTTGTTACAGTGGGCTTTGGCACTTAGTTCATTAGAGATGAGTACTCCAAGGTCCTTGACAGAGTGAGGATCATCTACAAGGTCGTGTCCAAGGTCTGCTTGTATTTTGTGTCCTTATTCTTTTTGCCAATGTGTAAGACGGAGCATTTGTTGAGATTTGGAGTTGCCAATTGTTTGACCACTCCGACACAAAGTCAAGGTCTTTTTGAAGGGTAGCAACATTGTTGGCGATGTTAAATAGTTTTACTTCATCGGCGAAGAGAACACAGTTTCAAATAGTCTTCAATTTTCTGCAAAATCTACGGGTAATCCTTGACTTGCAACTATTCAAAGTTACAACGGCATGGCACTGAAAAGAGTGGTTTAGGACTGGTCCACACACAACTGTCGCAGCATCCCCACAGTCACATGATCAAAATTCGAGCCCTTGGCAACTAACTGGCATGTATATGTAATATTTGCAGCATCTCGAGATCCTGCGATCACCGTCTGTGACCTTCCCAGATGGCTTCCGACACACAAAGTCAAATTCACTTAACGGCCACATGATTCATTTAACAACGGCAACAATTTGCTTATCAACCAAAGATTGTTAAAAATCCAAGCCTGACTTGCTTAATAGCAGATGGAAAATTCTGGCCCCAATTGTAGTTGTAAGTTGAGGACTGCCTGTACTGAAATCACACTCAAAAGAGTGAGAAGCTGTACCTGAATTTGCTAACTTTTCAATCAAAATGGAGGATCGAAATCCATAATTTAACAAAATCATAATACGGGAGCTGCTCACCCTCTTTTTTTCTGGCCAGGATTTCTACAGCCACAGTAACTGGGTAGAACTGGGATATGATGGAATACTCCTTGACTTGGTTCAGCCGGGCCGTGAAATTCAGTCTGTCGCTGAAGGTATGGATCGGGTACAATTTTTCTTTTTTACCTGAGTTTGCCTCCACATGAGATATCGTAAGAATAGAATAGAATAGAATAGAATAGAATAGAATAGAATAGAATAGAATAGAATAGAATAGAATAGAATAACAGAGTTGGAAGGGACCTTGGAGGTCTTCTAGTCCAACCCCCTGCCCAGGCAGGAAACCCTACACCACTTCAGACAAATGGTTATCCAACATCATCTTAAAAATTTCCAGTGTTGGGGCATTCACAACTTCTGGAGGCAAGTTGTTCCACTGATTAATTGTTCTCACTGTCAGGAAATTTCTCCTTAGTTCTAGGTTGCTTCTCTCCTTGATTAGTTTCCACCCATTGCTTCTTGTCCTGCCCTCAGGTGCTTTGGAGAATAGCTTGACTCCCTCTTCTTTGTGGCAGCCCCTGAGATATTGGAACACGGCTATCATGTCTCCCCTAGTCCTTCTTTTCATTAAACTAGACATACCCAGTTCCCGCAACTGTTCTTCATATGTTTTAGCCTCCAGTCCCCTAATCATCTTTGTTACTCTTCTCTGCACTCTTTCTAGAGTCTCCACATCTTTTTTTACATCGTGGCGACCAAAACTGGATGCAGTATTCCAAGTGTGGCTTTAGCAAGGCATTATAAAGTGGTATTAACACTTCACGTGATCTTGCTTCTATCCCTCTGTTTTGTTAGTGGGTATCAGACCCTGATTCACTCAGAGGACCTTGTTCTCAGCCTGCTGAGAATTTATTTATTTAGCCTGTTGGTTGATTTATTTATTTATTTGGTCAATTTATATAGCCTCCCATCCCCCCCAAAAATGATTCAGGGATGGTGAACAATATTTAAAATAAAAGTTAAAATGATTAGAATTCCAGCTACAAAAATTGAAATACAAAGCTGCCATGAGAAATACAAGGAGCCTTGATGGAGCAGCGGACTAAAGCACTATTAAATAGCACTTAGCTGCCAGCTGCGTGCAATTACTGCAAGTTCAAATCTCACCAGGCTCAAGGTTGACTCAGGCTTCCATCCTTCCAAGGTAGGTAAAATGAGGACCCGGATTGTGGGGGCAATAAGATGACTTTGTATAATAAAGAACACCACTGGGGGGGGGGGGTGAAAGCCCTACTAAGCAAAAGTATGAAGGTATTGCTTAAAGCATTATAAGCCTCCCTGAGTCTCCGGAGAAGGGCGGCATATAAATCGAACCAATAAATAAATAAATAAATAAATAAATAATAAATAAATAATCCTGGATTTACAAGCATTCGCTTAGTGATACTTTGAAGTTAACAATGGCACGGAGCATTTATTGATTTAGCGCCATTTATTTATTTATTTGGTCAATTTATATAGCTGCCCATATCAATGAATGATTTGGGGTGGTGAACAATATTTAAAATAAAAGTTAAAAAACAGTTAGAATCGCAGCTACAAAAATTGAAATTCATACCAGCTGAGAGAAATACAGGGAATCCTTGATTTGCAATCCTTGATTCAGTGACCTTGATTGATGCCAACAATGGCACTGAAAAAAAATTGACTTACAAACAATCCTCACACTTAAAAATGTTGCAGCAGCCCCAAGGTCACATGATCAAAACTGAGGGCAGGACAAGAAGCCATGGATGAAAACTAATCAAGGAGAGAAACAACCTAGAACTGAGGAGAAATTTCCTGACAGTTAGAACAATTAACCAGTGGAACGACTTGCCTCCAGAAGTTCTGAATGTTCCAACACTGGAAGTTTTTAAGAAGTGATTGGACAATGATATAGGGTTTCCTGCCTGAGCAGAGGGATGGACTAGAAGACCTCCAAGATCCCTTCCAACTCTGTTATTCTATATTCTAAAATTCAAGCGCTTGGCAACCAGCATGAATAGCAATAGGAATGGGAATGGGTATGAAAAAGAGATGAAAGTATGAAAAAGATCCTAAGTCACCTTTTTCGGTGCTGTTGTAACTTCAAACAGTCACTAGACAAATGGTTGTAAGTTGAGGACTACCTGTATTTCATTGTTGAAATTTTTTACAGACTTCCCGTAAAGCTTAAGAAAAAGATAATACAATGGAATGGAATGGAATGGAATGGAATGGAATGGAATGGAATAGAATAGAATAGAATAGAATAGAATAGAATAGAATAGAATAGAATAGAATAGAATAGAATAGAATAGAATAGAATAGAATAGAATAGAATAGAATAGAATAGTTGGAAGGAACCTTGGAGGTCTTCTAGTCCAACCCCCTGCTCAGGTAGGAAATCCTATACCATTTCAGACAAATGGTTCAGACAAATGGTTATAATGGTTGTAGGATCACATGATCACCGTCGACCTCCAAAACTGCTTTCCGACAAGCAAGCCAATGGGGGAAGCTGGATTCACTTAACGACTTCACTTAACAACTGCAGCAATTTGTTTAATAACTGTGGTAAAAAAAGGCTATAAAATTGGGCATGGGGAAAGTCGGCACGAAGAGGCCTGGTGGCGCAGTGATTGAAGTGCAGTATTGCAAGCAAACTCTGCCCACAGTCTGGAGTTCGATCCTGACACGGGGTTCAAGGTTGACTCAGTCTCCCATCCTTCCGTGATTGGTAAACTGAGGATCCAGATTGTTTGGGGGGAGGGGGTTGTGATATATGCAAATAATGCTTCTGCATTGTAAACCGCCCAGAGAGTGCCGTAAAGAACTCCGGAGTGGTATATAAGTCTAAATGCTATTGCTATTGCAAGATTTTGCCAAGGGAAAGAGAGAGAAAAGTGGAACTTGCATTCATTAGTAGTCCATTTTGCTGAGACCGAGGAGGATCTTGGGACCCCTGCCCGCCTGCCTTTTCTCCTACCCTCTTTTTTTTCACTCCACACTATTTCTCTTGTGCCTTTTCAGCTGGCATCCGGACTTGCCACGATTGCTCTGAATGGACTTGCAAAGGAAATCTCCTGGAGAAGCTTGCTGTTCTCACCACGGGTTACTATGGTTCCCATCCTGAAAAGCCTATTGGTATGTTTTTGTTGCCAATGGAGTGGGGGGGGGAAGGCTCTGTTTGGAAGCCAAGGATAATTTTTTTCCCCTCCCCTTAATACTATCAAAGGCAAAAAGCCTCATTTGTATTCTTCTTGCATCCTTAGAGAGTTGATGCTAAAATCTGTAAGGAGGAGAAAATGAGTTTTGGCACAGCTTCGAGAACTTTTTTTTTCCTCCCAAATGTGTTTCTTTGAGATGTTCTTTTCCATCAGCTGCCTGTTTTATTTATTTGGTGTCCGATATGTGTGTGTGTGTGTGTGTGTGTGAGAGAGAGAGAGAGAGAGAGAGAGAGCACTCCTGTGGAACTGTGGAGAATGGTAGGGCCTTTTCATAGATAATTGATGGGGGAATGAATGAATCTTTTCTGCTTTAGGATTTGGAGGGTTGTTATTCTTGTGTGTGTCCTCTGAAGCCTAGTGGAGCCTTCCATATTGTTTCTCTGACAGAGGAAGGGTGGGGGGAAATAGGATAATGGAAGCCTCTAGCAAAAGAGCTTTCTAGATCGGTCCAAAAATAAATCAGTTCCTTTATCAGTCCATCCTGGCCAAAAATTCTCTGATCTCTCTTTTTTTTTAAATGCAAGAAAATCCTTTTTTTTCTTTTGCACAAAACAGAGTGCAAAACATGTTCTAACATATGCACCTTGCGCAGAATTGCTGAAAAGTTTGGGCTGGTTGGATGAAATTATAGAGCAGAAAGACCCCCATAAAGATATTGTGACAGAGCTCATATTGGTAGGAGACTGGGAGGTTTAAAAACAACATATCATAAAAACCGTATAAATGGTTGTATGAAAAGCAGAGTATTCCACAGGAATGGTATTATTCCATTATTCCATATCTGCTGAATATAACACCATATTGACAACAGGAAGGGCATCCGGCCAGTAAATACTCAGCTCCATTCAGTTGGCCAGACTCCACCCCGCAAGGGATTATGAGATCATTAAATGGAGATGATGAGGATGATGGTATTATTCCATCCTTCTCCAAATGGAATTATTCTACCCGTCTCCACCTTTGCAGGTGAAGATGCTAGGCTGACAGTCTTTTTCCTCCTTCCTTTCTCCTCAGGGAAGTGCAGTCATGGTGGGAGGTTCGATGAGAGCCGCCATCAAGAACCTCGAGGCGGCATCAATAAGGACAGCGCCTCCATGTTCTTCTCGCCTCACCATTACCTGCACCAGAAGGCAGCTAGCCTGGCCCAGGAGGCCTCCATACACTTCCTGGAGAAGATGTGGCGAGAAATAGGGAACAGGCAATTTATGAGGTAATCCGGTCCGTTCTTTTAAGGTTCTTACAGTCACTTATGGATATGGGGATTGGCCGTAAATAGTCCCAGAGGCATTTTTCTGAAGTCTCCAGAATTTCCTCCAACCATTAGTCCTGAAATTAGGTATAGGACAGTGGTGGTATTCAGCAGATTCCATCCGGTTCGGGAAAACCGGTGGTGGTGGCGGGAGGCTCCGCCAACTCACCCGGATGTAATCACGTCCTTTTTTTGATGCTCTGCGCATACGTGGAAAGTCCTGTGCATGCGGGGAGATAGCGTGAACTGGTATTCCACCCGTGGTATAGGACCATTTTACATTGATTTTACACTCCCATTGAGGCAGATTAGAAAGCCTATAAATTTATATGCTGACCATTTTACAATAGAGCGACTCTAAAGAAATTAAAAGACCATACCTATCTCTTGTGGCAAGCAGCATTGTGTTAAATGGCTGAAAAGAATTAAGGAACAGCAAGCCAAAGAAATTACAGGGACAAATGAGGAAAAGAAGATGAAAAGCAATGCATGAATCAGAGTTTAGTAGAAGCAAGGATAATTGGCAAATTTGCCATATCTCTCCATCTTTGCCAGTTATCCTTGCTTCTACTATACACTGATTCATGCATTGCTTTTTGATCTTCATTAAATTTCTCATCTCTTTTTGAGGCTCTCACGTCATGTTTCTCATCTCCTTCTTCACAACCCATTGGCTTTTCTGTTCTGTGTTTGTTCTGTGTTTTAATTCTCTATTTGCTTTCTCTATGTGACTGAACCACATCAATGTTCCTCTTTCATCCTTGCTTTTGTATGAATCCACATTCTTTCATCGCTCGTTCATTTTTGAGCCCTTCTCTTCTCGTTTCATTAAGCACGTTCCTTTCCCATCACATTCAAATTACTTTCTCCTGTCAACCTCAATTTTCATTTACTCATAACAAAGCAAGCAGAAGTGTCCTTTTTATATCCAGTCATCCCGGCTTCTTTAAACAAACACACATTTTCAGTTGTCTTGACAATCATTAATTCCTTATGATAGGCCACATGCTGCCTAATACTCTGAAAAATTTCCCTATTCATCAGTTCCATGTAACTGTCAAACAAGGCCCTCTTGATTTACAGGATATTAAATTTCAGATCTCTTCTCTTCCTTGCACTGTACAGTTTAACAGTTGCTGTAAATCAATAGAGATGACAGCCAAGAAGATAGTATTGGCTGAATACAGCAATAGACACCCAATTATACACATGCATGTTCCATTTTAAAATGTAATTTTTATTAATTTTTAATAAGTGTTATCACAAACATATAAAAACGAATGTAAAATAATGAAGAGCAGAAGCGGGAAAGGAAAAAACAGAAGGAAAGAGAGAGAGAAAGAAAGAAAGAGAAAAAGAAAGATGAAAGGAAAGAGAAGAAAAGAAAGAAGAAAGAGAGAGAAAGGAGGGGAAGGAAGAAAGGAAGGAAAAGAAAGGGAGGGAGGAGAAAGGAAGAAGGAAGAATGATGAAAGGAAGAAGGGAGAAAGAAAGAGGGAGAAAGAAAAAGGAAGGAAAGAAGAAAAGGAGAGAGAAAGGGGAAGGAAGGAAGAGGGAGGGAGGGAGGGGAAAAAAAGGAAAAGAAAAAGAAAGAAGGAAGAAGGAAGGGAGAAAGAGAAAGAAAAAGAGAAAGAAAAAAAGAAAAAAGAGAGAAAGGAGGGGAAGGAAGAAAGGAAGGAAAAGAAAGAGGGAGGGAGGAGAAAGAAAGAAAAAGGAAGGAAGAATGAAGGAAGGAAGAAGGGAGAAAGAAAAAGGAAGGAAAGAAGAAAAGGAGAGAGAAAGGGGAAGGAAGGAAAAGGAAGGGAGGGAGAAAGAGAAAGAGAAAGAAAAGAAAAAAAGAGAGAAAGGAGGGGAAGGAAGAAAGGAAGGTAAAGGAAGGGAGGGAGAAAGAGAAAGAGAAAGAGAAAGAAAAGAAAAGAAAGACCGAAGGAAAGGAGAAAGAAAGAAAGGGAGAGAAAATTTGAAGGATTTGTCCTTGTATGTTTCCAGAGATCCACACCAGTTCATTACAGTAAGCCACACTTAGTTGCATAAAGCACAATTGGTTGTTTTTGCCTAGCCTGGTAAGCTGCAACCCTTATTTTACAGACCAGAAGGACTAAGCTTACTTAACATGCTAAGCCTACATAACATACATAACACGCTAAGCCAGCCCCAAATAAACCACATTATCGCTTAGCATTATGTATGAATCTGCCCTAAAGAATAATTTATTAAATCACAATTCACACTATTTTGTTCAAAGGTTGCTAGATATCAGCCCAACCACAGGCCTGAGCTTTGTTGTGGACACCACTGGAAGTATGGGGGAAGAGATCAGCGCGGCTAAGTTTCAGGCACGGGAGATCATCGAGCGGCGCCAAGGCACCCCTCAACAACCAGATTTTTACCTCTTAGTGCCTTTCCACGATCCCAGTAAGATTACTGACGTACCGTATTTTTCAGAGTATAAGACACACTTCCCCCCCCACACACACAAAGTGAATGGAAATGTCTGTGTGTATAATACAGTGAATGTTGCCGAAGCCCTGCCCACCCGGCGTCCCCCACCCTTTGGCCTCTGCCTCCCAGCAATTTTTTTTTTTAAATTTGATTTATATGCCGCCCTTCTCCGGGGACTCAGGGTGGCTTACAATGCATTAAGCAATAGCCTTCATACTTTTGTATATTTATACAAAGTCAGCTTATTGCCCCCACAAACTGGGTCCTCAATTTACCTACCTTAGAAAGGATGGAAGGCTGAGTCAACCTTGAGCCTGGCGGGATTCGATCCTACTTTAATTGCAGACAGCTGGTCTTAAATTACAGAGCTCTGTCTGTTGAACTGTCTGTTGAGCTATCCAGGCTCAATTTGCCTCCTTGCAGCAAACAGCATGATCAGCTTCAGCACAGCATCATTTAGCATCAGCAGCTGATTTGCAGTTGAATCTGCCTCCCGGAATACCTCCTATCAGCTGTTCCAGGCTGCGGGGATCGCCACCCCCCATCGCCGCTATCGCTGCCCATCGCTGCTGCCATCTATCGCCGCCTCTGCATGCCCCATTTTCAGCCTCTGCGTGGCCTATTTCTGGCCCATTCCAGGAGGCGGGGATAGGTGGTGGCGATGGGCAATGGCTATCCCCACATCTTGGAACAGTTGATAGGAGGTATTCCAGGAGGCAGATCCAACTGCCAATCAGCTGCTCGTGCTAAATGAGGCTGTGCTGAAGCTGACCATGCTGTTTGCTGCAAGGAGGCAAATTGCTGGGAGGCAGAAGCAGTTCCCCCCCTTGTTTTCCTCTCCAAAAGCTAGGTGCATCTTATACTTCAAAGTGTCTTATAGTCTGAAAAATACGGTAGTCTCTTTTTTTAGTTGAATTTCATTTTTTATACTGTTTCTTGCTTGTTAACTTTGTCCCCAACTTTACAAAGTAGAATAGTAGAATACCAAGTTAAAAGTGAAGAATACAAAATAAATAAAGCTTAAAATGAGACACGTTGAGACAAATAGGGAATTGCAACTTATATACAAGGTTGACAGAACTTCTGGGTATTTGACCAGAGACTTTGCTGAATAAAAAACATCTTTCCCTGCTGGAAGAAGGATTTTGGAGACGAGACTCCAAAAGTCTCATCTGCAAGGATTTGGAATTTCCGATCAACAAGCTTTGGATGTTAGCAGAACAGAAAGAGGGCTCTGTCCCAATGATCTAAAAACTCAGGGAAGCTCATGTGAGAAAATATGGGGGGGGGGGAGAGTTTCTCTGAAAGATTCTAATTCAGTGTTTCTCAGTAAAAACAGTGTAACGCCACCAATGGCAATAATATTAATAGCAATAAACCATCGTAAAAAAATCAGGATAAGCATTGCAATTCTGAAATGGTTTTCTAAAATGTCTTGGAAAATATAACAGTTTTCACCTAGCACTGGATGGTTGTATGTGTGTTTTTCTGCAGAGGACATCCAAGCGATGCTTCATATACTAAAATACTATGAAATAATATCAGATGTTTTGAGAATTGGCCATTACTCTCTCTTCCCCCCTCCCTCTGTCTCTCCCTCTCTTCCTCTTTCTCTCCCTCTGTCTCTCTCGCTTTCTCTACTCCTGCTCTCTCGCTTTCTTTTCCTCCTCTCTCTGTCATGCTTTCTCCCTTTCTGCTTTCCCTTTCTCTCTCTCCTTTGGTCTTCTCTGTCCCTTTCTTCTCCCTCTCCCTTTTTCTCTCCCTCTCTCTTTCTCTATCCGTCTCTCCTTTCTCTCTCTCTCTTTTTCCCCCGTCCCTCTTCCTTTCTCTCCCTTTCCACTCTCTTTCTCTTTTTCTCCCTCTCTCCTTCTCTGTCCTTCTCTTTCCTTTCTTTCTCCCTTTCTCTTACTCTGGCCCTCTCTCCCTTTCTTTCTCTCTCCCTCTCTCTCTCTCTTCCTTTCTCTCTCCCTCTCCCTTTCCTTTCCCTCTCTCCCTGTTTCTTTCTCTCTCCCTCCCTCCTTTCCCTCTTCCTTTCTCTATCTCTCTCCCCCCATCTCCTTCTCTCTCTTTCTCTTCTAGGTTTTGGACCAGTCAGTAAGACCAGTGACCCTGAAGAATTCTGGAAAGTCTTAAACACCATCAGTCCATTGGGTGGTGGAGATGAACCTGAAATGTGTCTGTCAGCTCTGGAGGTAAATTATTCATGAAACACCCTTTATTGCTGCATAATTTTATAGATTGGAAGTTCTCAAACTGTGATCCATGCAAACTCCATTGAAAAAGCCCAGAGAAAGATTAGAAAAAAACAAAAACAAAATATTGGATCTCCACTTGATTGATGGATTTCTGAGGATGCGATTATTAAGCTATTTTGACCAGGACTGGATTATTAAATGCACAGTAAAAAAAAAGAGAGATTCAATCTAGAAATAAGGAAAAAATTTCTGACAGTGAGAACAATTAATCAATGGAACAACTTGCCTCCTGGAGTTGTGGATGCTCCATCACTCCATCTATTTCAAGAATAGACTGGACAGCCATTTCTTTGGAATGGTATAAGGCTGTGATGGCAAACCTATGGCACGGGTGCCACAGGTGGCACGCGGAACCATATTGGTGGGCACGCGAGCTCAGCTCCAGCACGCATGCGTGCGCCAGCCAGCTGATTTTCGGGCCTTCCGGGGCCACCAGAAGTCAGGAAACACACTGTTTCCGACCTCCGGAGGGCCTGGGGGGGGGAAGGCCGTTTTTGCCCTCCCCAGGCTCCTAGAAAGGCTCTGGAGCCTGGGCAGAGCAAAAAACGGGCCTACCATGCCTTCTGTGCCATCACGTGCCAAAAGTGGGGGGAGCATGGGGGGGGCGCATAGAATTATGGATGTGGGCATGTGTGCGTGTGACCCCACCGCACTCCCCCCGCTTTTGGCACGCGATGGCAAAAAGGTTAGCCATCACTGGTATAAGGTCTCCAGGGGTTGGAGCGCAAAGACCTCTGAGCCTTCCAGTCCAATGATTTTATGGTTCTAAAAATCCTAACTGGATGAGTGTGCCCTTTCCATAGAATAATTCATCTGAAATACCTTTTTCAATAACTGATCAAAGGAGAGATCTTGATTTTTATAATGTTTGGTTGATGATTGATTGATTGTGCCCCTTCAGATTCATGTTGACTGTCAGCAACCACAGAGGTAGGCTTTCTCCAGAATGATCTGCCCCCCCCATCTTGAAGTCTCCCAGTAATGTATCCATCAACACTTTAATGAAGTCCATCTACCTTGCTGCTTGTCATCCTTTATCTTTTTTTTCTACCAACAATGTCAAGCATATTTTTTTTTAAAAAAAAAATATCTGTCACGGTAGCAGCCCTCCAATATCTCAGGGGCTGCCGCAAAGAAGAGGGAGTCAACCTATTCTCCAAAGCACCAGAAGGCAAGACAAGAAGCAATGGGTGGAAACTAGGAGAGAAGCAACTTAGAACTAATGAGAAATTTCCTGACAGAACAATTAATCAGTGGAACAACTTGCCTCCAGAAGCTGTGAATGCTCCAACACTTGAAGTTTTAAAGAAGAGTTTGGACAACCATTTTTCTGAAACGGTATAGAGCAGTGATGGCTAAATGTTTTGCCATCAAGTGCCAAAAGCACGGGGAGCACGTGGGGGGGGATTTCGCATGTACGTGCCCACAGCCATAATTCAATGCGCCCCGTCCCCTCGCATATGCGCGCATGACCCCCCCTCTCCCCCCGCTTTTGGCACATGATGGCATGGTGGGCCCAGTAGGCCCGTTTTTCATCCTCCCCAAGCTCCAGAGGCTTTCTTCGAGCCTGGGGAGGGCGAAAATAGCCTTCCCCACCCCCCGGAGGCCCTCCGGAAGTTGGGCTCATTTGCCAACTTCCGGTGGGACCAGAAGGCCCGTTTTTCGCTCTCCCCAGGCTCCAGAGGCTTTCTGTGATTTTGGGGAGGGCGAAAACAGCCTTCCCCACTCTACGGAGGCCCTCCGGAGGCCGGAAACAGTCCATTTGCTGACTTCCAGTGGGACCAGAAGGCCCGTTTTTCGCTCTCCCATCGCTCCAGAGGCTTTCTAGGAGCCTGGGGAAAGAGAAAAATGGACCTTCTCTACCACCACCACCCCCGGAAACCCTCCAGAGGCCGGAAACAGCCTGTTTCCCAACTTCCGGTGGGCCCGGAAAGCCCGAAAATCAGTTGGCTGGCACGCACATGCGTGCTGCAGATGGACTAGGGCAACACTTGCGTGCCCACTGATATGTCTCCACGTGCTACCTGTGGCACATGTGCTCCAAGATCCATTCCAACTGTTATTTTATTCTGATAAATGTCATGTTCAGGGGATGTATATGAATCTTCATTGTCTTTCTCTTTTTTTTCCACTTAGCTTGCCCTCCAGAACTCGCCACCCTATTCTGAGATCTTTGTCTTCACTGATGCATCTGCTAAAGATGCTCACCTGAAGAACAGCGTGGAATCCCTAATTCAGGAAAAGAAGTGCAAGGTCAGCTGAGCCTCTTCCTTTTATCAAACAGTTTCCTTTTGGGGACATTTCTTTCCAGTTGTGTAGTATGCCGGTGCAAAATATGCCAGCCTTTTCCTCCCAGCATCCTACTACATCCAGGCACTGGGGTGTCAGATGCTGTGGCTAAGAAACCAGGCTCATGGATGTTTGGTGGGGATAAGGCAGCAGGAGGGAATGATAAAAATTTAATAAATAAACAATAAATAATAATAATGATGGTATGTGTGATTGTATCATCACACAAATTTCGCAACTTAGATACTTGCATGAACCATTGGGACACAAGTACTGTGTTTCCCTGAAAATAAGACCAGGTCTTATATACACTGCTCAAAAAAATAAAGGGAACACTAGCAGAAGACATCTGAGATCTGAATGAATGAAATAGCCTTATTAAATACTTTGTTCGTTACATACAGCAGTTTTGTGTTCCCTTTAGTTGTTTGAGCAGTGTATAAACTACTGTATGTAAAGAACAAAGTATTTAATAAGGCTATTTCATTCATTCAGATCTCGGATGTCTTCTGCTTGTGTTCCCTTTATTTTTTTGAGCAGTATATATATTTTTGGGACCAAAAGACCCATTAGGTCTTATTTTGGGGGGGATGCCTTATTTTGCGCCCGGCTGCCTGCTCTCTCTCCCACCATCTGCTTGCCCACGGCTGCAATGGCTTACAGGGCTTCCCAGGGGAGACAAAAGTTTTCACCTGGACTAAGAAATGATGGAGACTTGAAGCTTTGTCTACTTGCAAATGGGACTCTTGGAAATGGAGCTAATCGCTCCGTTTAAAAGCAGCCCATTTGTAGGCAGACAAAGCTTCATCTCCCTCTGGGCTTGGTGGGTGTAGCTTGGTGGGCTTGGCAGGGGAAGGTTATTGTAAAATCCCAATTTCTTCCCGATCAGCTGGGACTTGGGAGGCAGAGAATAGATGGGGGCGGGGCCAGTCAGAGGTGGTATTTATCGGTTCTCCGAACTACTCAAAATTTCCGCTACCGGTTCTCCAGAACTGTCAGAACCTGCTGAAACCCACCTCTGCCACCATCTTTTGGCTTGCCCATGGCCGTGTCAGAATCGCCTGCCTCCCCCATGCCTCTGCCTCCACCTGCTGCCGCGCAAGCCTCCCGTGAATCAAGCAGATGTGCAGCACGCACAGATTGCCTATCTCCTCCCCCCACCTCTGCCTTCATGCTCCGACTTATCTGCGCTGCGCCAAAGGACCGATGGGCTGCTGCTGCTGCTGCTGGACACTGTCAGCCCCCGCTGTTCTACCCCAGCTTCAGATTCCCAGAGAATGTGACACACACCAAGCTTTTGCAGACACTGTTTAATTCCAAACAAACCTCTTTCAAGAATGCAGGCTTCCCGTGCAAAGGGTCCTTATCAAAGTTATTAGGAACAAAGTCTGACAAAGGTTGGCAATCAGCCCAGAAAACCAGATATGAGAAGTCGCTCGCTCTCCAAGATGCTCTGTAGTAATGAGAAGTTGTTTCTAGCAAGAAAGCAGTAGCTGCGTGTGACTTAAATAGGCTAAGGGAGTGGCCAATTATCCTCAAGCCCTACTCTCAAGGAAACCTCCTCCTCCTGAGTAGCCACTCCTGCCTTTTGGCAGCCCTGTGTGCCCAAGCATTGAGGAGAGGCTCCTCCACTTCGCTCTCTCCACTGGAAGGAGACTCTGGAGGTTCTGAAGGCCCTGGCTGAGTCTCTGCCTCTGGCATCACATCCTCTTCGGCCTCCTCGCTGTCCGACGTGAGCGCCGGCTGAGCAGGCTGCTGGCGCGACACCACACCAGCCACCTCGTCGTCGGGATCAGCCACGATCCATGCAGGCCGCTGGCAGGCCACAACACCCGCATGCTCACCACCTTGTGCTGCCACGTCCAACGCCCCAGGCATATTTTTGGCGTAGGGCTTATATTAGGCCCAGTATAGTTGGCTGGGAAATTCTGGGAGCTGAAGTCCACATAGCTTCAAGTTGCTGAGATTGAAAAAAACTGTATTAGCATATTTGACTCATCATAGTGAGGTTTGCTGCAAATGCTGCTGGTTGGATTTAGGACTGGGAAGAACAGGATTCAAATCCATCCTCAGTTATGGAAGGTCAATGAGAATCTTTCAGCCCCATCTAACTGACAAGAGGGCCAATTGTGGGAAACAAATTGGAGGAGAAGACGTATGTCACCTTGAATTCCTAGCAGAAAGGCTGCAGGTAAATCTTACGATAAAATAAAAACCAAAAACAAGAAATACTATTCCAAAATGGTATATCGTGTCCATAGGTGGGTTTCAGCAGGTTCTGACCAGTTCTGGAGAACCAGTAGCAGAAATTTTGAGTAGACTGACTGGCCCCGTCCCCATCTATTGTCTGCCACCCAAGTCCCAGCTGATCGGGAGGAAATGGGGATTTTGCAGTAACCTTCCCCTGGAGTGGAGATTTTACAGTATCCTTCCCCTGCCACGCCCACCAAGCCACGCCCACCAAGCCATGCCACACCCACCAAGCCACGGCCACAGAACCGGTAGTAAAAAATTTTTAATCCCACCACTGATTGTGTCCCCAGCCACCATTTCCAAACACAACGTTACCATTTTCATGCAAGATCGACCCACATTTCTAAACTCTTTTGATACAGAATATTCTTTAGAATATTCTGCATTCTGGATCCTAAACCTGGAATTCTTTCTTTCTCAATATCAGGTGACCTTCCTAATCACAGAAGACCCATCCAAGACTCGAACGAAGCGGGAGACGCTTGCCCCGAACCGATTCGACTTGTACGTTCACTTGGCTGAGAGTTCGGGAGGCCAGATTATATTCACAGACAACGATAATATCCGGCGGATGGCTGAGATTATTGGCGAATCCAGTTTATCTTCGGTAATGGCAAGGTGCATGTGTGTATATGTATACCGTGTTTCCCCAAAAATAAGACCCTGTCTTATATTTTTTTGAACCCCAAAATAACCGCTTGGCTTTATTTTTGGGGAGGTCTTATTATTTTGGGGCGCATGGAGCAAGATGGGGCTCCTCTTGCCGTCTTACCTGATTTCCAGCTCTGTGTTTAAATATTTTCGGGGAGGGCTTATATTTGGGGCGAGGCTTATTTTAGCGCATGCACTCAAAAGCCCGATTGGGCTTACTTTCAGGGGATGTCTTATTTTCGCGGAAACAAGGTACTTAGTAAATCATACAGGTCAAGAATGTAACAAACATAATTGGGACCCCAATTTCTGTTAACAAACAAGGTCATTGGTAAGTGATCTTAGAACCTTTTTTTGCTGTGATTTGCTAAACAAATCACTTCAGTTGTTCAGCTGGCTTCCCCATTGGGTTTTCTTGTCAGACGGTCGCAAAATAATGATCACATGACTCTGGGACATTGTAACCATCATAATTGCATGCCAGTTGCCAAGCATCACATGACCCATGGGAATGCTGCAACGATCATAAGTGTGAAAAGCAGTCGTCGGTCACAAGCAACCGTTCTTCATATATGTTTTTGTCTCCAGGCCTGTAATCTTTTTAGTTGCTCTTCTTTGCACTTTTTCCAAAGCCTCAGCATCTTTTTTGTAATGTGGTGACCAAAACTGGATGCAGGATTCCAAGTGTGGTCGGTCGTAAGTCGAGGACTACCTGTATTATATTTTTCTAGGTGACTCTCTTTCGCTACCACAAAGGAAACATCTTGAGACCTAAAGGGACTCAACGCAGGACAAAGAAGCAGGCTCCCCAGTTGGCAAGACACCAGTTCTGGATTGATAGTTTGGTGGACCATGTGGTGGTAACCATCCAAGGCTCCGTGGAGTTCTTTGAAATAAGGGACCCTACAGGTAGACATCTATATTCCCTCTTATACAGGGGTGGGTTCTAAATTTTTTTACTACCGGTTCTGTGGGTGTGGCTTATTTTGTGGGCATGGCTTGATGGTCATGTGACAATTCTTTAGGATTTAGCAGAGGTACTGGTCTACCAGGCTTTTAACTGCTTGCAGAGCCGTACCGGTCTACCCATTTGTTCTTGGAGCGTTCCGGTCTACCTATTTGTTTTTGGAGGCACCGGTCTACCCATTTGTTTTAAGAGGCACCGGTCTACCCATTTGTTTTTGGAGTGTTCTGGTCTACCACCACACTGCCTTTTACTGCTGATCAGCGGTAGGGAGGCCCTTTGAAGTCCCGCAGCAAGAGTTTAAACAGTTTTTTTCCTTCTAGCCGATCAGCTGGGACTCGGGAGGCAGCGAATAGATTGGTGGCGGGACCAGGCAGAGGTGGTATTTAGCTGTTCTCCGAACTACTCATAATTTCCACTACCGGTTCGCAAGAACCGGGGAGAACCAGTAGCAACCCACCACTACTCTTATAGCGATTTGTTTTCATGTTTTAGGTCTTGTACTTTTTTTAAAAAAAATGCTTTTACACTTGGCATATTGTTTCTTTTTCTTAATTTTGGGGGAAATGAATGAATTAACGTTGGATTAACAGTGGGGAGATCAAAATATAGCTTATTCTCAGCCATAGAAGCTCCACAGGGGGTTTTGGGCAGTAATTTTTTCCTCACAGGATGGTTGGGGAAAAAATAAGAGGAGAAAGCACTATATATTTCACCTCAAGTCCTGTACTATACAAAAAGGTGAGTTATAGATAGTCATCTACTAATGACCTGTTGCTTAGCAACCATTTGAAGTTACGATATAGACCCTGAAAAAAACTACTTACAATCCGATTCAAATTTTCAGTGGCCACATCCTACCTATTATCACATGATCACATGTTGGGTGCTTGACAATTGGCTCACATTTATGCTCGTTTGCTTCGTCCCACAGTCACATGACCACATTTTGGCATTTACTTCCAGTTTGTGGCGAAACCAGACCAAAATGATTTTGCTTAAATGATCACAGCATTCATTTTTTGACTGGTGCAAAAAATGCTTTATGATTGCCGAAAGGTCAAAAAAATTAGTCGGTCAAGTGGATGATCTGTTTTATGACCATCATGACTCACAACCATAATGAGCAGGCTCCATTACCGTCATAAATCGAGGACTACCCATATAGTATCTAACAAATGAATATTTATTTGTATTCATCAAAATTTAAAAAAAAAATACTCCTGGTAACTTACATAGAATAAATAACATAGAATAAATAACACAGTTTAAATATTCACAGCACAGTCAAGAAAACTGACAGTCGGACTTAAAAAATTATAATACTGAACAACGCAAGAAAAAACATAAAAGATAATTTAAGAGTTGGAGATAAAAATGAGGCCATGTCAAATCAGGGAAAGGCTCCAACACTGGAAGTTTTTAAGCAGAGACTGGACAGCCACTTGTCTGAAATGGTATAATGTTTTCTGCTCGAGCAACTGGTTGGACGAGAAGACCTTAGAGGTCCCTTCCAACTCTATTGTTCTAACCTGATTTTTAGCAGTTTTTGAAAAATTGACAAAAAGGTGGATTGACCTAATTTTCAAAGAGAGACTATTTCACAACATCAGCTACTATGGAGAAGCATAGGACATAGAACAACAGAGTTTGAAGGGACCTTGGAGGTCTTATAGTCTAACCCCCTGCTCAAGTAGGAGACACTATACCAGGGGTCAGCAACCTGTGGCTCTGGAGCCACATGTGGCTCTTTTATCTCTCTCCTGTGGCTCCCTGTCGCTGGTTGGCTCCACAGTTGATAGGGCTTTTGGTTAGAGCAGGTAGAGGAAAAAGGACACCCCGCTAGGAGGAGTCTCTATGGTGGAGGAACTGGACTTCCGGTCGGCTCCAGAATTGAATGGAGGGCTTCTCGTTAGGACCTTTGTGGCTCTTTGAGTGTTTAAGGTTGCCGACCCCTGCAGTATACCCTTTCAGACAAGTGGCTGTTCAGTCTCTTTTTAAAAGCCTCCAGTGACAAGAGTACCCGCAATTTCCAAAGGCAAGCCATTCCACTGATTTATTGTTCTTCATAACCAGGAAATTTCTCCTTAGTCCTAGGTTGGATCTAACTTTAATGGTCTCAGAAATGAGGAATGCGTAGTAGTTTCTTCCTAAAGGGATCTTATTGATTGGGTCAATTCTGGCTGGTATAGGTGGTCCGGCAGGTTTTATTAGGTGAAAACCAGCACTTGAAATTGAACTTGGAAATCAACCGGTAACCAATGCAGGCCTCCAGAACTGGGTTCACATACTCCTGGGAATCCGGACTACATTCCACTACAACTGTGGAACGCTGCAACCATCCATAAAGTGAAATGTGAGGTGTAGGGTGCCCCCATCAGAACTTTGAAATGAGATTGCTTTTGGAGGGTCCATCATAATTTCGAATGGTCACTAAGTGAGCAGTTGTTAAGTGAGGACTACCTATACTTGAGTTTATTCTTAAACACCACTGATGTCCTTCCCACCTTTTTTTTGTACAGATAGATTCCAAACTGATGCGACAATTCATGGTCCCTTAGCCAAGATCCAGCACATTGGCAGAATTTATAGAGCATTCCTTTCCGCTCCTGTCCATCCTGGGGAATGGACTTTGAAACTTCAGTCCAAAGGGCATTATTCGGTGCACATTCAAGGTGAGAAATGGGTTTAAACTGGGCTCTTTGCTCAGCGGGACCAGTCTTTCCATTAAGCATAGTGACACTGATTTCGGGGTGTAGGTTGTCTCCACTAGGGGTGGGCTGCAGGGGTTCGCAGGGGTTGGGGAGAACCTCTAGCTAAGATGCTGTGCAGTTCGGAGAACCCCCAAATCCCACTCCTGGCTGGCCCCGCCCACCCCACCTCTCCTAAGAGTCCCCACGCAGCCCATTTTGGATGCAGGTAAGTGCAGGGCACGCATGGAGGCTCAGGGAGGCTGAAAAATGGGCCTACTGGAAGTTCGGGAAGGCCTCTGGAGCCTGGGGAGGCCATTTTTGCCCTCCTGGAGGCTTGAGGAAAGCCTCTGGAGCCCGGGAAGTGCAAAAATGCCCAACCCTGGTCTCCACCAATATAAAGCTGCAGTAGTCATTTGTCATTCTTAGTGGCCAGGTTCTTTAAACAAGCCAATTAAAAAAAATTAAGGGTTGGGGGCAAAAAAAAAGATAGGACAATTGGAGAGTCCTCGTATGTAATGGGGAAGTCATGTTCTGTGTTCTAAAAAAAATGAGTGAAGAAAAGTTAGCATTTTCAGTCTTTAAAAAATTGTATTCTTCAACTCCCTAGTCCATTGCTGGTCGTGGCAATAGCAATAGTACTTAGACTTACTGTATATACCACTCCAGAGTGCTTTACAGCACTCTCTGAGCAGTTTACAATGTCAGCATGTTACACCCCCCCCCCCACAAAATCTGGGTCCTCATTTTACTGACCTCAGAAGGATGGAAGGCTGAGTCAACTGGCCCCATCATGATCGAACTCCAGGCTGTGGGGCAGAGTTTGCATGTAATACTGCATTCTATCCACTGCGCCACCAGGGCTCTGGTGGATCTGGTTTTAAACTATCCGAATGTTTTGACAGGTCATAGCACCCTCGATTTCTTGTATTATTTTGCTGTTCCTGTTGATGGACGTCACCCCGGGTTATTCATGCTGGATAGTCCTCCTGTTGAAGGTAAATATGGAGAGTGTTTCTGTTCAGAAGATCCATGTTTACTTTTACATAAATGAGAGATCTATTGGTAGCCTTCCATTACATATTTGGCAATCATAGCTGATTGTGGTAGAATGAAGTCTGGAGTCCCGGGAAGGAGGGGCTGCATTCCAGAGGACCAAGAGACAGCAAACTTTAGATTGTTTGGGAGAATGAGAATTGAGATAGCTCCTCTGTAGAAATTCTTAGAGCATATGTTTAATGATGCAAGTACCCGTGTTTCCCTGAAAATAAGATCCTGTCTTATATATATATATATTTTTGCCACCAAAAAAGGCATTCATGTCTTATTTTCGGGGGGAGGGGATGTCGTCCACTGGCTCACCTCACTTGTGCATGTCGCCCCCGGCCTCCTTTTCACTATCAGAGGCCTTCAGGAGCTTTTTCTGCAACCAGCAAGGATGGCAAGTGTTTCCTGAGGGCCTCTGCAGCTGATTGATCCGGAGCTCTGTTATCGGCTGCAGAAGCCTTCAGGAAAACCTTGCTGGCTGAGGATGAAATGGGTCGGCAAGGCAGGTGTCGGGGTGTGTGAGGCCTGGCTGCAACTGTCCGATGGTAAGTAGTAGGGCAGCTCTATCCCCCCATCCCCACCCTTTTTACCCATGTTACCCTGGAGTGGGCGGAGTCTTAATTAGGGCTTATTTTGAGGGTAGGGCTTATATTGGACCACATGTAAAAATCAAGCTGGGACTTGCTTTCGGAGTAGGTTCAGGGGTAAAATCCAGCAGGTTCTGTAGAACCGGTAGCAGAAATTTTGAGCAGTTCAGAGAACCGGCAAATACCTCCTCTGGCTGGTCCCAGAGTGGGGTGGGAATGGGGATTTTGCAGTATCCTTCTCCTGCCACGCCCACCAAGCCATGCCCACCAAGTCACACCATGCCCACCAAGCCACACCCACAGAACCGGTAGTAAATAAATTTGAATTTCACCACTGGGTAGGTAGTATTTTTGGGGAAACATGGTAATTTGCCTTAGGATGACAAGATTTTGTCTATAAATGAGTAACAATAAAGAAAACTGTTTACAACTCACTCTGCATGTCTTTCTTGATTTTTGGAGCCTGACACTTATCTCTGAAGAGTGTGATTTTATGGGAAATTATCCCTCAACTTGTACCATCATAACTTAACCTTAGAAATCATGGATCATTTCCTTCTGACATTATGCTTTCAGATGAGTCGTTGATTATTCAGTCAATCCGTCCCAACTTTTTTCTGTCTTTCTCTTCATTGGTGTTCTTTCCTACGCCAGTTCCATTTTCCCCCCTCTTTTCAGAAAATAATAATCTCTAAAGCAGAAAATGATGGCTTTTTTTTTTTGCACTATGCCTTTTGATTAGTAAGGTTGGCAGATCTCTATGTGGAAGCATTCGTGATCTGCTGCATCTTATTTTCCATCTTAAGCATAGAGACAGCAGTGCTAGAGTGTCGCCTAACCATTATTTTCTCACCCTGCTTCCTCCCACCCTTTTGTGTTAATCTGACAAAAGCATCACCCAAAATACAGGCTGATTTGAATATGGGGGAGAAATTTATAGATGTTCATCCCTGTCTCTGCTATGATGCTTTGAGCCTGTACCTCATTGTGGAAAGAAGGAAGAACCATATCAGCACTGTTTGAATTCCCCACTTCAAAAAAATAAAATGTCCATGAATGAATTGCCCCTATGACTAGGTAGGATAGAGGGGAAGGAAGCTAACCATCAGACTTCAAGAATTTAAGTGAGCGGTCAGACGAGGAGAACCAAAATCTTTGCTAGCGTCACATTGCAATAAACAAGAACATACTGTTCTGACCTAGGCTTCCTTAAAAAGCATGAAGCAGAGTCTTGGTCCCGGCAAAACCCCTTTTATTTACACGACTGTGAATTCCTTTCATTCTCAGTCAGCAAGGCTTGGCAAACAGTCTTTCAGAGGAATATTTATCAACACAAACCTTATCTCGCTTGGAAAGCTGCCAGATAACTAGTTTCTAAACGCAAGGCAAGGCAAAACTAGGCCCAGAGTCTCTTAGAGTCATGAACAGAACTTTCCACTCTTGAAACCACTGAATGAAAAAATTATTTCCTGGAAAAGCCCACTCCCCATTCGCTCCTCTTTTGTTTCTATGGGAGGGGCCAATCACCTCCAAGGTGTGGCTTTACTCCCAAGTCAACCCTGCTTTCTTAGTTATTTTTTATTTCTGGCAGCTCTGTGTATGCACACACTGGGAACAGGCTCCAGCTGTCCTTCTGCCTCACTGCTGTCTAGCTCCCTCTCTGCCTCCAATGCAGAGCCCTCGTCCGAGCTTTCCCCAGCCCCCAGGATTGGTCCATGTTCCTCCCCAACCTCCTCACTGTCTGACTCTGCTGCCAGTTCTGCTGGTCACCAGCGGGCCACAACACATACATTCAACTTTGCAGTTACCAAGATTGTTGGACGAGCAGGCACAAAAACAGCCAGGGAAGTGATTGAAGTCTGGGAAACAGGCTCCTCATCAATCAACAGGAGTGCTGATTGACCCCCAGATTATCAAGTACTTAGGAGGCGGGGGCTTGGCAGCACAAGGAAACAACAGCCAATCACTTTATAGCCAGCCATCAATACCAATGCAATCTACATCTAAAAAGTTACACACAATAGGCACCATAGAAATACCACACACAGAACAGCCAAAGCACACAGAGAAGTTCCTTGAGGATGGGCTCCAGCACAAGTCCAAAAGCTCAGAAGACAAAACCTCTGGTCCTGGTGACTGACCCAGATTGGATCCTGCAAAATGTAACATCCAGTTGTTCCTTAGAACTGTCTCCATCTTTAGTCTGAACACACACAAACATACACACACATTCCTTGTTTGAGGATGAAAGGCACATCAGGTTCTTTAGAGATTGGATGTCTGGTACATTTAGCATTTGCTTTCCAACAGGTTTGCCTACCTACCTGGTTGTCATGGCGATTGGTCTGAATCAGACTAAATCGGGCTCCGTTCAGCTACAGTCGGTGAACTTAGAAGCAAGAACAGGCAGCCTCGGGGAGTTAAAACTGCAGAGAAGAGACAGTCGGATGGACCTGTTTGTGGCCGAGCTGCCTCCCACTCTATCAACCACCAAAAGCTTTTCCATAGTGGTACATGGAATGGATGGTGGGGGCCAGAAGTTGGAGAGATCTGCTCCTCAAGTTGCAACTGTCACAGGATCCCTCCTAGAGGTAAGAGGAAAGTTAGAGGTGGAAGATTTGGGGTGTCTACCTGTATTTTACAGCTGTATTTTACAGGTTTCTCCTTTTCCTGCCGTTATTGTACTATTGACATTCTGTTCTGTAGAAGTTAACATTTTTGATAGGTGTGTCAGACCGGTTCGCAAGAACCGGTAGTAAAACTGGCAGGAGGCTCCGCCCACTGACCCAGACATCATTATAGGTGATCTGGACATCCGCGGACGCGATGCAAACCGGTAGTAAAGGAAAGTAGAACCCACCCCTGGTGTGTGTGTAGATGTATAGGCCTTGACGTATGACTTAAAGAAGTTACGATGGACCCCCCCCAAAGGAGTTCAGAGTGCCAATGGCCATGCTGCCCCGTGGTTGCATGACTGCATTTGGGGTGCTCAGCAGCCAGCCCACATTTATGGGCATGCACAGCATCCCGCAATTACTTGACTGGAATTTATGCCCCATAGCTAACAATGGAGTAACATTACAATTGAAATGTTTGCTTAATGATTGCTACAAAAAAGTTGTAAAATTGGACATGGTCATTTGATGGCCCGCTTAAAAAATTGTCTTGATTTACAACCGTAATTGTAGGCTCAATTAAGGTCATAAATCGAAGAATAAACCAGGGGTGAAATCAAGTAGGTCCTGGAGAACCGGTAGCGGAAATTTCGAGTAGTTCGGAGAACCGGCAAATACCACCTCTGGCTGGTCCCAGAGTGGGGTGGGACTGGAGATTTTGCAATATCCTTCCCCTGGAGTGGGGTGGGAATGGAGATTTTGCAGTATCCCTCCCCTGCCACGCCCACCAAGCCATGCCCACAGAACCAATAGTAAAAAAAAATTGGATTTCACCACTGACACAAACACACACACATGCATATGCAGTATATACAGACACACACATACGTAAACATGTTTTCTATCCCATGTGGCTATGTATGAATAATGCCACAGATTGTAGCAAATCTGTGGCACCCAAACCAGACAGAATGGAGACAAGAGTTGAAGAACTGGTAGTGGAAATTTTAAGTAGTTCGGAGAACCGGCAAATACCACCTCTGGCCGGCCCCAGAGCGGGGAGGGAATGGAGTTTTTGCAATATCCTTCCCCCAGGAATGGGGAGGGAATGGGGATTTTCCATTATCCTTCCCTTGGAGTGGGGTGGGAATGGAGATTTTGCTGTATCCATTTCCTACCACGCCCACTAAGCCACGCCCACAGAAGCGGTAGTAAAAAAATTTGGATTTCACCACTGAAACAGCTCCTTAACAAAGGACAAGAGAAATATATTTAAACAATCATGTTAGTTTTTGCATTTTTGCTCTCTAATTCTGTCCCTTCTCAGTACAGTACCTCTGACATGGTTTTCTGTGTTTTTCATGCTGTTTTTCCATTACTCCACTTTCTGAGGTATTTCCTCTTCAGGACTGGGCTAATATTTTTCTCCTACCATCTAATACGAGTTTTAAAATCTTCTCCTTCAAAATCTCAGTCCCTGATCGGCCTTCCTAGCTAATTAATGTTCATCTGAGCTCTCTTCTGTTTTTAAACTGACCTGCTAACACATCTATCAGCAGATACTTAAGGAATTATCTTTTCAGGGCAATTTCTTTTGTGATGTCTCTCTCGATCTTAGTTCTGTAATTTAAAAACCCTGATTTGTTCCAGCTGAGCAGAGAGACTCCTGTGTTCCCAGGAAGACGGGTTTCCATTTCCTGGAAGGTCACAAATCCTGGTGCACCTAAATATTATGGACTAAAAGTGATCAGTCTTCCCCGAATTCCAGCTGACATCTCTAACGCCAGGTAATTTTTCTAAGTGTTCATGATAAGCAACATTAGAAGTTATTTTTCTTATGTTGAGGGTTGATATATAGTGTTTCCTGCTTGCGTGCCTAGAGTCAAAACCGCTTAAGTTTCAAAATTACTTTGCAGACAAGAATGAAATATTCTGCCCTTTTAATATTTCCTAAAATATTTCATTTTTCTAGGAGAGGGGTGGGTGCTAACTTCCTACAGTATCTAAGATAAAGTTTCAGAGCTCTGCGTAATTCTCTGTCCTTTACGTCTGGCAGGGAAAAAGTGAGGCATAGAAAATAAGGATTCATTCGACCATTCCTCTATAATAAAGATGAAAACATTTGTCAGACAAGGTGTAGGGTCTCCTGCTTGGGCAGGGGGTTGGACTAGATGACCTACAAGGTCCCTTCCAACTCTGTTAATCAGAATCGGAAGTATTGTCATTTTCAATTTTTCTTTCTTGCAGACTGCAGTTAGGCTTCAACCAAACAGGGACAGGACAGATATTCCTGAACATTCCTGATACAGCTCTACCTGGGTCACTGATTACAATAACCTTGCAGGCCAACTCTCTCAACTCCTCTGCAGATCCTGATTTTGCCCATATCGATCTTCTGGTGATGCCTCAACCTCCGGTGAGTCATGCCATGTTGAAGAAGGGAGCTACTTGGATGGTTTGAGAGGTCCTTCATTTCTACCAAAAACAATTTTATGGGATCAGATAGGAGAACCACCTCATGTAGTACTCTGCCTTAAGCAGTGAAGATTAGTAGAGTCTGCTACAGTTGTCCAGCTCTGTCCTTAAGGACAGTGAGATGCTTGCCTCTTCTCAGAATCTGCTGCCTTTGGCAACGTCAGGAAAGAGATGGAGAATATCCATCTTGTTAGGACATGTTTGATATGTGTGGTTTGGGTACTTCTTGACTGTAAAGATTCCCCTCACACATATGTGCTAGTTGTTCCCGACTCTAGGGGATGGTGCTCATCTCCGTTTCAAAGCCGAAGAGCCAGCGCTGTCCGAAGAAGTCTCCGTGGTCTTGTGGCCGGCATGACTAAACGCCAAAGGCGCACGGAACGCTGTTACCTTCCCACCAAAGGTGGTCCCTATTTTTCTACTTGCATTTTTTTATGTGCTTTCAAACTGCTAGGTTGGCAGAAGCTGGGACAAGTAACGGGAACTCATCCCATTATGCGGCACTAGGGATTCGAACCACTGAACTGCTGACCTTCTGATTGACAAGCTCAGCGTCTTAGCCACTGAGCCACTGCATCCCTATCTTGACTGTAGCAGTTAGCTAAATGAATTAATGTGTGAGTGCCACTCTTAAGTGAGTGGATCCTTCTTGACATCTTGAATTAAATACACAAGGGGTTCTGGAACCAGAACCCACCACATCTGGAGGGCAACAAGTTGGGAAAGATTGATAAACTTCTGCTCACTTTTTATAAACATCTAAGATATGGAGCCTAGGGGAATTCACTGGATACCCCACTGGGCTGCATACATTCTTAAGCAATGCAGTAAACTAGCAATATTTTTTATCGTATGGGCAAGTGGCTTTGAATGACAGTGCAAGGAACTTGCATCTGCTTTTCCCAGGTGTATTATTTAAGACTACAATACTTAAATCAATTGACTGTGCATTGAACACTTGCCAGTCCAATGTTTGATTTATTGCAGGGGTGTCAAACTCTATTTCATTGAAGGCGGCATCAGGATTGTGTTTAACTTCGGGGGGCCGTGATAAGTGTGGCCAGGGGGCATGGCCAGTTCGACATCACTCATGTTGGGGGCACCTGTTAAGGCAGGACTTCCCTCAGACCCTCCCTCACTCTCATCATAATCTCCTCTCCCTCCTTCCCTCCATCCCTCCCTCCCTCCCTTCCTTCCTTTTCTTTTTCTTCTTTTTCCTTCCCTCTTCATTCTCCCTTTTTCTTCCTTCCCCTTTCCTTATTTTTCCTTCCTTGCTCTCTTCCCATCTTCCCATCTTTTTCTTTTCTTTTCCTTTCTCCTTTCCTGTCCCTTCTTGCATGCTCAAGAGGGGAAACATTTCTTCTTTTGTTTTTAGTTTGTTTTGTTAGCCCTCTACCAGTGAAAATGGAACTTTGGGGGGGGGGGGCTGTGTGCACCCCCCCAGGCCCCATTTTTGGCCGTGACAGCCTCCTGCAGCCCTTTGCCGGTGAAAACGGGCCCCCTGGAGTCCTCCCGAGCTCCGTTTTTGCTGACAAAGGTATCACAGGCTGATCTTTTGCTGTTTCCAGGGTGGTCCCACAGGCCAGACCTAAGCAGCCCACGGGCCTTGAGTTTGTCACCCCTGATCTATTGCAACTTGTCCCTTTCGTTCTTTAATCATAGGTGGAGACCATCTCATCCCCAGTATGCAATGTCACATCTTCAGAGAATTCCTGTGGTCCACCACAGTCCCCTTGTCGCAGCCAACGATGGACAGCTACCTTGCAGATCTGGGACAAAGCTGGCATTCACTCCGTACAGGTGGAAAACGGTCTGGTGCTTCCTCACCAAGCCCATGGGCTGGTGGAAATAGTCACTTACACCTCAGATTGTTGCTCACGGCAGGCGGAACTGGTGGTCACCAACCTTCTTGGGGAGAAATACCGATGCCAAGTTGAAGTAATGCCTCCTGCCCTTCCTGGCAAGACAGTAACCGCACCTCCAGATGATGTTAGGATGGTGGCAGATGCTGCTGGTGCTGCTGATAGGGCTGTTGCTCCTTCTTCCATGATCTGGTGGTGGATCTCAACAATCTTGTTGGTCATTGTGTGGCTAGGACCATAAGGCTGCCATTTATGGGAGTAGTTCTCGGTGTTCTGGCTGCCCTCTGCTGGGAAATGATGGCATTTTACCTTATTGGAGAGTGAAGTTAAAAAGAGAGGATGGACTGAGCAGGAGAGCAAAATCTAACATTGGATGAGGAAGGAAGGGAAGGAAGGAAAGGAAAGAAAGGAAGGAAGGAAGGAAGGAAGGAAGGAAGGAAGGAAGGAAGGAAGGAAGGAAGGAAGGAAGTCAGTCCTCAAAGGACCATTGTAGGATGTCACATTGGAAGTCCTGGTCAGTGTGACGGGAAAGTCACTAAAGTTCTCCTACCTGATTGGAAGAGCTGAGTTAGAGAGAGAACACGATTTTTTTTTCTTTAATGGGGTAGTAGAGCATCCATTAACACAATCTTGTGGCTTTTGACCAGGTAGCCAGGACTGTTCATCTATCAGGTGGTGTTTTCCAACTATGAGCTTGCTCTCTAGTGTGAGATGGGCTCCTTGAAAATAATTTTAACTGGACATGGTAGGATAGTTGTTCTGATCACTATGCAGAGGATGGGCTTTAGCCCTAGGATGTGATTTCCCAAGAGGAATTGTCCAAAGGCCTATGTGGGGCCTGAACCCACAGTCTTGCTGCTAGTAACCACATGCTTTGATGGACAGTACTAGTGTTTGGGGTTGCTAGTCCTACAGGCTAAGCATGCTTACCCCTATCTCTTGGCATCATTCCATTCTGGATGACTCTGCCAAGCGTGCATGGAGTCTGCTGCAATTCTTTCAGCTTCTCCGAATGTCTCTGGTCTTCAGTGTAGGTGTTTACTCCTTTCTGATCATAGGAACATGCTGCCAGTTCCACCTCTTTGCTCTTAACTCCCTAGAAATGGGATTAATTATGTTTTGGAGCTGCTTGTGCTAAAACAGCTGTCAAGAGTGTTTACAGCATGACTACTATTTTGAGACAACCCAGGAGCAAAATACAGGACACAGAGGTTTTGTCATTACAAACCGTGGTTTATATACAAGACTTCTATATACAGACGTACACGTGGTAGGCACATACCAAGCAATCAATCAATCTTCAACTCTACACGGAGAGCTACAATGCAGATAGAACACGACGAGGAGAGAGATACACGAGGGGAGAGAGAGAGATGCCCTCTAATGGCCTCCCTTATATAGATAGCTTCTTAAAGCGGCAATATCCCTGCTGACTCATCCTCAGTCTTAAAGGGGCAATAACCCTGCTGACTCATCTTCAGTTCATCATCCAGGGCCACAGCCTTACAACGGCTGGTCAGCTTTAAATCTGCATTACACTGACAACAGCCTTCCCCAACGTGGTCTCTTTGAGATGCATTGGAACATGAAAGGAACATAACTAAAAGGCACAAGGGGGAAATTTGGGGAAATTTGAAATGAAGGCTCATAGAAGGTAGAAGTTCAACCACAGCATGTTCTGGAAAGCTGGTGGATAATTCCTTGTGGTACACCCCATGCCTAAATGCAAATACATCTCAATGTTACTCCATAGTGATTATGCTTTTTATATAGAAATGATTACAGGTAGGTCAATGACACTGTAATGATTAAACTGTGAACAGATAGGCATATACACTAACATTTACAGCATTTTTATGTAGGCAACCAACATTCTCTGAAGCGTAGAGAGCATTAATTCAGAATATCTAGAGTGCCACTTTGTAGCATCCTTTAGGAAGAGAATGTTGTAATATTGAAGAGAGAGAATGGTTTGCGTTGTAAAATGTGTATCTAAATGCTAAGGCTAATACTTAAGTGCTACTATTGGTAGCCTTCCAGCTTCTCTATATAGAAAAAGAGATCCAAGGGGATTCTAGGGAAAAGGTTTTTGAAGTGGATAAAATATTTTTTTTTTCAATTCAGTGAATTTTGAATATTTTTTTCTGGGAGTGAGAAAACGCAGCATTGTTTTTATAACTTAGAATAATAAATGTCTATGGAGATTCTCAGCCATCAAGGTCATGGTTGTCCCAAAGGTGCTTTTCCAAGAGGCAATTGGACTTTCTTGATTTTCTTCGAAGATGTTTCGCTTCTCATCCAAGAAGCTTCTTCATCTCTGACCATTCACCACCAAAGAAGCTTTTTGGATGAGAAGCGAAACGTCTTCAGAGAAAAACCAGAAAGTCCAATTGCCTCTTGAAGAGGCAACCTTTGGGATATAAAATAATAGAGTTGGAAGGGACTTCAGAGGTCTTCTAGTCCAACCCCCCGTTCAAGAAGGAGGCCCTATATCATTTCGGACAAATGGTTGTCCAGTTTCTTTTTTAAAGCCTCCAGTGATGGACCACCCACAACTTCTGAAGGCAATCTATTCCATTGCTTGCTTGCTCTCACCGTTAGAAAATTTCTCCTTAGTTCTAGGTTGCTTTTCTCCTTGGTTAGTTTCCATCCATTGATTCTCATCTTGTGTTTTGGTGCTTTGGAAAATAGTTTGACCCCTCCTCTTTGTAGAAGCCCCTGAGATATTGGAACCCTGCTATCATGTCTCCCCTAGTCCTTCTTTTCATTCGACTAGACATAGCCAATTCCTGCAACCGTTCTTCATATGTTTTAGCCTCCAGTCCCCTAACCCTCTTTGTTGCTCTTCTCTGCACTCTTTCTAAAGTCTCAACATCTTTATTATAATATGGTGAATACAGTATTCCAAGTGTGGCCATACTAAGGCTTTGTAAAGTGGTACTAATATTTCTCGTGATCTTGATTCTGTCCCTCTATCAGTGTAGCCTAGGATTGCGTTGACTTTTTTGGTTGCTGCTGCAGACTGTTTTTTTGTGTTTTGGCTGCTCCTGCACTAGCAATAGCACTTAGACTTATATACCGCTTCACGGTGCTTTACAGCCCTCTCTAAGCAGTTTAGAGTCAGCCTATTGCCCCCCAACAATCTGGGCCCTCATTTTACTGACCTCGGAAGGATGAAAGGCTGAGTCAACCTTGAGTCGGTCAAGACTCCATTGTTACATCCCCTAACCCCCACAGCTTCAACCCTACGCACAGTCACTCATGCCCTTGTCACCTCCTGTCTGGACTATTGTAACGCTCTCTACATGGGGCTCCCCTTGAGGAGCACTCAGAGGCTCCAACTGGCGCAGAGTGCGGCCACGCAGGTGGTTATGGGAGCGTCGTGGCGTTCCCATGTAACACCTCTCCTGCGCAAGCTGCACTGGCTCCCGGTGGTCTTCTGGGTGCGCTTCAAGGTTTTGGTTATCACCTTTAGAACACTCCATGGCTTAGGATCTGGTTATTTACGGGACCGCCTGCTACCACCAATAGCCTCCCACCAGCCAGTAAGCTCCCATAGAGAGGGGCTCCTCCGGGTGCCGTCGGCCAAACAATGTTGACTGGCGGCCCCTAGGGGGAGAGCTTTCTCTGTGGGGGCACCTATGATCTGGAACGAGCTCCCCCCGGAGATACGGAGGATCCCGGATCTGCGCACCTTCTGTCGCGCGCTCAAGATTTTTTTATTTCATCAAGCTGGCCTGGCCTAATTCTTTTCCCCTTTTAAATGTAAATTTTAATTTGTTTTTAAATTATTGGGTATTTTAAATTTGTCTCAGCCAAATTATTTAATTCGTTTTTATTCTATTTTAAATTTTTGTATTTATGTGTTTTATTCTGTGGCTGTTCACCGCCCTGAGTCCTTCGGGAGTAGGGCGGTATATAAATCCAATAAAAACAAAACAAACAAAACAAACCTTAAACTGTCTACCGAGGACCTCACCACATTCCTAAGAGGTCCGTCAAGCGGGGTGTGCATAAGCACACCATCGTGCCTATCGTCCCTGTCCTACTGTCCCCATTTACTTGTTTCATGTCCATGTTTATAGTTATATTTGTTACCTAGAACATGTTCGACAAATTAAATAAATAAAAATAAATAAAATAAAGATCGAACCCCTGGCAATCAGCAGAATTAGCCTGCAATACTGCACTCTAACCACTGCGCCACCATGGCTCAGTGCACACACCCCTTTTGATCCTTCTTATCTTCGGAGTAGCCAAAAGAGCTTGTTAATTTAATTGCTTTTCCAGGCCAGAATCCTTGGTGGTTACAGGTAGTGCTTTCATGTGTTGTGCTGGCCTCTCTTTGTATTACTCCATGGCAGAATCTAGGAATAACCTCTTTGGCTTGATTTTTACTATTGGGCTGAATAAAGATGGAATTTTGGGCGTCTTACAAAGTTCTCCTCTTTACACAAGAGCCTCCCAGGTGATGACGGGGCCATCGGTCACAGAATTGTTGCATCTACCGTATTTTTCGGACTATAAGACGCTCCGGACTATAAGACGCACCAACCTTTTTTGGGGAGGAAAACAAGAAAAAAACATCTGCCTCTGTCTCCCAGCAATTTTTCTCCTTGCAGCAAACAGCCTGCTTTAGTTTCAGTTTCATTTTCAGCAGAGATTGATTAGCACAAGAAAACAAAAATTTGCCTCCCAGCAATTTGCCTCCTTGCAAATTGAGGCCCGCACAGCAATAGGCAATGGCAATCCCTGCAGCCTGAAACAGCTGAGGGTCGGGAGGCCGATCCAACCGACAATCAGCTGCTTGTGCTAATCAGGCTGTGCTGAAGCTGAAACGGGCTGTTTGCTGCAAGGAGGTAAATTGCTGGGAGGCAGAGGCCAAAGGGTGGGAGCCGGCGGGTGGGCGGGGTTACATTCGGTATATAAGATGCACCCAAATTTTCACCCTCTTTTGAAGGGGGGGGGAAGTGCGTCTTATACTCCAAAAAATATGGTAATTATTCACCCAGTCTCTTAACCACCTTGAATCTCCATTAATTTATCCTCTCCAGATATCGTTATTTCACAGAAGTGAAATTATTCATGATGTATATCCATTCCACTGAACCCTGGAAAACCCCTTACACATTCCCATTTCCCTGGTCAATGCACCAAAATTCAAAGATGAGGGGGGGGGGACCTGGATGGTGCAAGATCTGGACTAAGAGGAGAGTCAATCCATTATTGTGCTTTGGGAAGGAAGCTAGCAGTCTTCATCCATTAGATCAATGTTTCTCAACCTTGGGAGTTTTTGAAAATGTGTGGACTTCTTTAGAGATCGTTGAGCAGGACTCTGGATCTCAGGCTTCTTCTGTGTTGCTGGTGCTACAAATGAAGTCCTAGAACGCCTTTCTTAAGTTTCTTCTTAGATCTGGCCTTGGATGATTGTGCTCCATAGGCTTTCGCGATCTAACTTTCCCCTTTTCCATGACCGGCTGCTCCAAACTGCCTCTGAACTAAAATCCCCTTTGCCTTTTGATCTTTCTTATCTTTGGAATAGCTGAAAGAGCTTGCTAATTTAATTCAGGGAGCTTTTCTGGGTCAGATTCCTTAATGGTCACAGATAGTCCTTGATATTCGACCCTAATGGAGCCTGAGGGACGTGGTGGCTCAGTGCCTAAGACGCTGAGCTTGTTGATTGAAAAGTCGGCAATTCAGCGGTTCGAATCCCTAGTGCCGCGTAACGGGGTGAGCTCCCGTTACTTGTCTCAGCTTCTGCCAACCTAGCAGTTTGAAAGCACATAAAAATGCAAGTAGAAAAATAGGGACCACCTTTGGTGGGAAGGTAACAGCGTTCCGTGCGCCTTTGGCATTTAGTCATGCCGGCCACATGACCACAGAGACATCTTCGGACAGCGCTGGCTCTTCGGCTTTGAAATGGAATTGAGCACCACCCCCTAGAGTCGGGAACGACTAGCACATATGTGCGAGGGGAACCTTTCCCTTTACCTTAATGGAGCCTGTTCATTATAGTCAGAAATGTTTGGAAAAACAGGTCGGTCACATGATTGACCTGATTTCGCAATCTTTTTTTTTTTTTTTTTTCAGCAGTTGTGAAGCAAAGCCAGGCTTTGCGAGTTGCGTAGTTTTGCCAAAAACTGGAAGTTAAGCACCGGTTTTTAGCCAAACTGTGATAAAGTGTGGTCACATCACTGTGGGATGTTGCAAACACCTGTAAAGCAACCAAAGTTATGTGACCAGAGAAACTTCAAATCTGGGCCCTAAGTATCCCAGAATAGGTCCATCATAACTTTTAAGTCACTAAACAACCAGTCATAAGTCAAGGACTATCTGTTTCTCCACAGGCAACGCCCCTGGAAGTAGAATTCGGCCAGAGCTTTCACTCTGAATTTCTTTCAACAGCTCTGAATAAAAAAAGTAAGCCTTAGACCAGATCCTATTCTGGAATTTTTAAGACTTAATCTAGGTGTTTATGTAGTCTCCAGGTGATGCCTGTTTGCACGAATCCATTCCCGTTCCCCGAAGTCTTTCCTAATAAATATGATCAATATATTTTTTTTTAACCTACTGACAAATCTCTTTATATTTGTATGCAAATTATTTTTTTATTTCCAGATTTTTCTGTTTTGGTTGTACTGTCTATGGCGGGCGTCTTTTGCAAGTATTGAAAATAGAGATTTATGTAAGTGTTGTTTTGGAAATTTGAGCTTAATAAAGTGAATCTCAATTCATTGGCTTCTTTCGAATTTATTGTTCTGCCAGGAAAGTTTGCATGAGGAAAGACATGCATCGCTTTGTTATCACCCATTGTTCCTTACGCAGCCCTAAGAACCAGTTCAAAGATAGTCCAAGATATGTTAAATGTTTTAATGACACCCTCGGTTCAACAGATTTCAAGAGGTTTACCTCAGAATAAATACAAAATTATTTCTTAAAAGAAAGTAATAATAGCTCAATAATTAGGGGGCCTGGGGGAAGGGAAAGGAGAAAGCACTAATACAAGTAATCCTCGACTTAAAACAGCTCATTTAGTGACCAATGTTACAACGGCACTGAAAATTGTGATTTATGACCACTTTTAATGGCATCTCCATGGTCACGTGATCAAAATTCAGACGCTTGGCAACTGACTCACACTTAATGACCGTTGCAGTATCCTGGGATCATGTGATCCCCATCTGCGACCTTCTTGACAAGCATGATCGATGGGGAAGCCAGATTCAAAAACAAACGTAACAACAAAAGTAATTTGGAAGAATAACAGAAGTTAAGCGTGACTAACTTAACCGCAGTGGTTCACTTAACCACTGCTGCAAGCAAGGTCGTAAAATGGGGGCAAAACTCGCTTTATCGACATCTCACTTAACAACAGAAATTTGGGGCTCAATTGTAGTCGTAAACTGAGGACTACCAGCAATGCGATATTGCACTCGGAACTGGTTTGGGATTTTTCCTCATGCGGTTTATATTCAAGCCAGCAGGGAGTTGACAGCAACTAATGAAGGAGAAATCAACTAGAAAGTTTACCAAGGATTGATTTTAAAATGACTCGCTCAGTGCACTAGGCCCGACAGTGAGACAGGCCAGTGGTGCAGAACATAGATTCGATAGGCAAATAATTACCTCTCTTCAGGTACTCAAGTCACCCTGCGCAGCAAGAAACCCCAGCTTAAAAAGCATGGTTGACAGGTGGCTGTCGGACTTTCAACAAAAAATAATTAATTCCATGCGCCAGGGGTTCTCCATGATTTGTCACAGAAAGAATCTAGAGTCTTTGTTCACTTGCACAGTGTGAATAAGTGCTGGTAACTATTTAGTTCTTCCTATGATTTGAGCACCTGCCCACGAGGGAGAAAACCTTCAATTGTCCTTCCCTCTACCGGCATTAAATAATCTTTCTCACCATATTTAGACAGCATCTAGTAGTTGGGGATGTCAATAGTGGGTGGTTGTTTTTTTTAGCTAGGCTCCTCTGGCCATCAGAAGGAAGGATCCTATACCAGTAGTTCTCAATCTGTGGGTCGGGACCCCTTTGGGGGTCGAACGACCCTTTCACAGGGGTTGCCTAAGACCATCCAAAAACACATATTTTCAATGTTTTAGGAATAATTTTATGGTTGGGGATCACCACAACATGAGGAACTGTATTAAAGGGTCGCAGCATTAGGAAGGTTGAGACCCACTGTCCTATACAGTGGTGGGTTGCCCCCGGTTCGGATTGGTTCGCAAGAACTGGTAGTAAAACTGGTGGGAGGCCCCGCCCACTACCCTAGATGTCATCATCGGCGATCTGCGCATGCGCAGAAACTTCTGTGCATGTGAAGAAGCAAGGTGTGTGCACAAAGCGAGTGTACACAATCCCATTGCGAACTGGTAGTAAAGGTAATTAGAACCCACCCCTGATCCTATATAATTCTTTTTTCTTAGTTTCATGACTGTTCTTATTTTATATATATATTGAACTATCTTCCAGGGCTAGCTCCTAATTTCAATCCGCCCAGCACAAAATTTCTAGGACAGAAGTGTCAAATTCACGTCATCACGTCAGCATCAGGTGATGTATCGGGACTTTTTTTCCCCCCTTCACTAAACTGGGCATGAGTGTGGTCAGCATGTGATGCATCCGGCCTGCAGGCCGGGAGTTTGACAACCCTGTTCTAGGAGAATCTAAGGATTTATCCATTTGGGGAAATTGAGGTGGGTATCGGCTCATCAAATGCAATTTCTCTGTGACAGTGCCAGTACTTTGCAATACGTTTTTCTGCGAATCTCAAGCAGCCCTCTTCATATTAGGTTTTAGGAAGTTATTAGAAAGTTATTAGTCTAAGAGGAATTTTGTGTTTGAATGCAAGCTATTAATTCATTGTCAATTTTATTTCTTCTCCTTGGAACTCAGGTTTTAAGACACAAATCTTGTGGTTTTAGTTTTTAAACACTTATTTTTGAGCGTATCCTGGATCAGTGGTGGGTTGCCCCCGGTTCACAGTGGTTCGCAAGAACTGGTAGTAAAACCGGCGGGAGGCCCTGCGCACTGCCCCGGATGTCATCATCGGCGATCTGCGCATGCACAGAAGCAAGGTGCACGTGCTTGCTTCGCACACACAATCCCGTTGTGAACTGGTAGTAAAGGTAAGTAGAACCCACCCCTGCCCTGGATGCAGTGGTGGGATTCAGCCAGTTCTCACCACTTCGGGAGAACCGGTTGTTAACTTTCTGAGCAGTTTGGCGAACTGGTTGTTGGAAGAAATTATTAAGGCAGAGAACCGGTTGTTAAATTACTTGAATCCCACCACTGCCTGGATATTTTATTGCAAATTATTGATTATGACCCTTTTTTTTTTAAATTTGATTTATATGCCGCCCTTCTCCGGAGTCTCAGGGCGGCTTACAATGTGTTAAGCAATAGCCTTCATACTTTTGTATATTTATACAAAGTCAGCTTATTGCCCCCACAAACTGGGTCCTCATTTCACCTACCTTAGAAAGGATGGAAGGCTGAGTCAACCTTGAGCCTTGGAGAGATTCGAACCAGCAGTAAATTGCAGGCAGCTGTGTTAATAACAGGGTGCGTAGACCACTGTACTATCAAGGCTCTTTGAGGGTCACAGCACATTGCTGTGGGCTAAATCCAAATAAATAATCAAATAAACTTTAGAAGTTCATGAGAAAGGAATTGTTTCAAGAACAAAAGAATAAAAGAAGGAAGAAAGTAATAGAAAAATTATCAAATGGAATCCGGAAAGCAGAAAATGATGAAACTGTAAACATACCTAAATGCAGGATTGATCTAGAATAGTGTTTCTCAATTTTGGCACCTTCAAGATGTGTGAGTCCCAGAATTCCCCAGCCAACACGCTGGGTTGAAATCCATCCATCTTAAAACTGCCAAGTGTTAAAAAATACTGATCTAGAAGCATTTGGATTCTAGAAACAATATTCCAAAATGTGGAAAGGAAATACAGCTAACACAGACTATTGTAGGCCATACTTCATAGTCCTCTTTTTTAAGCCATAAATATCTCTTGGTTTCATTTTCCTTAGCTACAGGAAAGTAATACTGTAGTCACTCACTCCGCCCCACTCCGGTATTAAATACAAACCTGAAGAACAGAACTATGGCTAGATATTGGCAAGTTATATCAAAGGAGAGATTGCAAAATGTGTAAACCAAGATCATCGACATATTTGGTCTCTGAATGAAAAGGCCTTTGATGAGTACTGTATGTGCTCTTTTTCTGGGTTGGAAAAAAAAAATAATACAGTGGGAAGTTACTTCAGCACAGGTATCCTAGGGAAAAATGTACTGCCATGACGTGAATTCTGGGCTCCTGAACCTCTGATCCAGAGCTACAGAGTTCAAAGTCCTGAAGCTGTTGTAAGAGAAGGTTTTCAACCTCACAGCTGAAGTAAGCATCTGAAACATGTCGGAACACAGGAGGGCAAGAAACCAAGCAGTTGTGAGCTTTGTCTTGGTTGCACCTCTAGTTCATCTCCTCATCCATTCCCTTCCACCGACTATTTTTCATGAACCTCAAGAGCCTCGTGTTTACCTGTCCCGTTCTAACAATCGCCAACCATCTCAAGATGTTCCTTCAACAAACCTGGTCCTCTGCAGATAGAGGACAAACAGGAACAGGAACGCTATTGGTCTCTTTCCTAACAAAAGACTTGACGTGATCCATTGTTTGGAGTCCCAAAAGAAAGTGATGTCCCAAGCATGGCCAACTGAAGCAGAAGCGTCATAGAGTTTATAGTCACCCATCCTTGAGTTTCTTGTCAGATGAAGGTGAACTCCTTGTGGCTGGGGAGTTTATAACCCCAGCTCTCCTTCAGCTGCTTGCAAAGGGATGCTTTTTCTTCTTCCAGTTGCGCAATGCGGTGGCATTTTTGGGACACCTCCTGTTAACCAAGTAGACATCAATGATTATGACACGAGTAACATAATTTCTTCTTTCATCTGACATATTTAGATCCTTCCTGCTCTTGGAAGGAGCTTGTGGTTGCTTACTTCCCAATTCAAGAGGTCCCCTCGACTTCCTTTGGGGCCATGTTACTGAGCAACAGTGGTGGGATTCAGCCAGTTTGGGAGAACCAGTAGTTAAATTGCTGGCTGGCTCCGCCCCTTCCAGGAGTCCCCACGCGCCCCATTTTGGCTCCCAGGTAAGTGCAGGGAGGCCTACTAGGCTCAAAACGGGGCACTGGGGGTGCAGTATGCTCCCCGGTGGGCTGTTTTCACTCCCAGGAGGCTTTAGGGGGGCTTACTAGGCCCAAAATGGGGTATGGCAGGAGCGGTGGCCCCCCATGACCAGTTTTTGCTCCCAGGAGGCTGCAGGGAGGCCTACTAGGTCCAAAACGGGGCACGGGGGGGCACGTCCCCTCCATGGCCCATTTTTGCTCCCAGGGGGGTGCAGGAGGCCGAGTACTGCCTGTCACACACCCCTGGCCACGCCCACCATGGCCACGCCTACCTAGCTGGTCATTAGGGCAGAGAACCAGTTGTTAAATTATTTGAACCCCACCACTGCTGAGCAACCAAAGATTGACAAACATTGGTCCTTCCAGAATTGATGTACTCCAACTCCCATCAATCTTACACAGCTGGTAAAATTGGAGGAGGAGGATGGGAACAGTTTAGGAGCATCTGGAGGGCCACAAATCTTCCCCCCTCTACTATGTTTTCATACCACGATGTGTGAGAGGAGAAAGAGAATGGCGTGCAATCTTTGTTGCATGTTGGTGGCGCAGTGGTTAGAATGCAGCTCTGCAGGCTAATTCTGCTGACTGCCGGCTAACTGCAATTTGGCAGATCGATTCTCACCAGGCTCAAGCCTTCCATCCGTCCAAGGTGGGTAAAATGAGGACCCAGATTGTTGGGGGGCAATATGCTGTCTCTGTAAACTGCTTAGACTGTAAAGCCCTGTGAAGCAGTATATAAGTCTAAGTGCTATTGATATTGCTATTTCTCTTTTCAACTACATCAGGAGGCCCCACTGAGGCTCATGCAATTATTTGTGTTTTTGTATAAAGATTATATTTTTTAAAAAATGTATCTTGCCAGAGGACCTCACAAAACAATCTCACATAATAGATGCAAACTGAATTTTTAAATACTGCAAACAATCAGAATGTATTTGTTTATTATGGGCTATAGGTAGTCCTTGACTTGCAGCCATTAATTTTACAGCAAATTGATTGTTACCCATGAACTACCCATGTTCAAACACACACACACACACACATACCTACCTATCATGGATTCCAATACAAAATGCAGGATAGCCAGTTGAGTGGTTCAAACTTAATCAGTTTAAACCACTCAACTGTTTATCGTGTATAAACGGTTTATAAAAAATAATATAGAATAGAATAGAATAACAGAGTTGGAAGGGACCTTGGAGCTCTTCTAGTCCAACCCCCTGCCCAGGCAGGAAAATCTACACCACTTCAGACAAATAGTTATCCAACATCTTCTTAAAAATTTCCAATGTTGGGGCATTCACAACTTCTGCAGGCAAGTTGTTCCACTTATTAATTGTTCTAACTGTCAGGAAATTTCTCCTTAGTTCTAAATTGCTTCTCTCCTTGATTATTTATTTATTTGTTTGTTTATTTTATTAAACTTGTATGCCGCCCTCTCTTCCAAAGGACTCAGGGTGGCTCACAACGATAAAAAACACATAAAATTCAGTATTCAAATATAAAAAACCAATACAATCCCCTTTTAAACCTCTTCAGTCCAATCCGGCCAGGCCAAATAGCCATGTTTTGAGATTACGGCGGAAAGAGCGAAGGTCAGGGGCCATCCGGAGCTCCAGGGGCAGCTGATTCCACAGAGTAGGTGTGCCCACAGAGAAAGCCCACTCCCTGGGAGTCGCCAGCCGACACTGTCTGGCCGACGGGACCCCAAGGAGGCCCTCCCTGTGAGAGCGCACCGGGCAATGGGGAGCTGTCGCTGGCCGCAGATGGTCCGCCAGGTACCCCGGGCCTAAGCCATGTAGGGCTTTATAGGTAATTACCAGCACCTTGATTAGTTTCCACCCATTGCTTCTTGTTCTACCCTCAGGTGCTTTGAAGAATAGTTTGACTCCTTCTTCTTTGTGGCAACCCCTGAGTTATTGGAACACTGCTATCATGTCTCCCCTAGTCCTTCTCTTCATTAAACTAGACATACCCAGTTCCTGCAACCGTTCTTCATATGTTTTAGCCTCCAGTCCCCTAATCATCTTTGTTGCTCTTCTCTGCACTTTCTAGAGTCTCCACATCTTTTTTTACATCGTGGCGACCAAAACTGGATGCAGTATTCCAAGTGTGGCCTTACCAAGGCATTATAAAGGGGTATTAACACTTCACGTGATCTTGATTCTATCCCTCTGTTTATGCAGCCTAGAACTGTGTTGGCTTTTTTGGCAGCTGCTGCACACTGCTGGCTCATTATCTAAATGGTTGTCCACTAAGATCCCTCTCACATTTACTACTATTGAGCAAGGTACCATATTTCAAAGGCAAATCATATTACAGGGGAAGAATAGATTGTCTGAACTGAACCTATAAATGGTTTTCAAGGAACAGTTATGATAAGGGGAGATAGTAAATTCTACCTGCTATTGACAGATTATTTAATATTACAGTCCATCAAAGATTTCTCAATAGGTTAAAATTTGCTTTCTCCTAACTGTTCCAGATGGTGGAAAAGTTCTATTTTCTCTTAGGGGAAAATAAGCAACAACCAAAAATTCAAATAAAAAATAAAATAAAATAATAATAAAATAAAATAAATAAAATAATAATAAAATTAAATTAAAATTAAAATAAAATAATAAAATTAAAATAAAATAATAAAAAATAATAAAATAATAAAGTAAAATAATAATGATCCATAACAGTTCTTCTATTGTTAGATTTATTCACAGCACGCCAAAAAGTCCTTGTTCATTTACCAAAGAAGAACTATCCTTAATTCTCAAACCCTTAGAAGTGAATTACTGGGTCAGGTAATTAATACTGTACAATAATAATACCCTTTAATACTGGACGAAGTGTTTGTCCTAAAACCCACAAGCACACTTTCTTTGTGGGACAGTCCTGGATCCCTGGATACCACTTCTAGTAGATCAATCTGGCACCTTAGAAATGTCCCAAAGAAGCTTCTTCCAAAAGGCAATTGGACTTCCTTGGTTTTTTTTTTCCTTGAAAACAGTTCACTTCTCATCCAAAAAGCTTCTTCAGTAACTGAACTGAAGAAGCTTGTTGAAAGAAAAAAACCAAAGAAGTCCAGTAGCCTTTTGAAAAAAGCATCTTTGGGACAACCATGACCTGGATGATTGAGAATCTCCATAGACAAATACAATTTGTACAATTTAACTCGAAAGGAGATCAGTCAGCCTTGGTAGTTTACCTTCGTCAACAGGTGATTCTGCTCCTTTAGCACAACAATGGCTTGCTGGTGAAATGGATTTTCCGGAGAGGAACAGGGAACTTCCCAATTTTTGAGTGGCACTTCAGTCTGCAAAGAAGAGGGGTGCAAAAAAAATATTTATTTATTTATTTATTTACTTATTTATTTATTTATTTATTTATTTATTTATTTATTTATTCATTCATTCATTCATTCATTCATTCATTCATTCAATTTATATACCGCCCTTCTCCCCAGAGGGACTCAGGGCGGTGGACAGCCAAACTTAAAACACATATAGTACAAAAGTTAAGAAAAAACTAAAATAAATTAAATCATCGGCATTTCCAATTTAAAATTCCAGATCTGCAAAATCGAAAAGTTCCCAATTTAAAACCCAGAATCAATAAAATCGAAAATTTAAAAACCCCATTAAAACCATTTAAACTAGACCAGCTTGTTGGAATAAATAAGTCTTCAGGGCCTTTTGGAAAGCGCGGAGGTCTGAGATCAGTCGTATTCCAGGAGGTAGCTCATTCTACAGGTTGGGTGCCCCCACAGAGAAGGCTCTCCCCCTGGGGGCTGCCAGCCAACATTGCTTGGCCGACAGCACCCTGAGGAGGCCCTCTCTGTGCGAGCGTACTGGTCGGTGGGAGGTTATCGGTAATCGATAGCAGCAGGCAGTCTCGCAGGTATCCCGGCCCTATGCCATGGAGTGCTTTAAAGGTGAGAACCAACACCTTGAAGCGCAAAAAATATCACAATTTATGTGTGACTCATCACCACACTTGTATCTAGCATGAACAACTGCTGTTTTGCTGGACAAATTCTTGCCGCAAATATCTATTCAGGAGAAACCACGACCCTATTCCTACGTTTGCAAAAAGTTCTAAGAACATGGTACAATTAAAATGTCATTGGGAGCCATCCAGAGTTGGCTGGAAAGATGGGCAGCTGGGGACATTGCGCAGGTCATAAATGAGAGGACCAGTCATAAAGTTACTTATTCAGCGTCATCGTAACTTCAAACGGTCACTAAACAAGATGCTTGGTAAGTGAGGTTTACCTGTATCTGGCATCTGGCATATACTGTCACTGCGTTTTTGCATTTACCAGCTGAGCTCATTATTTCTGGACTGTCAGACTTTCCGTAGCTTGCCAATTTTGTTATCAGTAAGCTAACTACATATATCCGCATTCTTTTCTTTCTACTTCACACTTTTCTTTGTTCTCTTGCCAAGAAGTCCGGCTGCTGAGAAGTAGCCGGCAGGAACTTTGCAAAAATGTAATTATTTTAGATACTTAGATGTTTTATTTTCTTTATAACAAATAAAATGAGTTTTTCCTTAGAAAAAATATCTTCGGGGTTTATTTTCTTACAAAGGTATACACAAGGAAAATGCCACGATCCATGTCTCTAAATCAAGGTGCGATTACCCAAAAGCAGAATGGGATTAATCAGCGCCCTGACATATACTATAGGTCTGCCTTGACTACCAATCACTAACATTCTGAACCGTACGATGAACAGTTGTGTAAACTAGATAAGTCTAGTCTAATGAAGAGAAGGACTTGGGGTGACATGATATTATTCTCCCAATATTTGAGAGGCTGTCACAGAAAAGAGGGAGTCAAGTTATTCTCCTCATCCCCTGAGGGCAGGACAAAAAGTAATGGATGAAAAGTTACCAAGGAGAGAAGCAACCTAGAATTAAGGAGAAATTTCCTGACAGTGAGAACAATTAACCAGTGTAATGGTTTACCTCCAGAAGTTGTAAGTGCTCCATCACTGGAATTTTCCAAAGATAGATCAAACAACCATTTGGCCTGGATAGTATAAGGTCTCCTGCCTTGAGCAGTGGGTTGGACTAGAAGACCTCTAAGGTCCTTCCAAATCTGTAACAGGTAGTCCTCGACTTACGACTGCAATTGAGCCCAAAATTTATATTGCTAAGCGAGACATTTGTCAAGTGAGTTTTGCCTCATTTTACGACCTTTCTTGCCACGGTTATTAAGTGAATCACTAACATTCGTAAGTGTGTAACATGGTTGTTAAATGAATCTGGCTCCTCCATTGACTTTGCTGGTCAGATGGTCGCAAAAGATGATTGATTGATTGATTGATTGATTGATTGATTGATTGATTTTTAAATTTGTATACCGCCCTTCTCCCTGAGGACTCAGGGCGGTGAACAGCCGAGTAAAAGTATAAACTACAAACATTAAAATACAATTAAAAAGATATATATAAATTTGGCCCCATGATTAAAAACAATAACAAACAATTAAAAACATTTTAAAAAGTGTTAGGCCAGCCCGGCTTGCTGGAAAAAGAAGGTTTTAAGGGCACGGCGGAAGGCACCGAGATCACATGACCCCAAGACTCTGCAACTGTCATAAATATGAAGCCAAACTTCTGAATTTTGATCACATGACTGTAGAGATGCTGCAATGGTAATAAGTATGAAAAATGGTCGTAGGTCCCTTTTTTTAGTGCCGTTGTAACTTTGAATGATCGCTAAGCAAAAGCATAAACTACAAACATTAAAATAAAATTAAAAAGATATATATAAATTTGGCCCCATGATTAAAAACAATAACAAACAATTAAAAACATTTTAAAAAGTGTTAGGCCAGCCCGGCTTGCTGGAAAAAGAAGGTTTTAAGGGCACGGCGGAAGGCACCGAGATCACATGATCCCAGGACTCTGCAACTGTCATAAATATGAAGCCAAACTTCTGAATTTTGATCACATGACTGTAGAGATGCTGCAATGGTAATAAGTATGAAAAATGGTCGTAGGTCCCTTTTTTTAGTGCCGTTGTAACTTTGAATGATCGCTAAGCAAACAGTTGTAAATTGAGGACTACCTGTATTCTGTATTCTCTAATCCCACCCCCTTCAGGCCTACTGACCTTTCCAGAAGAAGTGAGTAAATTTTTCAAGCACAGGTTGACTTCCTGGATCTTGGCCAGCAGCAGGCAGCTCTGCTTAGAGTAAGAATCTCGACAATCATTCTGCAAAACAGAGCAATTAAGTCTCAAAACTGGAAATCCAATGTGTATCCCAAACATTCCAGTTCAAGAAATAAGGAACAAGAGAATTTCTTGCATTTTAAGGCATCAACCACTACAGGTAGTCCTCGACTTACAATAGCAATTGAGCCCAAAATCTATGTTGTTGAGCGAGACAATTGTTCAGTGAGTTTTGCCCCATTTTACGACCTTTCTTGCCGTAGTTGTTAAGTGAATCGTTGCAGTTGATAAATTAGTTGGTGCTGCTTTCTAAAACCCTAGTAAGACCACACCTGCAACCAATTTTGGTCACCATACTAGAAAAAAAGACGTTGAGACTTTGGAAAAAGTTCAGAGAAGAGCAACTAAGATGATCAAAGGCCTGGAGATTAAAACATATGAAGGTTAGTTGCAGGATTTGGGTTTGGCTAGTCTAGAGAAAAGAAGAAGAAATTAATCCCAGAGAGAAGCAACCTGGAATTAAGGAGAAACTTCCTAACAGTGAGAACAATTAACCAGTGGAACAGCTTTGCCTTCAGAAATCATGGGTACTTCATCACTGGAGGTTTTTAAGAAGAGACTGGACAATCACTTGTCTCAAATGGTATAGGTTCTCCTCCTTCAGCGGGGGGCTGGACTAGAAGATCTCCAAGGTCCCTTCCAGCTTTATTCCATTCCATTTTAGTGACACAGTTGTTACATGAATCTGGCTTCCCTATTGACTTTGCTTGTCAGAAGGTTGCAAAAGGCGATCACATGACTTTGGGTCACAGCAACGGTCGTAAGTATGAACCAGTTGCCAAAATTCATGTGAATTTTGATCACATGATCACGGGGATGCTACAAAGGTCATTCAGTGCGAAAAATGGTCATAAGTCACTTTTTGCAGTGACTTTGTAGCTTTGAATGGACACTAAATGAACTGTTGTAAGTCAAGGACTCCCTGTATTCTCTCCATGAAAGTCTGAAGATTTAGTTACAGATAATTACTTTTAATTTAATTGTATATTCCCTTCCTGTTTTAATTTCTGATTCCCCTTTGGCACAGTTGCTTTCCACGCAATAATAAGCGCCAGTAAGATTAGGTATTCAATAAAGGACTGTAGCATAAATAAAACTGACAATACTATTAGTATAATAGTTTGCTTTAGGCCAATCTCATTAATGGTTTTCTACTTTTCTTAAAATTACAAATATAGAGCAGAATTGTGAATGCACCTGCACTACAAGGTGATTTAGCTATTGCAGCCCTTTCCAACTACTTTATTTTTTTATTTGGATTTATTAGCCACCCAATATTGTCCAGATGTCTTAAAACATTTCATTTATTCATTTATGTATTCATTTTATTCATAGATTGCCCCAAAATGAATGACTCTTACACAGTGCAAATTTAGAAAATGAGTGAAAACATAGTCATTTAAACAAGCCTTCTGGGTCTGAGCTATAGAGATATACTATATATATATATATAGAATATATATATGTAGAATATACATATGCATGTAGAATATATGTATGTAAAATGCAGGTAGAGTTTGCAACTTTACTCTTACTGTGATTTTGTTAGAAAGTTGATTTAGTAATATTAGATATATTTATAGGCATTTTTTTCACCATAGATTGTTTTTGTAAGATAATTAGAGTTATTGTTAACTGAAATAAAACTAAAAACATCTGTCAGTAAATAAATGAATAAATTTGAAGGAAAGAAAGGAACTCAACAAGGGCGACGAATCATGCTTAGGTCTGAGGTCTGTGGAACTCATATGAAGTCTTTTCAAATATTATTGTTGCTGTTTTGTCTGAGGGGGTCTGTTTTTAACTGCTGTACAATTATGTATTTGAAATATAGGTATAACATGTCCATTACGGTCATTAGTCGTGACAGTAGTAAAACAGGTCAGTCAAATGACCGACTGGATTTTAGCACCTTTTTTTGTGACAGTCATTAAGTGAATCACTACAGTTGTTAAGCGAATGCCACGGTCATTAAATGAACTCATTGTTCACTAAGGGTGCAGGTTTTGCTGAAAACCAGAAATAAGTGCTAGGTTTTTGGCAAAACCATTGTGGGACGTAAATGTGGCCTTGTTGGAGAGCGCCCATTCAAGCACGTGACTGGGAGAGGGGCAGTTGACTGTCGGAACTTTGAATCCAGGTCATAAGTATCCGCCATAACTTTGAATAAGTCACTAACTGATCGGTCGTAAATCAAGAACTACTTGTACTGTAATCTAATAAATAAATGAACTCCCTTCCACAAATGGAGTTGCCCAGAGTTGTTTGATTACAAAACGATACAGAAGGAAGGAAGGAAATTAGTTTAATAATGTTGCCGCACCTTTTACAAATGCCCATTTCCCTGAAAATAAGACCTATCCAAAAATAAGCCCTAGCATGTTTTTATGCGCGCATCTAATATAAGCCCTACCCCCCCAAATAAGCCCTACTTAAGAGCCTGCGCAGCTGGCCGCACTCCCATTTTGTCTGATTGCTCACAGTGCCATGGCCCCAAGGCAAGGCGGGAGTAGTGGAGCTGCCCCACGCACCCTGCACCAGATTACCTCAGGCCATCCACGGCTCAACACTTGCCTCGTGGTAGCAGCCCGGCCTCCTGCCCTGCTGCAAGCAAGCAGCAGTGGGCCTCCCGTACATGGGGGGAAAAATAAGACACCCCCCAAAATAAACCCTAGTGCATATTTTGAGGCCCAAAACACGGGTAACTCAAAATGGCGAGCACACCTACTATACTCTTTCCTCCTCCTATTTTCCTCATAACAATAACCCTCTGAGTTGGGTTGGGTTGAGAGAGTGGGACTGGCCCAAGGTCACCCAGCTGGCTTTCATGGCTAAAGTGGAATTTGAACTCACTGCCTCCCAGTTTCTAGCTCCGTTATGGCAAACCTATGGTATGCGTGCCACAGGTGGCATGCAGAGCTCTCTCTGCCGGTACACGAGCCACCACCCCAGCTCAGCTCCACCGCGCATGGGTGCGCGCCTCCTGCTGGCCAGCTGATTTTTGGTTCTCTGCCACGCATGTGTGGGTGGGTGGGGTGCGCGGGGGGGGGGTCGCTCGCGTATTGCATTATGGATTATAAGTGCAGGGAGGCCTACTACGCTCAAAAAGGGGCCCAGAGGAAGTGTGGGGGGAGTGCAGGGGGTTGCATATGCATGCGTGGGTTGAGCCCGGGGGGGGGGGTTGTCATGCGCGCATTGCATTACGGGTACGGGTGCACTTTTGCACGCATTTTCAGCACGCGACAACAAAAAGGTTAGCCATCACTGTTCTAACCTGTTGCCTTAACAACGGGTAGTCCTCGACTTACAACAGTTCATTTAGTTTGCGTAGTTTATTATTATTATGAAAAAAAACAAAAAGTTGTGATTTGATGTTTATGCCTTGTTTTACTGCAACAGAGAGGGTTAGAAGTCAATGTTCCTTTTTCTTTCTCTTAATCCTTCCTCACTTTTCTTCCCCCCCCCACTTCCTCCTCATTGTTTTTCTATTTTCTTTTGTATTTTGTATCTTATTTTATCTTATAACTCAATAAAAATGTTAACGGAAAACAAAAAAAAAGTGACTTAGGAGTGTTTTTTCACACTTACGACCATTGCGACATCCCAATGTTCACACAATCAAAATTCAGATGCTTGATATCCAACTCAGACCGATGACGATTGCAGGATCCCGGGGACACGTCACATGATCCTCTTTTAGCGATCTTCCAACAAGCAAAAGTCAACGGGGAACCCAGATTCACTTAACAACCAGGTTACTAACTGACAACGGTGGTAAGAAAGATTGTAAAATGAGGCCAAACTCACTTAACACATGTCTCGCTTAGCAACAGAAATTTGAGACTCAACTGTGATCGTAAATCGAGGACTACTTGTATTAGACTGTATGACATATTGCAGTCAATCAGCAGTTTGCCAACTCCACAAGTAAACAGATAGGCATGCTTTTTAGGAAGTGCAAAACCTACAATCTTTATGATGTCTTTATATAAAACCAATTTCTGTGTGTTTTTGTTATTACCCACAGGGGGGTTGGCAATCATCCGCTTTAGAGCTGCATCAGACCACACTTGGCCTGGCAACTACATATTCTTTATTGGAGTCCTGCTTGCCACACAACTCCCTCGGATTGTGCCTGAACACCCACCACAGTTGTGACAGACAAAAAGGCTACCCCGCCCTGACTTACCACCCGGGTTCCCATCTGCTTCTGGCGTTTTTGAGCTTCCAGCAGGTGGCACTGTAACCAGTCGCGTACCTGGTTAACCATTTCCAGGCCTTGCAACAAGGCATCGCGTTCTTGTTCCAGCTGCTGCATCTGCTTCAGCTACACAGAGAGAGAGGGAGGGAGGAAGGGAAGAAAGAAATGAAGGAAGGAAGGAAGGAAAAAAGAGAGAGAGAGGAAGGAAGGAAAAAGGAGAGAGGGAGAGAGAGAGAGAGAGAGAGAGAGAGAGAGAGAGAAAAGAAGGAAGGAAAAAAGAGAGAAGGGAATGAAGGAAAGAGAGAGAGATAGAAAGGAAGGAAAAGGAACGAAGGAAAATGAGAGAGAGAAAGGGAGGGAGAAAGGAAAGAAGGAAAAAGAGAGAGAGAAGAAGGAAGGAAGGAAGGAAGAAGAGAGAGAAAGGAGGGAAGGAAAAAGAAGGAAGAAAAATAAGAAAGGAAAGAAGGAAGGAAGGAAAGAGAAAGAAAGGGAAAGAAAGAAAGAAGGAAAGAAAGAAGGAAGGAAGGAAGGAAAAGAGAGAGAAACAAAGGAAAGAAAAAGAGAAAAAGAGAGTAAGGAAGTATAGAGGGAGGGAGAAAGAAAGGAGGGAGGGAGGAAGGAAGGAAGGAAGAAAGGAAAAGAAAGAAAAACTGTAATTAGTACAGCTTGCTGCTTATTTGACTCCCAGGAGAATTTCTTTACAATGACCCCGAGCACTTTTAACTAGACACAAGGTACCCTGAAAAGAGATCTACAGTATGAAGTCATCTCCCCCAAGATCCATAATTTAGGAGCAGATAGATTTGTATTCAGAAGAGTTCATGCTCAGCCCTCTGTTCCACAGACTGAAAGCACCAAGGGGGTGGACATAATCTGAGACACAAAGGGTGCTGATAGCCACAACACCAGAATTGGAAAGGAACCTTGGAGGTCTTCTAGTCCAACCCCCAAGCAGGAGACCTTATACGACTCTGGGCAAATGCCATTCAATCTCTTCTTGAAAGCCCTTCCACTGATCAATTGTCCTCACCGACAGGAAATTTCTCCTTAATTCTAGATTGGATCTCTCTTTGATAAGCTTCCATCTGTTACCGAAGAGACTCAACCTCATAACCTCATTCTGTCTACCAATTACAACAAAAATGATGTTTTCTCCTCTTCATACCCTGAAGGAGATTCGTAGCATTTTGGCTCTTCAGAAGAAGCTCAGTTGGTTGAACAGCTAATTTGAACCTCTGGTATTTTTTTTATTTTAAAATAAAATTCTACAGCATGGTAAAAACTGCACGTGGAGTTCTATCCAAATCAGTTTTTAGGGCGGCTTGCAATGGCCTCAAAATCCACACCCAGTTATAACAAACAGCGGAGAACCATAATTATGAAACTAAACAATTGTTGGCAATTCTAGCAGTATTGAAGAAACTAATAATTAGGTCTACATGAGCATGCACACATACACAGAGAGAGAGACACACACACAAACACACATCCCTATACCAAAAGAGGAGTCAGCCCAGCCTATCTCCAGAAGATCGAGAAAACACAACTCTTGATGAGACTTCCAAGAAAGACTTTGGTGACTGGTGAGCATAAGCACAATATAAATTAAGATGCTTCCAGCACTTAAGGACTTCTATGGGGAAAAAGCAATGTCCTCATTTGCAGGATTTTACCTGCCATTCCAGAACTTCGGACCAAATAAATATTGTTTAAGGTGCGTGCAGGATGGATGAGTGCATCAATCCCTGGTCCTCACAAGGACTTACCCAGATAAAGAATCGCAAGGCGTGGAGATTGCTGAGAGCCGTTCCCAGCGGGATGATGAGGATGGTGTAGCCTCCTTGAACCGCCATGGTGGACCTGCGGTGGTGGGCAGCGGAAGCACTGAGGACCCTACTTTGCTCTCCCTCACCAAGTTTTGGACTTCAAACTAGACCTCAGAAGGAAGATCCTGACTGCACCAGCTGCCAGCCAAAGCAACTGGTTGACCTATGAAGTGGTTGAGCTTCAACCTTCACTTGAAGGTCTTTCAACTGGCTGGCTGGCTGGGTCAGCTGTCATAGATATTCTGGTAGATCTTCTGCTGAGCTGGAATGTTGGGCTAAATCATTCCTGAGGTCCCTCCCAATTCTAGGATTATGTAAACCCCTTCTTTCGGCCTGCTTAGACTTCCAGACGTCAAAGCTGCAACCATCACACTACTTAGGGGTGTAAAACCCACATGGACAACTCCTCCTCCTGTTTCTCCTCGTCAGCTCTCTTCGGACCACTCTACCATCTCCCTTTTCCTTCTTAAATCCTGCTGACCCTCCTTCCTTCAACACCTCCTTCCTGCCCACTTTTGAAATATCCTCCCTCCCAGCCTCCCCTGGACTTTCTCCCTTCTAAACCCCCTTTTTCCTTCCATCTGTCTATCCCTTTCCTTCTTTAGCAGCCCCCGACTTCAACCCCTGCTGCCTCTTCATCTGTAGCCACACCTTCACGCCCTTCTCCTGGAGGCTTTCTCTCTAGCTTTCAGGCCCTTCTCCATCTGCGGTCTTCTTCTCCGTTGCTTTGTGCTGCCTGTTCTTTTTTTCCTTTTGTTTTTCATAGCCCTCTGCTTTATTCTGTGTTTCTTTCTCTCCCTCGTGACCCTTCCCCGGCCCCGGTAGAGGGTATATACTCAGTGTCTGGAAAATTCGGGTTTGCCCCACTCCGCTGAACTCAGCAGTTCTCAAAGCAGGCCGGCTTAGACTTCAGGCTTCAGTTGCCTGGGATAATGGGACCTCTAAGCCCAGTCTTTTCAGCTGCCCACGTGAGCTCGGAAATGGAAGAGGTGAGCAGCGGGGTGAGGATTAACTTCTTTGAATGTCTAAAAACTTTGCCACCAGACTTCTGATTCAGCATTTCAGCATTTTATCCCATATTTTTTCCCCGACCCAAGTGGGACAGGGAAAATGGCTCGTGAGAACAGGATGGAAAAAGTCAGGGGAAAGATGCAATAGAAGAAAACTGCACTTAAGGCCAGCCCAAATGATACAATTCTTTCTTTTCACTGTCCTTATGGCTTGTTTCAGTATTAACTTAAGAAACTTTTAAGAGAGCAGAGCATACAGGGGTGTATGAGTGTGTATGATTTTGTTCCACAATGCATGAAACTGATCTGTATTTCTTAAGTGAGGAGAGGACAGGAGAGGAAGAAAAGAAGGGAAGGGGAGAGGAGGGGGAGGGAAAGGAAAGGAGAGGGGGAGAAGAGGGGAGGGAGAGGAGGGGAGGGGAGGAGAGGAGGAAGGGAAGGGAAAGGAAGAAAAGAAGGGAAGGGTAAAGGGGGAAGGGAAGGAAAAGGAAAGGAGGACAGGAGGGGGAGAGGAGGGAGGGAGGGGTGGGGAGGAGGAAGGGAAGGGAGAGGAGAGGAAGAAAAGAAGGGTAAGGGAAGGGGGAAGGGAAGGAAAAGGAAAGGAGGACAGGATGGGGAGAGAAGCGAGGGAGGGGAGGAGAAGAGGAAGGGAAGGGAGAGGAGAGGAAGAAAAGAAGGGGAGGGAAGGGGGAAGGGAAGGGAAAGGAAAGAAGAGGAGGACAGGAAGGGGAGGTGAGAGGAGGAAGGGAGGGAGGGGAGGAGGGAGAGAAGGGAGAGGAGAGGAAGAAAAGAAGGGAAGGGAAGGGGAAAGGGAAGGGAAGGAGAGGAGAGGAGAGGAAGAAAAGAAGGGAAGGGGAAGGGAAGGGAAGGGGAAAGAGAAGGAAAGGAGAGAAGAGGAGAGGAAGAAAAGAAGGGGAGGGAAGGGGAAGGGAAGGGAAGGGAAAGGAAAGGAGAGGAGGACAGGAAGGGGAGGTGAAGAGGAGGAAGGGAGGGAGGGGAGGAGGGAGAGAAGGGAGAGGAGAGGAAGAAAAGAAGGGAAGGGAAGGGGAAAGGGAAGGGAAGGAGAGGAGAGGAAGAAAAGAAGGGAAGGGGAAGGGAAGGGAAGGGGAAAGAGAAGGAAAGGAGAGAAGAGGAGAGGAAGAAAAGAAGGGGAGGGAAGGGGAAGGGAAGGGAAAGGAAAGGAGAGGAGGACAGGAAGGGGAGGTGAAGAGGAGGAAGGGAGGGAGGGGAGGGGAGGAGGGAGAGAAGGGAGAGGAGAGGAAGAAAAGAAGGGAAGGGAAGGGGAAAGGGAAGGGAAGGAGAGGAGAGGAAGAAAAGAAGGGAAGGGGGAAGGGAAGGGGGAAAGGGAAGAGAGAGGAGCGGAGAGTAAACTTTTAGTTAACCCCATGGAATCATTCTCTGGATCCCCCTACCATTTCATATTCCATGGCACCGGAAATGGTGTGTCTACGCGATTCCTTTGGAATCATCCTGCATCGCCCACTTTGGGACAAGAAGCTGTTTGTGCTCCTGGATCGAGTGACTCCTTTCCCATCAGATTCTCCTGGAGAAAGAGACAGAGAAGGTTACTGGAGGTTTTTTTTTTGAGATTCCCTCCCCCTTTAACTATGAACTATTTGGTTATATTTTTGCCAGATGATTTTACAAAAATAAAGGTTCTTGTACAGGTTTGAAGGCATCAAAAACACAGATTCTAAGACGCCACGGACTTATTCTGAATCAATTTTCTTAATATGTTGTTTTGTTCTTGTTGACATGATCCTACGTATATCTGATACGTTTCATTCAATAAAACTAACACAGGGACTGTTTTCTTCCTGAAAGCTGCAACCTCCGATAACGGTCATTTTTGGAGATTCTAGGTGGCACCTTGAGATGATTCATTTGGACCAAGCGAGCCTTCTTCACTCCTCTCATCTTTCTTGACAGGAAACCAAAATCTTGAGCAGACCTCAGCTGAGTCGATCCCTTCATTTTTCATCCTGCCCAAACACCCTTAAGTGGGATTTTTCCAAACACAACCATCTTTCTTTTTCTCAATAGCCAGTTGAGGAAACCTGTGAGATGAATAGAATAGAATAACAGAGTTGGAAGGGACCTTGGAGGTCTTCTAGTCCAACCCCCTGCTTAGGCAGGAAACCCTATACAATTTGAGACAAATGGTTGCCCAATCTCTTCTTAAAAACTTCCAGTGTTGGAGCTTTTACAACTTCTGGAGGCAAGTTGTTCCACTGATTAATTGTTCTAACTGTCAGGAAATTTCTCTTTAGTTCTAAATTGCTTCTCTCCTTGATTAGTTTTCACCCATTGCTTCTTTGTCCTGCCCTCAGGTGCTTTGGAGAATAGATTGACTCCCTCTTCTTTGTGGCAGCCCCTGAGATATTGGAAGGCTGCTATCATGTCTCCCCTAGTCCTTCTTTTCATCAAACTAGACATACCCAGTTCCTGCAACCATTCTTCATATGTTTTAGCCTCCAGTCCTCTAATCATCTTTGTTGCTCTTCTCTGCACTCTTTCTAGAGTCTCCACATCTTTTTTACAGCATGGCAACCAAAACTGGATGCAGTGTTCCAAGTGTGGCCTTACCAAGGCATTATAAAGTGATATTAACACTTATAAAGTGAATTAGCCCCATCACACAGAGATTACCTAATACTGCAGATATTGAGTATCTATAGAGATTCTCAATCACCCACACAATGGTTGTCTCAAAGGTGTTTTCCCCCCCAAAAGTCAATTGGATGTTCTTGGGGTTTTTTGCCTTTAAAAATGTTTTTCTTCTCATCCAAGAAATTTCTTTAGAATCACATAACACTACATGTTCTCATAACAAAATAAGAAATATTTCACAAAATTAATTTTAAAAGCAAATATACTTTCATGAAATAGATGAGAATGGGTATGAAAAAAATAGAAGGGAATCCCCATTTCTCCCACCAACCTAAACTAGTATTAATGTGCCTTTAACGGCACAACCACAGAGATAGTAAAAAGGGTGATGAGGTCCTTTTTGATATCTAATTAGCTCTTTAATTAAAGCTGCTATTTACAAGAGCTAATAATTGATTAACTGAGCCAGAGGTGGCTTGGGCCTGATGAGATTCATAGCTGATTTCCTAAAGGCAGAATTAATGAATAAAAAGCTGTTCATCGCATACATGAAGATTATTCATTCCTTCGTGATATCCTGTTTATTCTCTTATTTAAGAAAGATAGATTGATTACTTGTCATCAAGTCAGTGCCATTTCCTAGCAACCACATCAATTTTCTCCATGATGATCTGTCCCTAATCTGGTCCTTCAAGACTTCCAACAGTCTCCCTACCGCTACTTGATAGTAGTCATCCTCTTCTCTTTCTTTCCATCTTTACCATCATTAGAGACTTAAAGGGGGTCAAGCTATTCTGCAAAGCACCTGAGGGTAGGACAAGAAGCGATGGGTGGAAACTAATCAAGGAGAGAAGTAATTTAGGACTAAGGAGAAATTTCCTGACAGTTAGAACAATTAATCAGTGGAACAACTTGCCTCCAGAAGTTGTGAATGCTCCAACACTGGAAATTTTTAAGAAGATGTTAGATAACCATTTGTCTGAAGTGGTGTAGGGTTTCCTGCCTGGGCAGGGGGTTGGACTAGAAAACCTCCAAGGTCCCTTCTAACCCTGTTATTCTATTCTATTTCTCTAGAGAGCTGGGCCTTCACATAATGTATCCAAAGTGGGATAATTTGAGCTTGGCTGTTTATCATTTGTAATTTGAGCTTGGTCATTTTGTGCCTCTAATGAGAATTCTGGTTTGTTTTGTTTGATGATCCATTTGTGATGACCCAGTAGCAAAGGAAAGTAGAACCCATCCCTGGTGCTGAAGCTTCTGCCAGATCATAATTTGTCCTAAATGGGCTGCCGTTGGTTTGTGCAGCCCTAATGTAGGCACTATTGAATCTGGGAAGCTGATTTAATCCAATATAGGTACTCCTCAAGTTATGATGGTAACGGAACCTGCCCTTCATGGTTATAACTTGTGACAGCCATAAATCGGGTCACCCATGTAACTGGGCCAATTTTATGACCTTTTATTTTTTGGTGGCAGCCATAAAGCCACCATAGCGGTCATTAAATAAACCAAGTAAATCACCATGAACAAGTCCGGTTTTCAGCAAAAATCTTTGTTAAAAATACAATCACATGACTGCGAGGACACAGCAAAACAGCCATAAATGCAACCTGGCTGCAAAGCGCCAGAAGTTCAGTGACATGGGGATCCAGCTGTCAGAAAGTCGAATCCAGATCACAAGCACTCCCGGGGGGCAGCCTGTCATAACTTCAAACCAGGGGTGAAATCCAACAGGTTCTGACAGGTTCTGGAGAACCGGTAGCAGAAATTTTGAGCAGTTCGGAGAACTGGCAAATACCACCTCAGGCTGGCTCCAGACTGGGGTGGGAATGGAGATTTTGCTGTATCCTTCCCCCAGGAGTGTGGAGGGAATGGGGATTTTGCAATATCTTTCTCCCAGGAGTGTGGAGGGAATGGGGATTTTGCAGTATCCTTCTCCTGGATTGGGGTGGGAATGGAGATCTTGCAGTATCGTTACCCTGGAGTGGGATGGGGTGGGAATGGAGACTTTGCAGTATCCTTCCGCTGGAGTGGGATGGGAATGGAGATTTTGCAGTATCCTACCCCTGGAGTTGGGTGGGAATGGAGATTTCGCAGTACCCTTCTCCTGCCTCGCCCACCAAGCCACACCATAACCACCAAGCCACGCCCACAGAACCAGTAGTAAAAAAATTTGGATTTCATCACTGCTTTAAACGGTCGCTAAGTCGAGGACCACCAATTTCACACAGCTCTCGTCTGCACCTACATCAGGAAATTCTGGAAGAAATGGTCCCAAATCCAAGTCGGTTAGTGACGTAATGGTGCAAAGGCCCATGACATGAAGGGGCACAGGTGCGCGAAACCGGGAAGGCTGCCCGGGTCACCCCCTTGATACATGAGGTCCCCTGGGCATCGGACGAGGGGTGCCAGCCATCAGCCATGGATCATGGGGCAGCTGCTCAGCGAAACAGGTCTGGGTCAGCTCGACAGGTGGAAGGACGTCTGAGGCTCTTTGCCAAATGCTTGAAGTCGCCGCCACTGTCTCCCCACTGCACAGACCGCAGCTGAGGGATCAGCTGTCGGCCGGAAGGCCTAGCGAAGCGCTTCCATCGCCAACGGGATATTCTCCACACGATGCTTAACAGGCCTCTTAAATCCCTCGCCCAATCAGAAGCGTGCTCTGTTTATTTTTGCTTCCCGCTCTTGACTTAATTCATTGTGGCAGGCGTTTGGGCAAATCTTCTTTTGGATCAAAGTCGTGCGGAGCAAAACGGCTCCTTTCCTCCATGAATTCAATTAAGGGAAAACTGACGGTTGGCAAAGTAAACGCAAATCGGCCTTCTGGCTAGAAAAGGCCGGGACTGCTAGGAGGAAAGCACAGGTAGCCCTCGACTTACAACGGTTCGTTTAGCGACTGTTCGAAGTTGCAACTTGTGACCGTTTTTCACACTTACGACCATTGCACCCCCAAGGTTACGTGATCAAAATTCGGATTCTTGGCAACTGGTTCCTATTTATGATGGTTGTAGTGTCCTGGGGTCACGTCATCCCCCTTTTGTGACCTTCTGACAAGCAAACTCAACAGGGAAGCTGGATTCACTTAACAACCATGTTACTAGCTTAACAACTGCAATGATTCATTTAACAACCGTGGCTAGAAAGATCGTAAAATGGGGCAAAACTCACGTAACAAATGTCTCACTGAACAACATAAATTTTGGGCTCAATTAAGTCTAGGACTATCTATGCTAACTTTGTCCATTCCTCTGTCCACTTTAATAATATTCTTTCCTGAATCTAGTGAACCCCAGAAAGGTTAGGGTGACAACTCACAATCAGTGGTGGGTTTCAATTTTTTTTACTACCGGTTCTGTGGGTGTGGCTTGGTGGGCATGGCAGGGGAAGGATTCTGTAAAATTTCCATTCCCATCCCACTCCAGGGGAAGGATACTGCAAAATCCCCATTTCCTCCCAATCAGCTGGGACTTGGGAGGCAAAGAATAGATGGGGGCGGGGCCAGTCAGAAATTTTACTACCAGTTCTCCGAACTACTCAAAATTTCCGCTACCAGTTCTCCAGAACTGGTCAGAACCTGCTGAAACCCACCTCTGTTCTCAATCCATCCAAAATATCCTGGTAAACTCTTCTTATGAGCCCTCCAATCTAATGCCTTGCAGATGCATCTAAAGTACAAGCTCCATCACTCCCAAGCAAATAATTGGCATAGATCAAATTCCTTCTTGGATGTTTGAAAGCCCTACCCAGGGATCACATTCCCAAAAGTGAGTGAGGCAAGGACAAATCCAGCAATAGATATAATAATTTAAATTAAAATTCTAATCAGTTCAAAATAGGATGGCTCCCTATGCATTCAGTGATTTACCTCCTCTCATCTTAAAAGGATAAATCAGCAAAAATAGTTGATTTAACTGTGCCTTTCTATTATCCAAGGATTGCCCATAACACAAGGAAAAGCAGATTTAGATACAGCTCCTAAACCGCAAATGAGAAGTCCAAAGGAATGGAATTGGAGCCTAACTTCAAAACAATAATATTTATCAGACAGATAAATTAGACTTCCAGAAACACTATAGGTCAATCTCTCATATCATGAGCTACTTTCAACCCACCCCCACGTGTTGCTGATATTGTCTCCATCCTGCTTAGCTAAAGGCTGGCTGGGAAGATAGGAATTGCATTTTAACCAATTGGAGAAATTAATGTGGTTTTTTTTTTCCGCTTGCAAAAAAGCTCAGGCACAGATAGTTCCGATCGGAATCTCTTTGACGGTTTTATGATGTCTGTTTCTTTTCTGTGTTCTTTTTATTTTATTTTTCTTTCTGTTTCCTCTGTAGCTACATTACTCGCAAATCCTTTTGGGATGACAATGAAGTGGTGATATACGAACACAACTAATAAAGAGAAAAGGAAGGAAGGAAGGAAGGAAGGAAGGAAGGAAGGAAGGAAGGAAGGAAGGAAGGAATTACGGTGTTGATCTTTAACAAATCCAATTCCTGGATAAGGAAAGGAGTAATTGAGAAGGAAGGAAGGAAGGAAGGAAGGAAGGAAGGAAGGAAGGAAGGAAGGAAGGAAGGAAGGAAGGAAGGAATTACGGTGTTGATCTTTAACAAATCCAATTCCTGGATAAGGAAAGGAGTAATTGAGAAGGAAGGAAGGAAGGAAGGAAGGAAGGAAGGAAGGAAGGAAGGAAGGAAGGAAGGAAGGAAGGAAGGAAGGAAGATAAAGTACAGTGTTGACCTTTCTTTCACAAATCCAGTCCAGGATAAGGAAGTGGCAAAGAGGGTGCCCAATGGAGAAAGTGCAGAATAAAGGAAGCCCATCTGCTTACCAGAAGGAATGGAGAATTGGGAGAGAAAGGAGAACCCCCCTCCCTATTGTTAATTCTGCAGTTTTCTAATCCCACTCCCACCCTGCCGGCCTCTGGTCTCTGCATGGCCCATTAAGGAAAGCTCCTTATCATTGTGGGGGAGTTGGATCAGAGCAGCTGGTAAGAGGATTGGTTATCTCTACAGCCTGGGGAGCCCGGCTTAGGTGCACTCAATCCCTGGCCGTATGTTGTCGGCTTGTTGGGGTCATGTTGATGCCGGGTGGGGGAGAGAAGGCTTTTGTAGAAAGAGAAGGAGTTAGCCCATCACATCCCTAGCTAGTATTTGTCTTAACAAAAGGAGAATATTTGTAGCTCAGAGTTAGAATGAGGGGTCCTTGGTGTTCTCTGAGCTTCCTTGTTTTCTTACAGACCTCTCATTACCAAACTAGGTAACATTATCAGGGCTAGTAAGGAGTGGGATTTGCTATCAGTTTATATTCTAATGGGTTCCCCTGTCAGTGTTGATGAGGATAGTCTTACAAGTTCTTTGGTTAGATTGTTTACTGTTGGCTTGTTTGGCCAACAGTTCCTTGATTGGGGTATTTTTTTAGTTTTGGACTGTTGTCCTGATGTTAATCTTGGAGTTAATCTATGCTGATTGCTGGTGGTCCTTTTTGCTTGTTGATTTATTCTTTGTACTATTTATCTTTTCCTTCTTATCTCTCCAACTGCAAAGTCTTCCCTTCTGTTATCCTATCATGGGCCTTTTTCCCAATTTCCACCTCATCGTGGCCCAAGTAGGCTCTTCTTTCTGACATGTCTCCATGAGACTGACTTCATCTGGTCCAGGGGCCTCTAGCCTTGGCAACTTTAAGACTTGTAGACTTCAACTCCCAGAATTTTTCAGCCAGTCTTCTCCCTCACTCTTCTGAACCTGGAGACAACCTGAAGGCATGTGAAATCTGCTAGTTCAGGGCAGTGTGGGATTCAACATTTTTTGCTACCGGTTCTGTGGGCGTGGCTTAGTGGGCGTGGCATGGCTTGGTGGGTATAGTTTGGTGGGCATGGCAGGGGAAGGATACTGTAAAATCTCCATTCCCACCCCACTCCAGGGGAAGGATACTATAAAATCTCTATTCTCTCCCCACTTCAGGGGAAGGTTACTGCAAAATTCCTCTTCACCTGGGACTCAGGAGGCAGAGAATAGATGGGGGCGGGGCCAGTCAGAGGTGGTATTTACTGGTTCTCCGAACTACTCAAAATTTCCACTACCGGTTCTCCAGAACTGGTCAGAACCTGCTGAATGCCACCTCTGGTTCAGGGGTGTCAAACTCAATCCCATTGTGGACCACGTTGGGGTTTTGTTTGCCCTTGGGGGGCTGGGGTGGACGTGGCCTAATCAACGCAGCCGACTCGGTGGGCGTGGCCGGGCCCAGGATGGCAGGGGCTGGTCCCTCGCTGTCTCTGAGACAACTCCGTGGCCTCTTCTGGGCCGGATTCAGCCCACGGGCCGCATGTTTGACACGTCTGTACTAGTTTTATTCCTTTTAATTTGGAGGAAAGTCAAGGAAAATAATTTTAAGCAAAGGCCACAGAGGGAGGAGTTGTGACAGCAACAGTTTTGTGCCTGTGTTATGCCCTGCTGGCCCACTCAGAGATGTTGTTTTCCGTGAAGATTTAAATATAAAAATGTCCTCAACATTCATTCAGTGACCGTTTAAAGTGACAATGGCAGTGTCTTACGGCCAATTTTCACACTTGCGACCATTACAACATCCCCATGATCACAGGATCAAAACTGGGGCGCTTGGCAACTGATGTGTACTTATGACTGCTTGATTCACTTAACAACTGCAGTGATTTGCGTAACAAGCATAGCAAACAAAAAGTCGTAAAATGGGGCAAAACTCACTTAAAAACTGCATTGCTTAGCAAAGGAAATTTGGGGGTCAAGGGTGGTTGTAAGTCAAGGACTACCTGTAATGATGGTCACACTTTCTGACTTTTAAAATCTTCTGCTTTATTTAAAGAGTACTTTTATGGTTTAAAGAAAGATTAAAATCAGAGAAGTCATTGTACACTGATTGGCCTTATTGCATGAATGAATCTGGCTCATTTTAAATGGTTCCTTACTATGGTTTGGGTGCGAAGATAGGTGGTCCTTGACTTATGATCACAACTGAGCCCAAAATTTCTGTCACTAAGTGAGATTTGTTAAATGAGTTTTGCCCCATTTTATGACCTTTCTTGCTACAGTTGTTAAGTGAATCGCTGCAATTGCTAAGTTAGTAACCTGGTTGTTAAGTGAGTCTTGTTTCTCCATTGACTTTGCTTGTCAGAAGGTTGCAAAAGCTGATTATATGACACAGGACATTGCAACGGTCATAAGTATGAACTAGTTGCCAACAGGAGCCTTGGTGGTGCAGAGGACTAAAGTGCTGTTAAAGTAGCACTTAGCTGCCAGCTGCCTACAATTACTGAGAGTTCAAATCTCACCAGGCTCAAGGTTGACTCGGCCTTCCATCCTTCCGAGGTAGGTAAAATGAGGACCCGAATTGTGGGGGCAATAAGCTGACTTTGTATATAAAAAGAACACCGGTTAGGGGGGCCCAAAAACCCTACTAAGCAGGTATATATAAAAGTATGAAGGCTGTTGCTTAACGCGTTGTAAGCCGCTCTGAGTCTCCGGAGAATGGCGGCATATAAATCGAACCAATAAAAAAAATAAAAAACAATAAAAAGCGTTTGAATTTTGATCACATGAGAGCGGGGGAAGCTGCAATGGTTGTTAAGTGTGAAAAAGTCAATAAGTGAATTTTGCCCCATTTTTTACAACCTTTCTTGCTGCCATCATTAAGTGAATCCCTGCAGTTGTTAAGTTGGCAAGACGGTTGTTAAGTGAATCTGGCTTCCCCATTGACTTTGCTTGTCGGAAAGGTGATTATATGACCCCAGGATAACTCCAACCGTCATAAATATGAACCAACTGCCAAGCACCTGCATTTTAATCACATGACTACATGGGGAAACTGGAAAGGTCATAAGTGTGAAACGCAGTCATAAGTCACTTTTTTCAGGGGCATTGTAACTTGGAATGGTCACTACATACATTGTTCTAAATTGAGGACTACCTGTATTGTATTTGTCCATTTTCAAGGGACCCCAGTAGGATATTATTTCCTTTGCCGTGAAAAAAACTCAGCTGCTGGATTTCCTGCAATCCAAATTTTCGCAAAGGTGCTTTTTCAAAACACAACTCTTTTTCCTTGAAGACATTTTGCTTCTTATCCAAGAAGCTTCTTCGGATCAAGGAAAAAAAATCAAGAAAATCCAGTTGCCTTTTGAAAAAGCACCTTTGGGACAACCATGACCTGGATGACTGAGAATCTCCATAGACAGGCAGTCCAAATTGCTATGTATTCTTTTTTTTTCTTTTGCCTGATTTGATGGCACTCCACAAAATAAACTCTTCCAGCTCAAGGCTTTTTGTTTTAATTAGCCATTTTTTTCTGGCCTACTTTCCTGTTATTTAAAGGCATGGCACTCATCCATTCTGCCAGTCCCTAATCTCAGATGTCAGCTTCCCAATTTTCAACTGCAGGCCTATTGATCCAGCAAGTTGGAAAGGAACAGAAGGCAATCTAAATTAATTTCCCGCAGAGAAAACAGGAACACTTTCCCTCTTAAACTCTTCCTGTAGAAATCCTTCTGTGCAATCTGGGTTAGAGCATTTTCCCAGGCTGGATGGCCAAAAAAAAAAAAAAAAAAAACCAGCACAATTTTTGAAATGAGATTTGCAAAGATCCAATGACAAAACAGGAGAGCCTGTAAATCAAATATTTAAGGAACAAGTGTCCTTGTAAGAAACAGGGTGCATCTAGACTTCTTATCTCACTTTGTTTCTAGATTTAATCTAGAACTCAAAAGTTCTAAAGCTGCAGGATGACCTTAAAAATTACATACCAATAGGCTTTGATGTACGACCATATTTCTGTTGCTAAGCAAGATCATTTTTAAGTGAGTTTTGCCCCATTTTATAACCTTTCTTGCCACAGTTGTTAAGGGAATCACTGCCATTGTTAAATTTAGAATTTAGAGTAACAGAGTTGGAAGGGACCTTGGAGGTCTTCTGGTCCAACCCCCTGCTTAGGCAGGAAACCCTACACCACTTCAGACAAATGGTCATCCAACATCTTCTTAAAAACTTTCATTGTTGGAGCATTCACAACTTTTGGATGCAAGTTGTTCCACTGATTAATTGTTCTAACTGTCAGGAAATTTCTCCTTAATTCTAAGTTGCTTCTCTCCTTGATTAGTTTCCACCCATTGCTTCTTGTCCTGCCCTCAGGTGCTTTGGAGAATAGTTTGACTCCCTCTTCTTTGTGGCAGCCCCTGAGATATTGGAACACGGCTATCATGTCTCCCCTAGTCCTTCTTTTCATTAAACTAGACATACCCAATTCCAGCAACCGTTCTTCATATGTTTTAGCCTCCAGTCCCCTAATCATCTTTGTTGCTCTTCTCTGCACTCTTTCTAGAGTCTCAACATCTTTTTTACATCGAGGTGACCTAAACTGAATGCAGTATTCCAAGTGTGGCCTTACCAGGGCATTATAAAGTGGTATTAACACTTCACGTGATCTCGATTCTATCCCTCTGTTTAACATGGTCAACACGGTTACTTAACCATGTTAATTAACATGGTAATTAACATGGTTGTTATGGTAAATCTGGCTTCCCATTGTCAGAAGGTTGCAAAAGGCGATCCCGGAACACTGCAACCTTCATAAATATGAGTAAGTTGCCAAGCATCCTAATTTTGATCTCATGACCATGTGGGGGGGGGGGGGTGCTTCAACAATCATAAGTATAAAAAATGATCTAAATAAAGTCACTTTTTCCAGTGCCTTTGTAACTTCAAACGGTCACTAAAGGAAGGGTTGTAAGTCAAGAACTACCTGTAGTCCAGTCCTCCTTTGATCTCTTGCCACTCCATCTCTGGATGTTGGTGGCCACCTCGAAGATGTTCTCATTTCTCTTGCTTGTCCCAAAGGTGCTTTTTCAGGAGGCAACTGAACTTTCTTGTTTTTTCTTTGAAGACGTTTCGCTTCTCATCCAAGAAGCTTCTTCAGCTCTCAACGGATGGAGGGGGAATGGAAGGATTTATATTCCTTGCAGGCAGATGGTCATTTGCATCCTTTTAGTGGGTCGTTGAAGCACTTGGAGGTTTATCTGTGTCCTCGGGGTCACCTGAGTAGTACAAATGGTTCCGGTGTAGTCTGCAATTTTTTATTTATTTATTTTATTTTGGAAATCCATTCCTACTCTCACGCCATTCATTCAAAGAGTGTTCATCCCAAACTGTATAACTAAAAGTCCCGAGGACGCAGATAATGTGCTTCAAGGACCCTCTAAAAGGATGCAAACGACCAGCTGTCTGCAAGGAATATAAATCCTTCCATTCCCCACTATCCTGTCAGAGCTGAAGAAGCTTCTTGGATGAGAAGCGAAACGTCTTCAAAACAAAAAAACCCCAAGAAAGTCCAGTTGCCTCTTGGAAAAAAAAAAACACCTTTGGTCACCTGGATGACTGGGAATCTCTACAGAATTTCTTTTGCTTGGTTTTGCTTCTCCTCCAAAAAAAACGAAGCCCCCCCCCACCCACCCCGATTCTCAAACCCCATTATTCCAATCCTGGCCTCCTCCTCCTCCTCTCCTCTTCCTCCCGCCCCACTTACGTGTCCGACTCGTCTTCTTCACCTGGGCAGCTCCGCGTCCCCCTTCCGCCGCCTCCTCCGCTGCTCCTCCGTCTTCGGTTTGGAGGAGGGCAATTCTCAACCCGGCCACTAGGCGGGGGAAACTTAAAAAGCCCCCGCACGGCTCTGCCACTCGCTGAAGAGCTTGCAGGACCCCGGCTGGGATCTCTTGGTCCACTTGGGGGGCCACCCCAGAGTCTCCCCGACCCCAACGGCTCTCGATTTCCGAGATGTGGACGATCCCCTTGCCTTGATCGTCCAAGATTTCGAAGAGGATCCGGAGACTGTGGAGGAAGGGGCGAGGCAGGCGGGGGCCACTAGGAGGAGGGTCTTCTGCGATGGGGGGAAGAGAAGGGGTCGCCAGCCCCCCAGAATTCATCGGAATGGCGGGGGGGGGCGAAAGTCGTAGTGGGGCTTAGATTTGGGGAGAGGGGGTTGATCAGGGGCGAAGAAAGTTGGAAGTTCTTGGAATGAGGCTGAAAAGCTCTCTTTTTTTTTTGGGACAGATGCAATAATTCTGCCAGGGATCGGAGTTAAACGGGGCTCCGTGGGAAGGACGCCGGCGAACCGGTTGAATCAGGGCAAAAGAACCGGGCGACCAAAGCTTTCTCCCTCTTCTTTTTTTTTTCTCTGCTCGCCCCGACAGTCAGACGTGAAGATCTCTGGTTTGACCCAGTCAAAAGATCCGATGGGATTGGGTCATGTGACCCTGTCGGATAATCACCCTGGATGCCAGACGATTAGCAGCTCTGCTAATGAGGTGGATTCCTCTCTCTGCCGAGTGACCGGGGAAGGGGAGAGGTGGGGGAGAGTTTTCGCCCTCTGTGGTTGAAAGTTGTTAACCGAAGTGTCAGCTCAGTAGCCTCTTTCTTCTCATCCTCTTCTTCTCCCCTTCTCTGATTTACAGACTGCAGAATAATAGAGGCGGAAGGGACCTTGGAGGTCTTCTAGTCCAACCCCCTGCTCAGTACAGGAGAGCCTGTATCGTTTTAGACAACTAGCTGTCCAGTCTCTTCTTAAAAGCCTCCAGTGATGAAGCACCCACAACTTCTGAAGGCAAAGATGTTGATTGTTCTCACTGTTAGGAAATTTCTCCTTAGTTCTAGGTTGGTTCTTTCCTTGGTTAGTTTCCATCCATTGCTTCTTGTCTTCCGATGCTTTGGAAAATAGGTTGGCCCCCTCTTCTTTGTGGCAGTCCCTTAGATATTGGAACACTGCTATCATGTCACCCCCTAGTCCAGGGGTCCCCAAACTTGCCAGCTTTAAGACTTGTGGACTTCAACTCCCAGAATTCTCCAGCCAGCATTCTGGGAGTTGAAGTCCACAAGTCTTAAAGCTGCCAAGTTTGAAGACCTCTGCCCTAGTCCTTCTTTTCATCAGATTGATCTAATCTAATCAGAATAGAGCTGGAAGGGACCTTGGAGGTCTTATCTAGTCTAAGCTCCTGCTCAAGCAGGAGACCCTATATATATATATCATTTGAGACAAATGGCTGTCCAGTCTCTTCTTAAAAGTCTCCAGTGATGAAGCATCCACAACTTCTAAAGGCAAACCATCCCATTGGTTGATTGTCCTCACTGTTAGGAAATTTCTCCTTAGTTCTAGGTTGCTTCTCTCTTTGATTAGTTTCCCTCCATTGTTTCTTGTCCTGCCTTCTGATGCTTTGGAAAATAGGCTGACACCCCTCTTTGTGGTAGCCCCTCAAATATTGGAACACTGCTGTCCCTTCCCAAACCTTCATCTCCATCTACATCAGGAAATTCCTTATCAGGCCCAGCCATGTTCACAAAATCATCTGCAGAGTTTCCTGTTTCTAGAATACTTCCTCAGCCTACTGAGGATAGTTTCATTTTTTTTTTAAATGCAGAAGACAGGGGAGAAGATGACTAGAAGTGTTGAAGTTGTAGAGTCTGTGGTTGGTCCCTGGCATCATTGTCACATTTTGGAGGCTTTGCCCAAAGCGATACCTTCATTTGAACCACAATGACCAAGTTCACACCACATACCAAACCCAAACTGAGCAAGCCATAGTCCATAGGATGAAATGAGGGAGAAGGTTGAGAGAACCCAGTTTGTCTCCGCTGGATGCTACTATGGCTTCAAAGTGCCTTAGGATGAAAAGGAGGAAGAAGCCTTGAATCACTGGGAGACAGGTTGCACGTAAATTTAAATGACGATAGTAATAATGTTGATGATACAATGATGCAAACATGAATCACCCAGCTCTGAAAATGCAATATTCTGCTTTAACGTGAATCTCTCCTTCCTTAAATAAAACCGACAACTTCCTTGGGAGGTGGAGAATGTGCATGCAAAAAGAAAGCAAATAGTTTTATACTGTATTAATATAAGAAGAGTGAGTTTTAATCTTCTCATCGTTCCCTCCACCCATCTCCTTCCACTTATGACTGTAACTTTGTTGCTTGTATCCATACAATTTATATTGATATTGTTTCCTGATTGCTTATTTGTACCCTATGACTGTCATTAAGTGTTGTACCTTATGATTCTTGATGAACGTATATTTTCTTTTATGTACATTGAGAGCATAGGCACCAAGACAAATTCCTTGTGTGTCCAATCACACTTGGCCAATAACAAATTCTATTCTATTCTATTTTCAAGATTAAAAAGAATCAAGAGAAGTCCAATTTTTACTCTCTTTGAAAGTCAATAAAATTAGCCAAGTTCTCTCAGAAGGTGGCAGTGTCCAGCCAAATTTGATGGGTTCCATCATCACCTTTCAGGAAAGTTCAACTCAGAGAAGCAGTTTGATCTAGTGGTTAAGATACCAGACTAGAATCCAGGAGACAGTGAGTTCTAGTCCCATTTTAGGAATGAGAGTCAGCCAGTCATTCTCCCTTAGCCTAACCCACATCACAGGATTGTAGTTGTGGGGAAAATAGGAGGAGGAAGGGATATTAGATATGCTCACTGCCACGAGTTATTTATAAAAAGTAATAAAAGTGGGATTAATAAAAAATCTCTTAAAAAATTCAGAATTGCTTCATTCTTGGATAAGAGACCCCCCCCCCACCCCCATAAGATGGAAGATGGAAATAGCAAATCACATTTTGACACATTCTGTCTTTTGTCTATTTAACCATTTAGTATGGCTGTATTACTTTTATCCTTCTCATCTCTTCCACTACCTTCTCTATTGGTATCATTATTAGAATTATTATCCTTTATTATCCTAATTATTATTATTTTGTTGTTTTGCATGCACACTGAGAATTTATGCACCAGAGACAAATTCCTTGTGTGTCTAATCACACTTGGCCAATAAAGTATTCTATTTGTATCTCTGCAGACAAGTCTAAAGGGGCATCTCCAAAGATGCCTTTACTTATTTAAGCTGTAACTTAGCAGGATGTTGAAAGCCAGTGTAGAAAGTTAGCATCAGGGGTGAAATCCAGGAGGTTCTGACAAGTTATGGAGAACCAGCAGCAGAAATTTTGAATAGTTCAGAAAACTGGCAAATACCACTTCTGGCTGGCCTCAGAGTGGGGTGGGAATGGGGATTTTGCAGTATCCTTCCCCTGGAGTGGGGTGGGAATGGAGTTTTTGCAGTATTCTTCCCCTGCCACGCCCACCAAGCCACACCTACCAAGCCACTCCCACCAAGCCATGCCCACAGAACCAGTGGTAAAAAAATTTGGATTTCCCCACTGGTTAGCACCCACCCCTCTCCTAGAAGAATGAAATATTTTGAGAAATATTAAGGCAGGATAAAGTATTTCCCCTAAAAGAGAAATAAAAATCTTAAGGGAGACAGAAACTCAGAGCCCCAGGTCCCTGTCCCCAAACAGATATTAAGCAGAGGCCAGTTTTTAGAAATGCAGATTTGGAAATCCATTACTCCCTGCAGCAAGGTCTGAACCTTGGTAGGATTAGCCACAATAGGAATTACCCATAAAGCCCCTTCATTGCATCACCCAAACTTCAACCAAGCTTAGCTCAGACAACCTACAGAGCCAGCTATGACCACTACAACAGCCAATAGAATACATGTTTTTGCACAGGAACAGGAAGCTCAAGTGCAAAGCCCAAGAGAAGATATAAAAACCCCTGACTCTCAACTCCATGTGGTCAGCTGCCCAGAATCACACATGCTTGGTGGTTCTGCTTCACCATTAAACCCTCTTTCCAATCAGCCTCTATGTGTTCCAGTGTCTCCCTTCTGGCTTGGAACTGAACCCAGATGGATATTTCTTCCAACACCAGCTAGTGTCTTTATCTAACTCAAGCTGGTGATCTAACTGTTCCTGTTTATTTCTGTATTTATTGACTTATCAAATTTATATAGCCATCCATCTCACATGATTCTGGGCGGGGAGCAACAAAATCAACAATTAGAACAGTCTCGAATAAACAGTTAAAACGAACAAATGTAAATACAGAGAAAATTGTGGGAGATTCCATCAGAATCTCAGACGTACAGGTAGTCCTCAGGTTATTTCACTCAAGGGAACTCAACATAGGATTCTACGTTTCTATAATACAACCAATCCACAGGGACTGCTCCTAGAGGTTTGGCCTCCATGCTAGAGAATTGCTCCCCGAGAACTATAGTGATTTGCTTTTGAAAGCAACATCTGGTCTGAAGCACGCTAAAGCTGTGAAAAGGAGCCAGTCACAGAGGAAGCACATGACTTCCTCCTCGAGAGACCTATGGAGTGCGTTTTGTGTTAAAAACGGCTTCTGATAATGGTTATGGCCTTTTATGGTTTGGAACCAGAAGGGCTGCTGGGGTTTTTTTTGTTTTTTGTTTTGATATGCATCAGATCTCAGAATTTTTTTATCCCCTCTCCAGTACTCCGGCGTTCACAGGCTGAGCAAAAGGCAAAGGCTGAAGGCTATTTCTGGTTTGTCAGTCCTCCTGGTAACAACCACATTATTTTGGGCACTGCCTGCTTAGGATGGGCTTGTTTTTTTGAGCTTTATATGGGCAAACTGCTTTGCCCATATAAAGATGACTTTATCTGCTGCCTAAGAACTGTGGAAAGTACAGCCCAGCACATCTGCAGGGAACTAGGTTGCAGATGTTTTCTGCCAGGTATTTCAAGGCTGGTGGCTGCAATTTCTGCCAATGTACATTGATAACATAGATAACATTGACAAGATAGATAGATAGATAGATAGATAGACAGAGATAGAGGTAGAGATAGAGATAGAGATATATAGATATATGCATCCCTGAAAGGAAAGAGACAACTCACTCAACATGCTTTTTACAACAAACATTTATGAGTCTCACCCAGTGGTTCTCTGGTTCTCTGCCTTAATGACCGGCTGGGTGGGTGTGGCCATGGTGGGCGTGGCCAGGGGCTGTGACAGTCAGCACTCGGCCTCCTTCACCCCCCTGGGAGCAAAAACGGGCTGCAGGCGGGCGCAACCTGTTTTGGGCCTAGTAGGCCTCCCTGCAGCCTCCTGGGAGCAAAAACGGGCCGGGGTGGGCAGCGCCACATCCCCTCACGCCCCATTTTGGGCCTAGTAGGCCTCCCTGCACTTATCTGGGAGCCAAAACGGGGCACATGGGGACTTCTGGAAGGGACGGGGTGGGGAAGGGCAAGGCCAGCCAGAAATTTAAGAACCGATTCAGCCAAAGTGGTGCGAACTGGTTGAATCCCACCACTGGTCTCGCCCACTCTATCAACTGTTTTTCAGACAGGTCACTCAAATTTAACTCCATTCAGGATATGATCGGTCTCCTTCTGTTTGTACCATGTTGGTTCTTCTGTTTCTCCTGATTTTTTTTCATTTTTGCTTGATTGGGGAGTCAGGATGGGGTGGTGGTGTGGGTGACAGAAAGCACAGCAACTGTGGAATGGCATCATAAATACGTGAGGGGAAAAACTTAATTTTTCCCAGAGCAGGAAGAGTTGAAGTCCACCAAGGTTGCCAAGGTTGGACAAGTCTGCTTTAAACCATCTAGTTTATGGGTCCTCAGAGCAAGAGTGTTGCAACAACTTCTGTTTCCTCTTTTTTGTCTTGCTTGTCACCCTGATTAAGACTGATCAGATACAATGTAGTATATAAATGTAAGTGCTTTATAAGTGTAAATGTTTCAACCTTGAGACAATGGTTGTGCCCAGAAAAGAAATATGAGGGATTATTTGGTAGGAGAAAGTGCCAGAAAAGGTTTAATTCAAATGATATTATTCCTTCCACATCTGGCACCTGTCACTGGACTAGAATTCAAAATCCTTTATATGCACATCAAACAGTGCACTGTAACAATAGAAGCCTGAGACAACCTTTTAATGGAGTCGAACAAATAAAGACGGGAGCTGTGACTATGTGATCAAAAACCCAATGCTTTTTAATGTGCATTGTGATCCACATATAGGTAAGCCCTCAATTTAAGACCACAACAGAGCCCTGAATACTGACCGTAAGTCATTGCAGTCTTAAAACAAATCACCATGGTCATTGAGGAAATTGGCTGGCTGGGGAATTCTGGGTGTTGAAGTCCACACGCCTTAAAGTTGCCAAGTTTGTAGACCCGAGGACAATTAACCTGTGGAACAGCTTGCCTTCAGAAATTGTGGGTGCTTCGTCACTGCAGGTTTTTAAGAAGGGACCGGACAGTTGCTTGTCTGAAATGGTATAGGGCAGTCTAACCTTTTTGCCATCACATGCCAAAAGCGGGAGGAGTGCAGGGGGGGGCACCCACACCCATAACTCTATGCGCCCCATCCCCCCACGCATGTGTATGCGACTCCCCTGCTTTTGACACGTGATGGCATGGTGGGCCCAGTAGGCCTGTTTTTTGCCCTTCCCAGGCTCCAAAGGCTTTATAGGAAATTGGCAGATGGGCCATTTCCGGCCTCTGGAAGGCCTCCAGGTGGGTGGGGAAGGCCGTTTTTGCCCTCCCCAGGCTCCTAGAAAACCTCTTGAGCCTGGGGAGAGAGAAAAATGGGCCTTCCCCCCACAAACCCAGGCCCTCTGGAGGCAGGAAACAGCCTGTTTCCCTACTTCCGGTGGGCCCAGAAGGCCCAAAAATCAGTTGGCCAGTGTGCGCATGCACGCTGGGTCTGAGCTCGCGTGCCCACAGGTATGGCTCTGCGTGCCACCTGTGGCATGTGTGCCATAGGTTCGCCATCACAGGTGTAGGGTCTTCCTGCTTGAGCAGGGGGCTGGACTAGAAGACCTCCAAGATCCTTTCCAGCTCTAATCTTATGATGATGAAAGAGTAGAGGATGAAGGAAACTGCACAGCATCCTGTTAAACAAAGCAACCCACACAGGTTTCAGAGAAGAAGAAGAGGGGGGACAAAACAGGACACCCCAAAATTGATACTTTAGTGTCACCCTCTAATCCCACCTCTCCCAACTTTCTCTTAGTTGAAACCATAGAGTAAACAGGGGAAATATGGGTGAAAACCTCTCAGCTCCTCAGAAAACCTGGCCTGGATTGTTTTTATGCTGCTCTTCCTTTCTGCTTGCTAGTGCCTCGTAGTCTGATACTGGGGTACTGTAGCAGTATAGGTTCTTGACGTACGACCAAAATTGAGCTCATCGTTTCTGTTGTTGAGTGAGACATTTGTTAAGTGAGTTTTGCCCCATTGTACGACTTTTCTTGCCACCGTTGTTAAGTGGATCACCACAGTTGATAAGTTAGTAATCCGGTTGTTAAATGAACCTGGCTTCCCCCATTGACTTGGCTTGTGAGAAGGTTGCAAAAGGGGATCCCGTGACCTTGGGACACAGCAATGGTCATAAATGTGAACCAGTTGCCAAGCATTTGAATTTTGATCACAGGATCATGGGGATGCTGCAAAGGTCATAAACAGTGAAAAATGGTCATAAGCAGTGGTGGGATTCAGCCGGTTTGGACCAATTCAGGTGAACCAGTTATCAAATTGCTGGCTGGCCACGCCCCTCTCCACCCCTTCCTGGAGTCCCCCTCCTGTGCCCCGTTTTGACTCCCAGAGTCCCATGTAAGTGCAGGGAGGCCTACTAGGCCCATTTTTGCTCCCAGGGGGTGCAGGAAGCCAAGTGCTGCCTGTCACACCCCTGGCCACGCCCACCATGGCCACGCCCACCCAGCTGGTCATTAGGGCAGAAAACTGTTTGTTAAGTTATTTGAATCCCACCACGGGTCATAAGTCACATTCTTCAGTGCCATTGTAACTTTTGAATGGTCACTAAATGATCTGTTGTAAGTCAAGGACTACCTGTAGCAGGACATTTTGAGAGAGCTGCACCATGTTCAATACCTCTGGCCAGAATTGCTTGGCTATTTTTGTTGTTGTTCTTCCACTCTACGTTTTTCCTTTTCCCCTGCAAAAGCCTAGAAATGAATGATGGGTTGTTTTTAAAAGGCTGTGGCGGCTGGCCATGAGTCTTCCATTCATCGGATGGCATAGAGGGGTTTTTGTGTTCCCAGTCCAGGCCTGAGAGTTTCTGACTTTGATCAGGGCATCAAGAAGGTTATTTAACTGAGAACAGAATCTGCTGGAGTTTAGACCTTTTTTCTATGTGACCTTATATAATGCATGTATGTATTATATATATTAATGTAGATGGGACCATAATTAATTGACCCTACCTTTCCCCTGTGCTTCCTGCTCCCCTTCCACTCATGTTTTTAATTTTAAATTATAGTACTTCCATTTTTTATTGTTTTAAGATAAAGGTAAAGGTTCCTCTCGCACATATGTGCTAGTCGTTCTCGACTCTAGGGGGCAATGCTCATCTCTGTTTCAAAGCCGAAGAGCCAGCGCTGTCTGAAGACATCTCCATGGTCATGTGGCCGGCATGACTAAATGCCAAAGGCCCACAGAATGCTGTTACCTTCCCACCAAAGGTGGTCCCTATTTTTCTACTTGCATTTTTTTACGTGCTTTCGAACTGCTAGGTTGGCAGAAGCTGGGACAAGTAACGGGAACTCACCCCGTTACGCAGCACTAGGGATTCGAACCGCTGAACTGCCGACCTTCTGATTGACAAGCTCAGCGTCTTAGCCACTGAGCCACCGTGTCCTACCTTCCCCCTGTGCTTCCTGCTCCCCTTCCAGTCAGGTTTTTAATTCTACATGATTGTACTTCCATTTTTTTTATTGTTTTATTCCTTTACTATTTTACATTTCTACCACAATTCATTCATTCATTCATTTATTATTTAACTTTTCTTTTCTTTTTTTTGGTAAATCATTCAGAGTAGCCCCATGGCAAGATGGGGATAATAGGATATTTTCAAATAAATTTAACAAATAAATAAATAGCATTTATTTTACTACCCTAATGAATCTTTGAAGATTTGTTAACTTTTAAAAGATCATTCACATCTGTCTCCACATTAGTATGTGGAGGAAGGCTAACTCTACAAGAAGGAAAATGCACTCAGTACATGTTCGTTGGCATTCTCAACTGCCTAGAGCTTTTGTGTGTGTGTGTGTGTGTGTGTGTGTGTTGGCATCAGTATTGACTCCCTACAATTACCTGGACTAGTCCCTGCACTTTTCTTGACAACTTTTTGGAAAGTGTTCTGCCCTTGCCTTCTTCTGGAGCTGAAAGAAAGAGACTGGCCCAAGATCACCCAGCTGCTTTTGTGCCTAAGGCAGAACTGGAACTCACTGTCACCCAGTTTCTAGCTTGGTGCCTCAGCCATAATCCCAAGTGGCTCCAAGAAGCTGCAAGAGACCCATTTCAGGAATGGTAAAGACATTAATTAGAACCTGTTCAGTGTAGTGGTTTAAATGCATCAGGTTAAAAAAAAAAAGAAGTGAATTCTGATCCCGCCTTAGGCACGAAGCTAGCTGGGTGACTTTGGACCTGTCACTCCTTAGCTCTAGCGAGAAATCAATAGCAAATCAGTTCTGAAAAATGTTGCCAAAACAACTGCATGGAGTTGCAGTCAGCAGGAATCAACATAGTAGAGATCAAGACTGGGCTAATTAACCTTTAATTACCATATTTTTCAGACTATAAGACGCGCCTAAATTTAGAAGAGAAAAAGAACAAAAAAAAAAAGTTTTTGGCCTCTGCACACCCTATTTTTTGCCCTTTTCCAGCCCTTTTCCAGCCGTTTTTGGGGCTTTTTTGACCTGTTTTTGAGGCTTTTTTCGGCCTGTTTTCAAGGCTTTTTTCAGGCCAAAAAAAGCCTCAAAAACAGGCCCAAAAAAGCCTCAAAAACAGGCTGAAAAAGCCTCAAAAATGGGCCAAAAGTAGCCTTGAAAATGGGCTGAAAAAAGCCTCAAAACGGGCCCAAAAAAGGCCCCAAAAAGGCCCGAAAAAAGGCCCGAAAACGGGGCATGCTGAAGCCAAAAAACGGCTGGTGGGTGGGTGGGGCTTTAGCAATATTTGGTCTATAAGACGCATGGACATTTTCACCCCCTTTTGGGAGACAAAAAAATGCATCTTATAGTCCGAAAAATACGGTAAAACTCTAATTCTCTCAGAGACATGTGGATCTCTGAGGAAGACAGACATCCATATCAGGAGCAAGCATAAAGAGCTCATTCTCTTGGTCCAAGACTTGGCTGGTCCAAGTCAAATGTACATGTTTTGTGTAGGAAAAGCATTAAAAGTTTATTTATACAAATGATTTATGGCGTAGTGTAGGGTTAGGTTATAGATGCCAATGTGCCTCCAGACAGGTCCCTGGTTCTACCCAGACTGGATGACCCATGTGAGTTTTAAAAGTTTTCTTTTAATAAAATATGTTTAGGAAGCATAATTTCACGTTTTGGCAGCTTAATTTCAAAGTTTGTGTTCTACAAAGTAGCATTCAGGATGACTAAGTTAGATTTCTGACAAACGGCCATTCTAAACAATAACATCTTCCATGGCAACTATTCTGTCTGAAGCCACCAAGCTGTTCAAATTCTTGGTGGGCCCCTTGCCTGAAAACTGACCTCTTCCTGTCCTAACACACTCAGCTAATTCAGTAGCAAGAAAAACACATTTTTTTCCCCTAGAGGGCTAAGCTTTTGTGCAGTAAAGCAGCACAGAATCTTATCTTGTCTCTTAAAACCTAACAATCCTATAAGCTTTTGTTAAACCTCAGTCCATTTTATCAACTGCATTCAATGTAGCCTTCTGAGGGGCACCTGTCATGGATTTTGTAATTTGTGAGCTAACACAAGTTATTTTGTATTTTAATTTGACTTATTTTCTCTCCTTTAAAATAACGTTTGGGTTTGTTATAGATTGGAATCAGGGATGGGTTTCAAAATTTTTTACTACGGGTTCTGTGGGTGTGGCTTGGTGGGCGTGGTGTGGCTTGGTGGGTGTGGCTCGGTGGGCGTGGTAGGGGAAGGATACTGTAAAATCTCCATTTCCCCCTGATCAGCCGGACTATAAAGTGCGCTTGGAGACAAGAACTCCCAGCGCTGACTTTGCACGGAACTATGTTTTATATTCAACGTGTACCAAGGCTCCGGCCTACAGTTGAGGATTAAAGCCTGGATTCCTGAATTGCTCGGTTTCCTGTGTGTTTGCTTTGATCCTCTCTGGTCTGGGCCTGGACCTTTGAGACATAAATCTAACAGCAACAGAGTTGGAAGGGACCTTGGAGGTCATCTAGTCCAACCCCCTGCTCACACAGGAGACCTGTACTAGGGATTCGAACCGCCGAACTGCCGACCTTTCTGATCAACAAGCTCAGTGTCTTAGCCACTGAGCCACCTAGTCAGCTTTTCTGCTCTTCCTGCCTTCATAGTTGTATTCACCTTAATGAGTAGATTCCTTACCTTTTTTAAAAAAAACAGACAGGGTAGAAACCCTAAAAAAAGACCCAATTAACTTGAATGAAAAGCACAGGAAGGGCTACAATGAAGTGAGGTCCAGAACACCTCTTCCAAATAATTTCTGAAGTATGAACAGCCCAACTAAAGGGAGTTAACAGATGTACGTAGTACAGAATAATCATAATTCAGCAGAACATTTAGTCAGTAGTTGGGACAAACTTAGTCTTTTTATTCCTTTGCTCCAGGTTCCCACCTTGAAAGCAACAAAATTTTGTAGAGAATTGAAATGTCCCCCATTGCATTCCAAGTGTTAGCTTTGCGGCATTGATCCATTTGTCTGTCATGTCCAGGTTATTGTGGGTCATTCTTGAGAAATGATGGCAGATTTCACCTTGGTGTATAAACAGGTAGATCTTCAGATGCTGCGGGTTTAAAGCACAAGGCTAACACCTCATGGTTTAAACCAGGGGGTATCCAACCTTGGCAACTTTAAAACCTGTGGACTTCAGCTCTGTAAAGTTAAAGATCCACAACTCTTAAAGTTGCCAAGGTTGGACACCCCTGGTTTAAACTTTCCGGGATTGAAATGAAGTTCAACAGGGGTGAAAACTACTTACCTCCCCTACCGGTTAAGAAGTGCAAGTGCCGTGCGCTTGCTCGGACCCTCTGCGCATGCACAAACCCTTCTGCACATACGCAGAGGGTAAAAAAACAGGTTACTTCCTGGTTAAAACCAGGAAGTAACGACGACCGGGCGGGTGGGCGGAGCCTCGTGCTGCCGTCGCTACCGGTTCTCCGAACCACCCACTGCCATCGCTACCGGTTCAGGCGAACGGGTCTGAACCGGTAGCATTTCACCCCTGAAGTTCAACCCACAAAATGCCTTATCCCACAAATGACTGTATTGAAATTCAAATTTTTTTACTACCGGTTCTGTGGGCGTGGCTTGGTGGGCATGGCAGGGGAAGGATACTGCAAAATCTCCATTCCCACCCCACTCCAGGGGAAGGATACTGCAAAATCTCCATTCCCACCACACTCCAGGGGAAGGATACTGCAAAATCCCCATTCCCACCCCACTCTGGGGCCAGCCAGAGGTGGTTTTTGCCAGTTCTCCAAACTATTCAAAATTTCCGCTACCGGTTCTTCAGAACCTGTCAGAACCTGATGAATTTCACCCCTGCTGTATGTGTAATCCTTAGGCTGATATAAGGTGGGTGATGTGTATGTGTGTTGTCACATTGTTACCATTCTAGAAATAACATTGTTGTCATTCTGGAAATAAACAGAAGTTTGCTTACCTTTCCTTACAGTGTTTGTCCATTACTGTATCTTGATAAAGGTCTTATCTCAGGTTATTTTCCTGGGAATTGTCCTATGGCAATTCCTAGCAGGCCTGATAAGAACTTTTAATAGTTGCCTCAGACAGAGGAGAAGACAATTAAACTAGTTTGCTAACACAGCAATGATAGCCTAAGACACCCAACATGATTGGCTGGTCTTGAAGAAACACAATTATTTATGTTTTATCAAAGAGCTTGGGGTGGCATATGCAGCATCATTCCTTCACCTCTCATCACAATTTGTAAAATAGATTTCGGCTGAATGAAACAGAATTCATCCAAACCCATGTAGGCCTATATCGGCCATAGAGGGTGAAAGTTGTATGAGTGTTAAAATAGTAAAAGCTGGACTAAAAAAAAGTTGACTTGGAATTACTTATAAAGTAGAATAGAGCTGGAAGGGACTTTGGAGGTCTTCTAGTCCAGCCCCCTGTTCAAGCAGGAGAACCTATACAATCTCAGACAAGAGCCTTGGTGGCACAGCAGACTAAAGTGCTATTAAGTAGCACCAGCTGCCTGCAATTACTGCAAGTTCAAATCTCACCAGGCTCAAGGTTGACTCAGCCTTCCATCCTTTCGAGGTAGGTAAAATGAGGACCCGGATTGTGGGGGCAATAAACTGACTTTGTATAAAAAAGAAAACCGCTTGGGGTGGGGTGAAAGTCCTACTAAGCAGGTATATACAAAAGAATGAAGGCTATTGCTTAATGCATTGTTAGTCGCCATGAGTCTCCGGAGAAGGGCGGCATATAAATCGAACCAATAAATAAATAAATAAATAAATAAATAAATAAATAAATAAATAAATAAATAAATAAATAAATAAATAAATAAATAAATAACTGTCCAGTCTTTTCTTAAAAATATCCAGCGATGGAGCTCCCATGATTTCTGAAGGCAAAACTGTCCCACTGGTTAATTGTCCTCACTGTTAGGAAGTTTCTCTTTAATTTCAGGTTGCTTCTCTCTTTGATCAGTTTCCAGCCATTGTTTCTTGTCCTGCCCTCTGGTGCTTTGGAGAATAAACTGAACCCCTCTTCTTTGTGACAGCCCCTCAAATACCGAAATACTTATAGGAAGCTCATATGTCTGGGTGAAGCTGGAATGTAAGTCTTCCTTAAGTCTAGAGTTGACTTCAACTTACTTCACACACTGTGCACATAGATGAGAGCAGGGGTGGGATTTAGACATTTAGGCAGGGGTTCTCTGCCTGGTTGATGGGTGGGCGTGGCCACGGTGGGTGTGGCCTACTCAGCTTCCTGCACCACTGGGGGGGGGTTGTTTTTGTCCTCCCTAGACTCCGGAGGCTTTCCTCAAGCCTCTGGGAAGGCGAAAATGGCCTCCCCTGGGCTCCGGAGGCCCTCAGGAGGCCAGAAACGGGCCTGTTTTCGGACTTCTGGTATGCCCGTTTTTCACCCACCCAGAGCCTCCACACGGGCCCTGCACTTACCTGGCATCCAAAACTGGCTGCGTGGAGACTCCTGGGAGGAGCGGGGCGGGATGGGTGGGGTCAGCCAGTCCTTGCAACAACCGGTTCGGTGAACCAGATTAAAATTAACATACAGTTCTCCCGAACTGGTCCGAACCGGCTGAATCCAACCCCTGGATGGGAGTAGAGGAAGCCACACGGTTATATAATTTGTGGTATTTGTGCAGTGATGTCACATGTGGCACATGTCCCACCATCGTAGCTTGTTTGCGTTTGGTTTAGACTGTTCTGACAACCCAGCTAATGGCAGTGGAGCCAGTACAATGAACTTTGTCTGTTTGCGGGAAGCTGCCTTTTAAGGTTCGAGCACATTGTGAAGTAATATGACCAAAATGAGGATTTTTGGAGAGCCAGGCTTGCTTCTTCCTGCGGTAAGAAATGAGATCCCACACAAGCCCTCATTGGCTTAATGTTGAGCTGAATTTAAAATACTACCCTCCCTCACTGCACTATTTGACTGGGAGATGGGAGTTATAGTCCAACACATATTATAAGCCACAGTCTAGGGAAGGCTTTGCAAGGTGTTTTCCACTCAGATATACAGGCAGTCTTCAACTTACAACCATTCAAACTTATGATGGATTCAGAAAAAGTGACTTACAACTCGCCCTCACAGTTACAACTATCACACCACTTTTGCAATCATGTGATCACAATTCAGGTGCATGGCAACCAGGTCATATTTACAATGGTGATTTGCAACCTTCTCAGATAGCTTCCAACAAGCAAAGTCAATTGGGAAGCTGGATTTGCTCATGGCCATACCATTCCCTTAACAATGATTGATTCACTTAATAGTGAATCACCACTATTAAGTGGTGATTTACTGAGCCGAGGTGGCGCAGTGGTTAGAGTGCAGTACTGCAGCTACTTCAGCTGCTAGTTCAGCAGATCAGCGGATCAAATCTCACCGGCTCAAGGTTGACTCAGCCTTCCATCCTTCCGAGGTGGGTAAAATGAGGACCCAGATTGTTGGGGGCAATATGCTATTTAGTATACTGTCTTTGGTGTAAACCACCCAGAGTCCTTGGAGAGTGGGTGGCATAGAAATATGACTAATAAAATAAATAATAATAATAATAATAATAGCCATGGTAAAAATGGTTGTAAAATTTGGTAGTCATACAATTCACTTAATGACATCACTTGGCAATCAAAATTATGGTTGCAACTGTGTGTCATAATTGGAGAACTACCTATATATTCCTGCAATAAATAATCTCTTCTTTCTTACAAATACATAATTATTAATGTTTTGGTAAGGTGGTTCCACAATGTAACCAACCAGGAGCTAATTTTCCAGAGACTAACTTCCTTTTTACGACCCTGTCATAATCCCTTAATTCAGGATAGAGTCGGGATGACTGGATGGAACTGAGCACTTACTGGCTGGATGCCCTTCCTGATGCCACGTGGAGTTCACAGCAGATATTTTTTCTTTGTGCCCTAGCAGAGAAATATTTGCCACTACCTAGGATTGAACTCTCAAATCTTCTGAGTAGGAGGCGAGCATCTTCACTACTACTGTACCTTAGATAAGCCCTTCTGGGAACTAAATCTTTATTGTACTGCTGGTACAGCATCATAACCAAGTGATGGTAGCCTCTGAGCAGGGTGGAAAGTGGGTACAGAATTTCTACCCAGCTTTAGTTCAAATCCTGCACATGTGTGAAGCCTTATTTCCTTTGAACTCAAGTCTTCTGTTTCCTTCCGTTTGCACTTCCTTATTCTGCTGAATGCAACTGCATGTTTACATTTTCTCCATTCTTGTCCTGCAGACAGACTGAAGTCATAATAACTTTGACAATAATGATGCAATGGAATAGAATAATAGAAGACATTCCTCCCCCCATAGATGAGTGGGAGAAAAGGAAAATTGGTATAAAAGACCAATAGAAAACCTGGCTAGACAGCACAGAAAATTCATAAATAAATATGCTTGTTTTTTTATGGTCCATGGGATTTTTAAAAATAAAAAGTAGATGGCTTTTGAAGGTTAATGTTTCATTTAACGGAGACTAGTTAACTATTCAGAAACAGGCCCTCAATGACAATGCAACGTTTGGTCAAACTGGATTCTGTAAACTGGAGTAGATGTTCAAGATACGATATTTTATTGTATTCTGAGTTTAGTATCATATCAAGCTCATTTGAGGGAGGGGGCATTTGGGAAAATACCACCTTGCCATCTGATACAGATCATTACAAAATCCTCTCATGTAGGTAAAGGTACTGTATTTTTCAGACTATAAGACGCACCGGAGTATAAGACACATCTTAGTTTTTGGGGAGGAAAATAAGAAAAAAAGCTGATTGGGTTGGATCGGCCTCCCGGAATACCCCCAATCAGCTGTTCTTGGAGGTGAACTTTAGCACCAGGTTTGTTGGTTGTGAGCTCTGTGCCTTGTTTTCTTTTCAGCCTCTGAAACCTCCGTTTCAGAGGCTTTTTCCCAGCCTCTCAAATGGAGGTTTCAGATGCTTTTTTTCAGCCTCTCAAACCTCTGTTTCAGAGGCTTTTTCCAGCCGCTCAAACGGAGGTTTCAGAGGCTTTTTTCAGCCTCTCAAATCTCTGTTTCAGAGGCTTTTTTCCTGTCTCTCAAACCTCCGTTTCAGAGGCTTTTTCCAGCCGCTCAAACAGAGGTTTCAGAGGCTTTTTTCAGCCTCTCAAATCTCCGTTTCAGAGGCTTTTTTCCTGTCTCTCAAACCTCCGTTTCAGAGGCTTTTTCCAGCCGCTCAAACGGAGGTTTCAGAGGCTTTTTTCAGCCTCTCAAATCTCCGTTTCAGAGGCTTTTTTCCTGTCTCTCAAACCTCCGTTTCAGAGGCTTTTTCCAGCCGCTCAAACGGAGGTTTCAGAGGCTTTTTTCAGCCTCTCAAATCTCCGTTTCAGAGGCTTTTTTCCTGTCTCTCAAACCTCCGTTTCAGAGGCTTTTTTCCAGTATCTCAAACCTCCGTTTCAGAGGCTTTTTTCAGCCTCTGAAATGGACTATAAAACGCACCCAGATTTTCATCCTCTTTTTGGGAAAAAATACAGTATATAAATCTGCTTTTTAAAGCATATTTCTAAAATGGTTAATGGACGTTATGGACGGATGATGATAACTACAAGGTTTTCTAAGGTAAGTACAACCTCAGCTGTATTGGAATTGGGACTGTGGCCCATGGCTGTACAGGTAGTCCTTGGCCTACGACCATACTGGAGGTTGCTCATTATGGTCATAAGTTGTGAGGGTTGTAAAACAGATCATCATGTGACTGATTTGATTTTATGACACTTTGCAGAATTCATTAAGCAAATGCTACTGTCGTTAAGTAAACAGGTTGTTTGCCACGGGGTGGTTTTTGCCAAAAAAAAAGGAAGTAAATGCTGGTTTTCAGCAATGTCATAAATCTTAGTCATGTGACCAGGGGATGCTGCAAATGCCCTTAAATGCAAACCAATTGGTGAGTTTCCTAAATGCAGTGGGGGGAGGAGGCTCTTTCAGAACAAGGTCATAAGTATCTTTAGGGGGAGGGCATTATAACTTTGGTCACTTAATCAACCAGTTGTACGTTGAGAAGTATATGGGTGTGGATCAGGACCCCCCAAAAAATCAAGTTTCTAGTCCTGTGTGCTAGGTGAAATGGACTACTAGCTTCGATTTACAATTAGCAAGGGATCCTTTGAGTTCAAGCTAGACAAGCCGCCAGGTGGGTCTTTCTGCAACCCTTCTAGAATTGGAAACAGGATTCTTGGCTCTCTGCTTTTAAAGGCATATCCATCATCACCCGTAGCCAAACAGGTCTGGTAGGTTTGAGTCTTGTTGCCAGTGTTTTAAGAAACCTGTTTGATGGGAAAGATTTGGCATTGCCTACCATGGAGCATTGGTTGGGGAAATTGACAGAACGTGCCAGGTGGACAAATTGATTTTCCTGGTTAGAAAAAGGATAATATCTATATATATACATATACATTTTTGTTTTTAGTCACTAAAGCCCCTTACAGACTCTTGCACAAAAATGGGGAAAAAATGAATTTGTGGTTTCTGGTTTGGATGATTAGACAGGATAGATTATAGAAAAAAGAAAGCCAGAATGTAACTTTAAAGAGAGAGGGGAGGGGAGGTTAAAGTATAATTCTATTTATAATTACTGTGAAGTATATCGGAAGCCACTTCTTTATACTGTTCTCTTTTTTACCTCTCTTCTATTCTTTTTCTTATTGCACTTCCGAGCTTTTTCTTTTCTTTTTCTTTTCCTTGTTCTACTGTAGATTGTATTAGTTCTTATTGTTGCTGCTAAAATACTTCATAAAAATAGATGCAAGACAGGAGAAAAAGAGAGAGAGAGGAGTAAAAGAGAAAGAGGAAAAAGAGAGAGGAGAGGAAAGTGAAGGAAAAAGAAAGAAAGAGAGGAAAGAGAAAGAGAGAGAAAGATGAGAGAAAGAAAAAGAAAGAAAAACAGAGGGAGAAAGAAAGGAAAGAGGGAAAGAAAGAGGGAAAGCAAAAGGAAAGGGAGAAAGAGAAAAGGGGAGAAAGAGGAAAGAGAGGAGAGAGAGAGAAAAAGGAGAAAGAAACAAAAAGAGAGAAATAGGAATGAGAAAGAGGGGAAAAAAGAGAACACTAAAGAGAGAGAGAGGAAAAGGAGAAAGAGAGGGAGAAAGAAAGAAAGAAAGAAAGAAAGAAAGAGAAAGAGGAATGAGAAAGAGGGAAAAAAGAGAACACTAAAGAGAGAGAGAGGAAAAGGAGAAAGAGAGGGAGAAAGAAAGAAAAAAGAGAGAAAGAGGAATGAGAAAGAGGGGAAAAGAGAGAATGCTAAAGAGGGAAAGAAAGAGGAGAAAGAGAAAAGGGGAGAAAGAGGAAAGAGAGGAGAGAGAGAGAAAAAGAAGCAGAAAGAAAGAAACAAAAAGAGAGAGAAATAGGAATGAGAAAGAGGGGAAAAAAGAGAACACTAGAGAGAGAGAGAGGAAAAGGAGAAAGAGGGAGAAAGAAAGAAAGAAAGAAAAAAGAGAAAGAGGAATGAGAAAGAGGGAAAAAAGAGAACACTAAAGAGAGAGAGAGGAAAAGGAGAAAGAGAGGGAGAAAGAAAGAAAAAAAAGAAAGAAAGAGGAATGAGAAAGAGGGGAAAAGAGAGAACGCTAAAGAGAGAAAGAAAGGGGAAAGGGAGAAAGAGAGGGAAAAAGAGAGAATGAGAAAAGGAAAAAGAGAGAGAGAGAAATAGAAAGAAAAAGGAAAGAAAGAAAGAAAGAAAGAAAGAAAGAAAGAAAGAAAGAAAGAAAGAAAGAAAGAGAGAGAGAGAGAGAAACCTGATTGACCACAAGAACCATCATCCTGGGACAAAAGCCCAGGAGGTCCTCTGCGGCCCCTTACAAAGGCTCGCAAAGAATTGCTCGGCCACCTTCTCGCCTCGTCCAAGAAAACCCGAGAGAGAGAGAGAGAGAAAGAGAGAGGCGGCTCCGGAGCCGAGGGGCTGCGGCTCAACCTCCAGCCCCGGCAACCCCGACCCGGAGCAGCGCGGCCGTCTTCTTCCTCGGAGAGGGGGGGGGGCGAGCCTGGGCCCGCTGGCTGGCTGGCTGGCTCGCTCGCTGGGCTCAGTTCCTGGGCGGGGCCCGGAGTAGCGGAGGGAAGTTGAGGCGAAGTTGCGAGAGGCCCCCGCCCGCCTTGCCTTGCCTTTCCCTTCCCTCGCCGCCCCTTTGGGTCCCCGCGAGCCTCCCTCGCCGCAATCCCGCGCCGTCCGTCGAAGCCTCCTCCTCCTCCTCCTCCATGGCTGAAGAGAAGCCGCAGGTCGAGCTGTTCGTCAAGGTAAACCGGCGGAGAGGGAACCGGGGTGGCTGGATGGGGGGGAGACGGGGGAAGGGGCTCCCTTGCGCTTTCTTGCGGGAGACGAGCGGGCGTGCTCCCTTCCCACCAAGGGATCGCGGCCGCCGTAAGCGTAGAAAGTGGCAGTGGGGTCTCTCTAGCACCCCCAGCCCCTTTTCTTTAAATAAAACAAACCGCGATTAACTCGCTTCTTTTATCTTGAGATGGGGGGGGGGGCTGTTGAGAAGCGGGAAACCTTGCCTCGCTCCCCCTCCCGCCCACTTCCTCCCCGCTTGAGCAAAGGGGGAGCCAAAAACCGAAAAAAGAGGAAAGTAGCGTTCGCCTGCCTATGTGTTTTTATTATTATTATTATTATTATTATTATTATTATTATTATTATTATTATTATTATTATTATTATTATTATTATTATTATTATTATTATTTATTAGTATTAGTATTAGTATTTATTAGTAGTATTAGTAGTATTAGTAGTAGTATTATTATTAGTATTATTATTAAAACTTTCTTTAGCAGACTTGGAGGAAGAGTGTTGGCTTTTAGCTTGCTTGCGATGGTTCGGGGGTCGCGATTCGGGTTTAAGGGGCGGATGGCTGGGGGAATGGGAGTGGAGTGGAGTGGGGTGGGGGGGATCGATGGGAAGTCTCGAGGGAAGGCAAGGGGGAGACCCGTTCGACTGGCCTTGATCCCGGGGATCCCTGGCTAGGCGTGATCGGGTCGGAATTCGACCCGACGCTCCTTTGGACTCCACTTCCGATCTGTCAAGTCTTGGCACGGGCGATCGGCTTTGGAAGGGGGTGGAGTGGGTGGGGAATGTTGCGGAATCCCGGAAAGACAAAAGTGAAACAAAAGATTCGCGTGTGGCATCTTAAGAAACGGATCGCTTCAATTCAATTCGAAACAGAGCTGGAAGGGACCTTGGAGGTCTTCTAGACCGACCCCCCCGCTCAAGCAGGAGATCCGTCCTGCTGCCCTAGACCATTTCAGACAAGTGGCTGTCCGGTCTCTTCTTAAAAGCCTCCAGTGATGAAGCACCCACAACTTCTGGAGGCAAAGCTGCTCCATTGGGGGATTGTCCTTCACTGTCAGGAAGTTTCTCCTTAATTCCAGGTTGCTTCTCTCCTTGGTTAGTTTCCATCCATTCTTTCTTGTCTTCTGGTGCTTTGGAAAATAAATGGACCCCATCTTCTTTGTGGCAGCCCCTCAAATACTGGAATACTGCTATCATGTCCCCCTTAGTCCTCCTTTTCTCTAGATTGGCCATACCCATTTCCCGCAATCGCATGTTTTTGTCTCCAGACCCTTAATCATCTTAGTTGTTCTTCTCTGCATTTTTTCCAAAGTCTCTCTCCCTCCCTCCCTCCCTCCCCCCCCTCTCTCTCTATCTATCTATCTATCTATCTATCTATCTATCTATATATATATATATATATATATATATATATATATATTTTAATGTGATGACCAAAACTGGATGCTGTATTTCCTCAGCCCCCTGCTTCTCAGTCCTTTTCTTTGCTGGTGATAAAAATCCTTCTTTTAGCTCACTTGGGCTATTCCACAGTGGGTGTTTCAATGAGCTAGCTCAGTTGAGAGCATAACTTTGGGAAGTAAAGTGTGATCTTTTTAAAAAATTCCTTTTCTAAATCCCTGGTTCACAGCTTGCTCCAGAAGGATGTCTCCCAGATGTTGCGGACTACAACTCCCATCATCTTATGCCATTAATGGATGCTGATGAGATTTTTGTAATCTTAACACATCTTTCCTAAATCTGGATAGGGTGTGATGGTGGGTGGGTGGGTGGGGTGGGGTAGGTACTTTTGACATTTACTTGCTGGATTTGGACTTGATTGAGTTGAGGTTATCCCAAGTCTCTTTCTATTGAAATAAAAGGAGTTAAGTTTTAGGATTCAGCAAGACTCATTGTGGCTTGTTAAAACAACTTCTGGAGACTTGGGGAAGTAAACACCGCCCTCCAAAAAGTGGAAGGAGACAGGATGAAAATGGTGGAGACTAGACAAACGTTCCAACTTTATTTGAAACCTCACTAAACTTAAATAAATTAAGTACAGTTAAGACAGTTTTCCCTTTGTTTTTAACAATTTCCTTCTGCCAAATAATTATTGGCAACTTGGCTTCTGGAGGCCGAATTGAAGGCTTGGCAGGCAGCCACCTATAACTTAGCCTTCTGCATTTCTGTTCTACCATACTGTCAATTTAGGAAAAAGTCTTAAGTTCGAATGAATCATCAGCTCTTAAGCCTTGACATTTTTTTCTCTCTCTCTCATACTTCATTTCCTTCCTCTTGAAGTGCATACCGATGAACTAAGAAAGGAGAATTTAAAATCTCTCGCATGGTTTCAATGTGACTGGGAGGGTGGGGTGCTCAGATTTGGCTGGTACCCTTTGAGACTACTGTATAGGCTGCTGGTGGTGTCTTTAAGAAAGGTTTTAAAGGTTTAAAAAAGTTGCTTTCAATGAAATGGGCGGCTATATAAATTCAATAAGTCAATAAAATAAATAGATAACCCCTCTGTGTCTCTTTCTAAAAGCTACTGTAGGTTCTCTTCAGTCTTTCAAATTACAGATTTTCTGAATGTGACTTTTAAAAGGTTTCTACCCTCCCTTTTCATCTGACGAGGATGCTTCAAGTGCCTACTTATCTAAACAAATGCATGATTAACAAAAACACTTAAAACACTGTTAAAATAATAAATACCTGCACAATCAAACCCTTGGCAAAACAAAACACTGTGTCACCTCAAGCCATTCATCCATTCCTTCTATTCATTCATTTTCAGTCATTCAAAACATATATAAACATATATTATGTAAAGCCATCAACATTAAAAACCTGGCATCAGAGTTATTTAAAAATATTTATATCGCAACTAATCGACTACTTTCTTTTCAATCTTAAAAAGGGTAAAATGGGTGGAGTAGAAAGTGACAGTGACATAATGCCCAATCTTGCCATTGCTGCCAGGGTAAGTCACCGTACTTTGTGCAAAGGCTGATTTGGGCGTTTCCACCCTAGCATTTCCTTAGTTGTTACCAATCATGATTGCTTTCTGAAGCGCGATCATAATTCAGCACTCCGATAATAGTTCTTTTTCCTTTGCAAACCGCATGGTGATTAGGAGCGGCAGTAGTTTCTCCTCCCTCCTTATCATAGATGTTTCAGGCCCTGAGTGACAATTTTGAATAATTGCTGAAGCCTTGAGTTTGTTTTGCTGGGGGAGACTACGGATAGTCCTTGATTTACGACCACAGTTGAGCTCCAAATTTCTGTCACTAAGCAAGACACCATAGTGGGTTTTGCTCCATTTTAAGACCTTTCTTACTACAGTTGTTAAGTGAATCACTGCGGTTGTTAAGTTAGTAACACGGTTGTTAAGTGAATCTGGCTTCCCCCATTGACTTTGTTTCTCAGAAGGTTGCAAAAGGGGATCACATGATCCCGGGATCACCTTTTGTGATCTTCTGACAAGCAAAGTCAATGGGGAAACCAGACCCACTCAACGATCGTGTTACTAACTTAACAACTGCAATGATTCACTTAACAACGGTGGCAAGAAAGAGCGTAAAATGGGGCAAAACTCACTTAACAAATGTCTCACTTTAGCAACATAAATTTTGGGCTCAATTGTGGTTGTAAGTTAAGGCTGAGCAACCTCCAGTATGGTCGTAGGCCAAGGACTACCTGTATAGACTACCTGTAGTCTGCTGAGGTTTTTCTACTCTTCTTTGGAACATCTTGGTATTATTTTTAGGCTTCCTGCCAGAGGCTGAATATTAATTCTGTTTACTTTCGATGTTAAAGATTAATTTAGAACCAGATTTTTTAAATGGGTGTGAACCTGCCTACTTTTCCCTTGTTATATTCATTTTTTCAGCATGGATCTTATTCAAGGCTAAATGTGGCCCATGGTGTAAATTTAAACTTCAGCTGGTCTTCCAACTTCCACATAGAAACCATTCTCTAGTGTGGGGTTTCCCAAGCTTTGGCAGCATGACTGGCTAGGGAATTCTGGAAGTTGGAGTCCAATTGTCTTAAAATTGCCAACTTTTGGAAACCACTCTCTGGTGCCGGTGTCAGCAATCTGTGGCTCCGGAGCCGCATGCAGCTCTTTGGGCCCTCTGTTGAGGCTCCCTGTCCCATCACTGGCTGGCCCCGTCCCTTGCCCTTCTCTCCCAGTCACTCCTCATCTGTCGTTGGAAATCTGAGAGATACAGAGAGGGGGGAGATAGAGAGGGAGAGTGGGAGAGAGAGAGATACTGAGAGAGGGGAAGAGAAGGTAAGATAGAGAGGGGGAGAGGGATACAGAGTGGGGGGGAGAGAGAGAGATACAGAGAGAGGGGAGGGAAAGAGGGAGAGATACAGAGAGAGAGAGAGAGAGAGAAAGAAAGAAAGAAAGAAAGAAAGAAAGAAAGAAAGAAAGAAAGAAAGAAAGAAGAGAAAAAAGGGTTTTGTGGTTCCCGATGTTTTTTAACAACCGGTTCTCTGCCCTAATGACTGGGTAGGTGTGGCTAAGGGGTCATGTTACTGGGTGGGTGACACAGAGTTGGCCATGCCCACTCAGGTTTTGTGGCTTCTGGTGGGTTTTTTTCTGTGGGAAACGGGTCCAAATGGTTCTTTGAGTGTTTAAGGTTGCAGACCCCTGCACTAGTGGAAGAGAGCCTGCTCAAGTCCATTAGCTCCAGTGTAGCCCAGAAAGCTTCCATAACGATGTTATTTCTGGTGTAGGTTCCTTGTTGCATGAACATCTCTAACCCTCTGATCAAACTGGATAGAAGACCGATCCTCTGTTATTAATAAATTTGTAGTGAGGCATTTATCATTCAAAGCTTGTGCTTTCAACATTGCTCTCTGGAAAACCCCCATCCATCCTCTTTTCCTCAGGAACCATATTGTAGTTCTCATCCAAATGGACACTCTTTACATTAGAAAAAAAGATGAACAAGGACATGAGCAAATTGTATAAAATCGTGTATGGTATGGAGATTTTTTTCCTCTCCTCCCCTAAGCACTAGGACAGATGAAGCTGATTAGAAAGCACTTCTCCACCCAGTACACAATTAGTCCTTGGAATTCATTGCCACAAGACATGGTGATGATCATTAACCTGAAAGCTCTTAAAGGGGGTTGGATGAATTCATGGAAGGCAGATCTATCAAAGGCTGTTGGTCTTGAAGACTAGATGGTATCTCTTGTTAGGGGATTGTGTGTCTTCAAATTCCTGTTCTTAGAGAATAGTGGTGAAAGAGGGCTTATGACTTAGTCTTGAGTCCCTAATGACATCTAGTTGGCCATGAATGGAGGTTGGCCACTCTAGGTCCTCTGAAGGCATCTAGTTGGCCATTCTTGGTCTTCCAACTTGTTGGCCATGAATGGAACTCACTTCTCAAAGCACAGCTCTGGACTTATTCTTATGTTATCTGGTTAAGGCCAAATTTGCATTTTACACACAATTTGGTGTCTGTAGTAGCTCACCAGGAGCTTATGGAAACAGTTCCATTCACCCTAGGAGACTTGGGTTTTTTTCATATTACAGTAGTTTCTGTCCTATGGGCAGATAAACGAAATGTTAATCACAAGACAAAGTAACTAAAGAATGGCCCTTCTTCCTTGACCATTACTGAAAATGAACTGGTTGACAGAGGGGAGATTAATTGTCCATCTGGCCTCCAATTCAGCAAAAGAGGCCACTCTTTTCTTCGCTGTCTTTGAAGGAAAGATGCTTCTTTTGTAGAGCGGAAAACATATGCTGCTTCTTAGCAGATAAATAAGATCTTTTCTCGGTTTCAGCAGTTGGCGTACTTTAGTTATAGGGTTGCTCAAGGCTGATTTATGAATTATCTTTCTGATAAACGCTTATTCACCTTTTGCTAATTTGCCTTCCGACTTCCCAGGGGAGAGTGCTATGGCGATTAAGGTAGTGAATCCTTTTCCACTTAAATTCCCAAAGCGCATGTAAATTTTGCTGCTTTCATTTTGTTCTGGAAGCAGAAAAGTGACTTAGGAACTAGAAGAGTTCCTTAAATCAGAATCTGTCACCCTCCAGGAATCATAGCTAATGACAAGGGCAGTCTTAACAAGTTTCTCATCTCTGCTCACTACATTGGGATGAGTTTTCCTTGTGAACATAGTTACCAACAACATTAAGCTGTAATAATGGCTCGTTTTAATAAAAGCCGTTTATTTGAACCTAGCCAATTGTGGTTGTTTTAATACTAGGATATATATATATAAATAAAGTGTTCTGATGCTCTTTCTTAGTTAAAACCAGTGGTGAAATGTAAAATTTGTTACTACCGGTTCTGTGGGCGTGGCTTGGTGGGGGGGGGGTTAATGTGACTGGGTGGGCGTGGCCAACTTTTTTTTTTTACTTTTAAAAGCATTTTTTCTATAACCTCTTCGGCCGAAGAGGTTGTAGAAAAAATGCTTTTAAAAGGCTCTGATGATCCCAGTTGAGCTGCACGATCATCGGAGGTTTTTTTTTTTTTTTAGTTTTAAAAGCATTTGTAGAAAAAATGCTTTTAAAAGTAAAAAAAAAAAAAAGCCTCTGATGATCGCACGGCTCAGCTGGGCATGATGGGGTGTGTGTGCAGGGATTTCTGCTACCGGTTCTCCGAACCACTTACCGCCATCGCTACCGGATCAGGCGATCCGGTCTGAACCGGGAGCATTTCACCCCTGGTTAAATCTAAGCAGGCGTCCAAAGTGGCTTGCCTTGGGAAGGTCGCTTAAAACCCCCTTTTAAATGTTATAGCATGGAGGTATATAATTTAGAATGGACCCAACAATAAAATAAAATACTAATTTAGTATTCTAGAAAGAATGCTGCTCTTGCTTCCTTCCTGCTTTTGGTTTATAGTCTAGGCCAGGGGTTTCCAATCTTGGCAACTTTAAGACTTGTGGACTTCAACTCCCAGAATTCTGGCTAGCTGGCTAGGGAATTCTGAGAATTGAAGTCCACATGTCTTAAAGTTGCCAAGATTGGGAACCCCGATCTAGGCCAGTGTTTCTCAACACTCAGTACCCAGAACATTCCAGCCTTCCTACCTTCCTTCCTTCCTTCCTTCCTTCCTTCCTTCCTTCCTTCCATCCATCCATCCATCCATCCATCCATCCTTCTTATCTTCCTTCCTCCCTCCCTCCCTCCCTTCCGTAGTGGCACAGTGGTTAGAGTGCAGTATTGCAGGATGATTCTGCCCACTGCTAGGAGTTCGATCCTGACCTATTTCAAGGTTGACTTAGTCTTTCATCCTTCCGAGGTCGTTAAAATGAGGACCCACATTGTTGGGGGCAATTTGCTGCTCTGTAAACCGCTTAGAGAGGGCTTTAAAAGCACTGTGAAGCAGTATATAAGTGCTAAGTGCTAAATCACCACAGTGACTTTGCATGTTGGAAGCTGCTGGGAATATCGTAAATTGTAATCAAATAACCATAGGACACTATACAAGCTAGTTGCCAGGTGCCCAAATTACAAACGTATGACCACTGTAGTGGCATTATAGTTGATAGTCATCATAACTTTGAAGGTGGGTTGTAAGTTACCTTTATTTTAGCACTGTTGGAGCTCCAAATTATCATTAATCAAACGGTCGTAAGTCAACGACTACCTGAGGACTACTTGTAATTTAACAGACTTTAATGGGAGAGATTAATTTTCAGCCAGATCTTTGATTTATTCCAGGTCTATTAGAGCCTGGTGGTGTAGTGGTTAGAATGCAGCATTGCAGGCTGACTCTGCCGACCGCCAGGAGTTCGATCCCGAAAAGGCTCAAGGTTGTGTCAGCCTTCCATCCTTCCGAGATTGGTAAAATGAGGATCCAGATTGTTGGGGAGCAATATGCTGACTCAGAGAGTCAGAGGTCTTAGAGAGGTCTGCAAAGCACTGTGAAGCGGTATATAAGTCTATTGCTTATTGCTACATTCTATACAAATTTATATACAAAATAATATACAAATAATAAAATAAAATAATAATAATAAAATAATATGCAAAGGGACGTGGTGGCTCAGTGGCTAAGACGCTGAGCTTGTTGATCGAAAGGTCGGCAGTTTGGTGGTTCGAATCCCTAGTGCTGTGTAACGAGGTGAACTCCCGTTACTTGTCCCAGATTTTGCCAACCTAGCAGTTCGAAAGCACGTTAAAAAAAATGCAAGTAGAAAAATAGGGACCACCTTTGGTGGGAAGGTAACAGCGTTCCGTGCGCCTTTGGCGTTGAGTCATGCCGGCCACATGACCACGGAGACGTCTTCGGACAGCGCTGGCTCTTTGGCTTTGAAACGGAGATGAGCACCGCCCCCTAGAATCGGGAACGACTAGCACATATGTGCGAGGGGAACCTTTACCTTTTATACAAATTTATCTTCCAGATGAGATATGTCTTATCGACAGCTGACCTGGTGTTAAACAGTAAGCCAGAAGGGCTGATTTTTATTCCACTTTGACGTAAAGTTTTGTGGTTTGTTCCACTCCAGTGATGAAATGGCAAGCTTAAATTTGCGTTCAAAATTGGGAGCTTTAAAACTCACCCAGTAATTAGCTTGAAGTGCTGCAGCCCACAATGTTTGTAAACATTCAAATTGCTCTGTGGAAAGTTTCTTTTCAAGTAATATCGAGAAATGATGACATTTCTGAGAAATTAACTGTTGGGTTAAACAATAAAATCATCACAAGATTAAGAAACAGATTCTTGGTGACATGCTGTTGACAGAAAGATGGCAGGTAGTGAAAGTGGAATACCTTCAAAAGGTATCTATCATATGTAGGCCAGACTAAAATTTGCCTGTCTTTTTCTTGTTCAGATCTGAAAGCTGAGAAGCAAGTAAAAGACCTCTGCACCAACTTAAAACTGTTAAATGCAAATGGGTAATAGTATTAATTATTTGCATTCCTCAGAGGGTGTGAAGAGGAGCTGAAAAGGAGTGGTGTGATGAGCTGGAGGGCATCTCTGGGTTGTGTTACGTACTGCAGTTTTAACAAATTGTTACTGCCGGTGACTCTCCTTAAAGAGGAAATTGTGTTTTTCCTGTGACGCTTTTGGAAATGTATGTCCTTACAGTACTTAAGGGCTTCATTAAGAACCAGGAGCGGGGGGGGGGGGGCATTTAGTATGGCAGGATGTGTGGGATTTGGCTATTTGTTAAAGCTAATTAGGCATGTTTGCTCAATGAAATTAGTATATATGTATAAATATATGGGGTTCACATATTTGGAAACATGCATAAATTTGGTGAGTCCCAGCAAGCAGGCGTTTTCTGCTGAGGTGTCTGGAATATTCTCTCCATTATTTTATTTATTTAATTAAATTTATATGACGCCCCTCTCATTGGGTCTTAATGGGCCTTAAGAGCCATGGTGGCGCAGTGGTTAGAATGCAGCATTGCAGGCTGACTCTGCCGACTGCCAGGAGTTCGATCCCTAAATGGCTTAAGGTTGTGTCAGCCGTCCATCCTTCTGAGATTGGTAAAATGAGGATCCAGATTGTTTGGGGGCAAATATGCTGACTCTGTAAACCGCTTAGCGAGGGCTGTAAAGTACTGTGAAGCGGTATACAAGTCTAAGTGCTATTGCTATTGATATATTCACTCTCTCTATACCTCTATATTTTACTTTTTAATATATTTTAATTTTAATCATGATTGCATTGATTGTTTTTATTTGATTGTTGCATACGTCTCGTGAAATTTGATAAATAATAAATAAATCATACTGCCTAGGAACAGAAAATCTTTCAACCTCATGTTTTGGAGGGTCTCCATCTGTCCTGTTCTTCACTCATATCGCTTGTCTGGTCCGATCAGCATTTTACCCCTGAGGTAAAATTCTTTGTTATGAGGATGCAGATTAATTTGCATTATATCTTTGTACTTGAGAGATCTGCAGCTGAGGGGGGGGAAAAATCTCCCGTGGTGCTTGATAGAGGTTTGTAGTTAATAGTGTCTCCATTTCCATATACACAGTGCTTGGAAACCTTGTAGGGGAGTCCTTCTAATCTATGATAGTTTTAAAAAAAATCAAATGCAAGAGGGTTTTATAATAATAATAACTTTATTGTCATTGTACGTGTATACACAGTATACCCATACAACGAAATTCACTTAACACCCAAAGACTAGGTCCAACACACATAACAATCCCCAAACACACTCCCACCCACCACAATTCTCCACCCCTAAACCACCCAAACATCCACACAGCAGACCAAGTAATGCTGTCCAAGAGCTTACTGATGGTGGCTCTTTAAACATTATAGTTGTGAATTGATAACATGCAGGTAGTTCTCGACTTACAATAGCTCATTTAGTGACCATTTAAAGTCACTGAAAAAAGTGACTTATGACTGTTTTTCACATGTCCATTGAGGCATCCCCGTGATCATGTGATCAGAATTCAGACGCTCGGCAACTGACTCATATTTATGATGGCTGCAATATCCTGCGGTCATGTGATCCCCTTTTGCCATCTTCTGACAAGCAAAGTCAGTGGGGAAGCCCGATTCGCTTAACAACCGTATTACTACGTTAAGCTCTGCATGTGATTCACTTAAGAAATGTCTCAAGAAAAGTCGTGAAATGAGGCGAAACTCACTTAACAAATTCGTTCACTGAAGAGATTCACATAATAATTGTGGCAAGAAAGGACATAAAGTGGGGCAAAACTCATTTAACAACATCTCACTTAGCAACAGAAATTTTGGGTTCAATGGTGGCTGTAAGTGGAGGACTACCTGTACCTGTTCTCTGTCTCACAGGTAAATTGCACCTGTATAGCCAGTCCGCCTTCCTCTTTTTTTTCTTCCATCACCACCCTAATGACAGTTGTAACTTGATATATTTGAGGGCACCAGGTTGAGGAATGTATACAGTTGAGGACTAGGTGTATGGCCGTTAAAAAAAAAAAATCTGCCTTGCGTGTGTAGAAAGATGTTATCATTTTCATAAGTCATCCCTGACCCATCCTGACAAAAGCTATGGACCTTCTCAGTGTTTTTTTCAAGAGGCAACTGGACTTTCTGGTTTTTCTTTGAAGACGTTTCGCTTCTCATCCAAGAAGCTTCTTCAGCTCTGACTGGATGGTGGGGAACACAGTGAGCCACAGTGTGCAGTTCTGGGGGAAACAAAACAACCACTTCATAAATGCATGGCACAACATAGGAGAACAAACCCATTCAGGACAAGTTTCAGCAGTCCATCTGCATTTAAAAGACAAAGGCCGCTCTTTTGAAGACCACAAAGTCCATATTTTGGACAGAGAAGACTGCTGGTTTGAAAGAGGGGTCAAAGAGGCCGCCTATGTGGAAATTGAATAGCCCTCTCTCAACAGAGAGGGAGGGATACAACATCCAGTCTGTAACACAGTTTATTTATTTATTTATTTATTTATTTATTTATTTATTTATTTATTTATTGGTTCGATTTATATGCCGCCCTTCTCTGGATAGTCAGGGCAGCTTACAATGCGTTAAGCAATAGCCTTCCTACTTTTGTATATACCTGCTTAGTAGGGCTTTTGGCCCCCCCCCAAGCGGTGTTCTTTTTTATACAAAGTCAGCTTATTGCCCCCACAATCCAGGTCCTCATTTTACCTACCTCGGAAGGATGGAAGGCTGAGTCAACCTTGAGACTGGTGAGATTTGAACTTGCAGTAATTGCAGGCAGATAGCAGCTAAGTGCTACTTAACAGCACTTTAGTCCGCTGCACCACCAAGGCTCTTTTAGCAGTTCCAAGAAGGCTCCACATGCATTTGCACCACCCAGGTGACCCTGAGGACACAGATAAACCTCCAAGTGGCCTCAACGACTCTCTAAAAAGAATGCAAATGACCAGCTGTCTGCAAAGAGTATAAATCCTTCCCACCATCCAGTCAGAGCTGAAGAAGCTTCTTGGATGAGAAGCGAAACGTCTTCAAAGAAAAAACAAGTAAGTCCAGTCGCCTCTTGAAAAAGCACCTTTGGGGACATCCCGACAAAGGTATTCAAGGGTGAAAAAAAAAAAAGGGATGTGATTTCCCCTGATCATGTTTACTGAAATAACATGTGTTTCCTGTGAGTCTGTGAGTATTTGTTGGGAATATCCTCATGACCCCAGAAGGACATTGTGCCATCTACCATTTCACACACACACACACACACACACACACACTGAAAATAGAATCAAGGATCTCCTTGTTTTGCCTGCCCCGTGCCGTATGTTTCTTTGTTTTCAACGAAATCCTCCCATCCTCCACTGAACACAGCTTCCTGTATGGGGTGGGATAATGTAAAAGAAGGCAAATATTTACAGGTGTTAAGTAGTTTAACGCTATGAGGGTTTCAGCAAAGGACCCTGATCAGTGGTCCATGTTATGTGCAAATGTTTACCAGGCCAATCCAGTGTTATCAATAACACGCAAAGATTCAGGTTCTCCAGAGCTGCTCGGCCAACCAGGTGACCTCCTAGCTGATGGTGTTGGGATCTGGAGACCAAAACATGTGGAAGGCACCAAGGTGCCTGAAGGATGGCTGAGATCTTAGGGTGGGACCTCACACCTGGCACGAGAAGCTTCTATAAGTCATTAGTCATTGGCATCTCCAGTGACCACTCAATGGAGACGGCCTTCAATCCCAAAGATCTCCAGTTTTAAAGAATAATATGGATGGATATGCTTTGGTAATGAAGAGTTGTTGCCATTAGAAAGTTCAGGTTGTCCTCGATTTACGACAGTTCACTGAGTGACCGTTCAAAGTTACAGTGGCATTGGAAAAAGTGACTTACGACCATTTTTCACAGTTACAACCTTTGCAGCATTCCCATGATCATGTAATCAAAAATTCAGATGCTTGGTAGCTGGTTCATACTTATGACCATTGCAGCATCCCAAGGTCACGTGATCGCCTTTTGCGACCTTCTGACAAGCAAAGTCAATGGGGAAGCCAGATTCGCTTAACAACCGTGTTACTCACTGCAGTGATTCATTTAACAAATGTGGCAAGAAATGTCATAAAAACGGGACAAAACTCACTTAAAAAATGTCTTACTTAACAACAGAAATTTTGGGCTCAATTGTGGTCGTAAATCCAGGACTACCTGTACAGGTAATCCTCGACTTATAACAGTTCACCGTTCAAAGTTACAACAGCACGGAAAAAAGTGACTTCTGACCAGGGTGGATTTGATTTAAATCGAGTCAATTTAAATCATGATTTAAATCATGATTTAAATCACTAGTAAAAAGGCTTGATTTAAATCAACTCGATTTAAATCATAATTTTTAAAGAGTAACTGTCATCTCTGCTACTCCTTTGACCCGCTGTTGACTCACCGATAGTCCCAGTGTTGCAGAATATACAGCCTCGTGCTATATAACTAAGCTCCATTTCATGCTGAATAAACTAAATTATTTATGTATCTTAAATAGAAAACTATCTTACGATAGATTTTTACCCCAAAAGTTTTTTATTAAAATAAATTCAATAAAAATCAAAAAAATCTGATTTAAATAAAAAAAAAATCCGATTTTTTTTATTTTTTTAAAAAAATCATTGATTTTTATCCACCCTGCTTCTGACCATTTTCACACTTATGACCGTTGCAGCATCCCCTTGGTCACATGATTAACGGCCGGATGTTTGACTCACATTTATGATGTTTGCAGAATCCCCGGGATTATGTGATTCCCTTTTGCCACTTTCTGACAGGCAAAGTCAGTGGGGAAACCTGAATTCATTTAACAACCATGTTACTAACTGCAGTGATTCATTTAGCCATTGTGGCAAGCAAAGTCATAAAATAGGATAAAAACTCACCTAACAAATTTCTCAGCAATATAAATTATGGGCTCAGCTCTGGTCATAAATTTGAAGACGACCTGTACAGAACTGCATTAAATTCACTTAACAGTTGTCTTGTTTAGCAATAGAAATTTTGAGCTGGATTGTGGTCACAACTCGAGGACTATCTGTATTTCATTTGGAGACACCATGCACAGATACCACCTTTTTATGGAGCCTCTGTCTGTTACTCTCATCCATTCACTGCCATTCTGAACCACCTTCTCTGCTGAATACTAAAACTCTAGTGGAAACATTGTAAGATTAATAGTGTTATTAATAATCACTTCCGCAGATGGACAGTTACCTACTAAGCAGGTAAAGGTAGATCATAAAGTGCTCCTGCATAATTTCAGTGTTGGGGCCCTTTTATCACAGTGTGCATATTTCTTTTTCAATCAGGCTGAAGTCACTTGTATCATTGCATTAATTAATTTTAAAGCAGTCTTTTAATTACCACTGAATTACCTCCGCCAATAGTTTTGCGAAATGTGCATTAGAATAAATGCCACCTAAATTGAAACGTCACAGTGATAAAACAGTTATTTTATAACGTCAGAGTTGTAGTGGAATATTTATTTATTTATTTATTGTTTATTTATTGGTTCGATTTATATGCTGCCCTTCTTTGGAGACTCAGGGCGGCTTACAATGCGTTAAGCAATAGCCTTCATACTTTTGTATATACCTGCTTAGTAGGGCTTTCGGGGGGCCCCTAAGCGATGTTCTTTTTTATACAAGGTCAGCTTATTGCCCCCACAAACCGGGTCCTCATTTTACCTACCTCGAAAGGATGGAAGGCTGAGTCAACCTTGACTATTTACAGTATTTCAATGGTATTTCATTAATATTCCTATTTTTAAAAGAAATCATAGCTGGAAAAAATATACTTACAGATATTGAGCCCAAAATTTATGCTGTTACGTGAGAAATTGGTTAAGTGAGTTTGCCCCATTTTACAATTTTTCTCACCACATTTGTTAAGTGAATTACTGCAATTCTTAAATTAGCAACACAGTTGTTAAGTGAATCTGGTTTCACCACTGACTTTGCTTGTCGGACGGTCGCAAAAGTGGATCACTTGACTCCGGGACACTGCAACCGTCATAAGTGTGAATCAGTTATCAAAAGCATCCGAATGTCAATCACGTGACCCTGGGGAAGCTGAAAAGTTCGTTAAGTGTGAAAAAGAGTCCTAAATCACTTTTTTCATTGCTGTTGTAACTTTGAATGGTCACTAAATGAACTGTTGTAAGTCGAGGATGACCTGTAATTACATCAATAACAAACTGATCCTACTTCAAAAGATAAGAGTCCATCTGTTTTATAACATCAAATTTCTTTTAGCCATCTATACAGTAGCAACTAAATCCTTCCAGCTGACATGGTTAGAAGTTAAAAAAATGACTATATGGGGAAAAATGCAGTTTTTCCTCCTCGGCATAGTAAATCAATTGTAATTCTACTTGTCAAATAGCTAAGGAAGAAGGATCAGTGGTAGGAACAACCGGGTGTGGTCCTAGTCAAAGGAAAACACGCATGCGATTCTTAAGATTTAGCCTGTCATTTTCTTATAGACGTGAATTCCAGAGTGATGTACCACTGTAAAAACAAACCGCCACTGTCACAAAATCACACACACACACACACACACACACACACACACACACACACACACACAAAGAAGAAGCATAAAATCAAAAGGAGTTGAGACCAATGAAGAACATTTCCAACCAGCTGGAAACCTAATATACAGGGAGTCCTTGACTTAACAACAGTTCACTGTTCACTGTTAGCAGGGTGGATAAAAATCAATGATTTTTTAAAAAAAATCAAGAAAATCAGATTTTTTTGATTTAAATCGGATTTTTTTTATTTAAATCGGATTTTTTTGATTTTTATCGAATTTATTTTAATAAAAAACTTTTGGGGTAAAAATCTATCGTAAGATAGTTTTCTATTTAAGATACATAAATAATTTAGTTTATTCAGCATGAAATGGAGCTTAGTTATGTAGCATGAAGCTGTATATTCTGCAACACTGGGACTATCGGTGAGTCAACAGCGGGTCAAAGGAGTAGCAGAGATGACAGTTGCTCTTTAAAAATTATGATTTAAATTGAGTTGATTTAAATCAAGCCTTTTTACTAGTGATTTAAATCAACTCGATTTAAATCAAATCCACCCTCACTGTTACTATAGAGTAGAGTAGAGTAGAGTAGAGTAGAGTAGAGTAGAGTAGAGTAGAGTAGAATAGAATAGAATAGAATAGAATAGAATAGAATAGAATAGAATAGAATAGAATAGAATAGGACAGAGTTGGAAGGGACCTTGGAGGTCTTCTAGTCCAACCTCCTGACCAGGCAGGAAACCCTACATCACTTCAGACAAATGGTTATCCAACATCTTCTTTAAAACTTCCAGTGTTGGAGCATTCACAACTTCTGCAGGCAGGTTGTTCCACTGATTCATTGTTCTAACTGTCAGGAAATTTCTCCTTAGTTCTAAGTTGCTTCTCTCCATTCAAAGTTCCGTGTTTGTTCAAAGTTAAAAGGGCACTGAAAAAAGCAACTTATGATCATTTTCACACTTACGACTGTTTCAGCAGCCCCATGGTCATGTGATTTGCATTCGGATACTTGACAAGCGGTTCATATTTATGACAGCTGCAGTGTCCTGAGAGCATGCGATTCCACTTTTGCGACCTTCTGACAAACAAAGTCAATGGGGAAGCCAGATTCCCTTAACAACCGAGTTACTACTTTAACCACGGCACTTAACAAACGTGGCAAGAAAAGTCGTAAAAATGGGGGCGAAACTCACTTAACAAATGACTCACTTAGCAACATAAATTTTGGGCTCATTTGTGGTCGTAAGTCAAGGGCTAACTGTACCGTCTGTATTCCCCAACCTGGTGCCCTCAAATATATCAAATTACAACTATCATCAGGGTGGTGATGGAAGACGAAAAGAGGACAGAGTTGTAGGCCAACATGGCTTGGGAGACCTCACAGTTGGGAAGAGTTGAGAGAAAGTGCTCCAGTAAATGTCTCATAGTACCTTAAGTGTCTGAACTTCACTCAAATTCCTTCAGTCTATCAGCAAAATCTGCTTTGAGACCCAAAGGTGCTTTTTCAAGAGGCAACTAGACTTTCTAGTTTTTCTTTGAAGACCTTTCGCTTCTGATCCAAGAAGTTTCTTCAGCTCTTCCGTTGATTAATTGTTCTCACTGTCAAGAAATTTTCCTGATTTCTAGATTGGATCTCTCTTTAACAAGCTTCCACCCATTTACCCAAAGGTGCTTTTTCAAGAGGCAACTGAAGTTTCTGCTTTTTCTTTGAAGACGTTTCGCTTCTCATTCAAGAAGCTTCAGAGCTGACTGAAGAAATGTCTTGGATGAAAAGCGAAACGTCTTCAAAGAAAAACCAGAAAGTCCAGTTGCCTCTTGAAAAAACACCTTTGGGACAACCATGACCTGGATGACTGAGAATCTCCATAGACATCTGCTTTGAGAGAGAGGTTTTGAGCTTTTCTATAAGGGTCCTCCTAAATAACTTTCCATCCTCTTTCACAGAAGTCTACCTCTTTAAATTAGAGATGATCTTCTCTACAATAGAAGAAGATCTTTGATGAGCATCTAGGACACAAAAGAGATTTTGAGGACTAGAGATACCAGCTTGTTACAAATGGGTTTATTTATCTCTGGAAATGAAGTGTAGAGACTTGTTTCTTGAGAGAGAGGACTAGAAATCGGTAGTCCGTCTCCTCCTTAAGAGGGTCTCCCTGAATCCAGAGTGTTGGATAATTATTGTTCAATCTCCCATCTTTCCACCTGAACAAAGATTGGTCAGACAGTAGCAGAGACCAAGCACAGAGTTCCCTACATCAGGTTCTCAATTCCTGGTTCTGTGGCTCTGGAAGAAATAAATATTTTGGAGTCTTATCAGGTTCCAATGTGGGCATGGGATGGAATGTAACATCCCAGGAACCATGAATCACAGGTGGAGTTACTCCCGAGTAGTTTCTTTATTGTGTTCCCCTGTTGACAGAAATCTTGCCAGACTGAAGCAAGAATCTGCATTATCTACTAGATATGCTGGATATGCTCTTGTGAATTGCTAGGGAGGGTCTGCCTTTGCCCTTTTCCTGCATACCAAAGACTCTAAAGTTCATTATCTCTTTGCTCTCTGGGAAAGGGCCCCTCCCTCCTGGGACTTCAGATTGCATTCCACCACAGTTAGTCATCTTTTGTCATGCTAGTTGATGTCCTCTGTCAGGATTTAGATCGGGGCAGTGCACCTATCCCTCCCTGTCTTGCTAAATCTCTTGGAAGCTTTTGACTCCGTTGACCATGGTGTCCTTCTGGACCAGCTTTGGAATCGGGGACATTATTTTACAGTGATTCTTCCCCTTCCTTAATGGACAATGCCAGTTGGTGTTGACAGGAGAGAATTTGACTTGGTGGATGCCGCCTTCTGGGATGTCACAGGAGGTGATTCCCCTCTGTTTTGATATCTCCATAAATTTACTGGTTGAGATCATCTATCAGTTTGGGGTACAGCATCATCAGTATGCTAAATCATACTCCGTTCTAAATTTCTACAATAATTGTATTAGTGAGGCGATTGAGGTCCTGTTCTACTGTCCGAAGACTGTGAGCGTCTCTAAATGGGAGAGAACAGGCTTAAACGGAATCCTAGCAAGGCAGAATTACAACTTGTCCATTGGGATACTCACATGGTTTCTGTGGTGAATCTTGGTGGGGGAAAAAACTATCCCCGAAGGAACAAGTCTCTGATTTGAGGGTGTTCCTGGACTTGGAGCTCTTGCTTGATCAGCAGATGTGAACAAAGATAGCTTCTGGCCAAGCTTTTCCCAGGTGCCCCTTGCAGCACTATCTGGAGTGAGAGGAGTAGACTACAATGGTTCATGTTCTTTTTTCTACCTTGTTTTAGACTATTGCAATGTGCTCTGCCTCTAAAGACAAGTCAGAAGCTTCAAATCATTCAACATAACCTGGCCTATGTGTTAAAACAGATTTATATTCCAAATTACCATATTTTTTGGACTATAAGGCCAGTGGGGAAATCCAAATTTTTTTACTACCAGTTCTGTGGGCATGGCTTGGTGGGCGTGGCAGGGGAAGGATACTGCAAAATCTCCACTCCCACCCCACTCCAGGGGAAGGATACTGCAAAATCCCCATTTCTTCCCCACTCCTGGGGGTAGGATATTGCAAAATCTCCATTCCCACCCCACTCTGGGGCCAGCCAGAGGTGGTATTTGCCGGTTCTCCAAACTACTCAAAATTTCCGCTACCGGTTCTCCAGAACCTGTCAGAACCTGCTGGATTTCACCTTTGTATAAGACGCTCCAGACTATAAGACGCACATTAGCTTTAGAGGAGGAAAATCAGTGGCAAACAGATGGCGGCGAACGGGCGGCGGCGGCAGTGATTGGCGGCGGCGGCGGCAATCCCCGCCACCTAGAACAGCTGATTGGCGCCCCACCAACCCCCTCGCCCCCACCACAATATTCGCTCTATAAGACACACAGACATTTCCACCCACTTATAGTCTGAAAAATACGGTATCTTAAGCTGAGGGAAAAAAAACCCTGTATTTTGTGATGTAGTCATGCTTTATTTTATTGATTTATTTTTATTTTTATTTTTATTTATTTTATTTTATTTTATTATTTTATTTTATTTATTTTATTTATTTTATTTTATTATTTTATTTTATTTTATTTTATTTTATTTTATTATTTTATTTTATTTTATTTTATTTTTGCTTTCTGTTGTCTCTTAATGTTATTTTTCCGCTCAGATAAACCTTAATGGGTTGCGTATCCTCTTGAATATAGTTTTTCAACAGGGAAGCGATTAGCATATTTTTTAAATAAATGGAGAGATACGTTGGCAAACATGGACTTTTTTTAAAAAAAATTTTTTAACTGCGCATTGCTTGTCGTCTTGGATTTCTCTTGCCACAGAGCATCTGCTGTTTGTCTGTTATCTCTGTTAGACGCCACAATACAGGCTGTTGTCTCAGCTGCTCTTCCCATTATGGGATTCAAGGGGGGGAAGGGCTGGACGGGGAACCAGAGAAGAAGAAAAAAGGGCAGCAAAACAATATGCTTGTTGAAATCTAGATCAGATGACAAGCTAAAACCTGCATATTTTTTGTGGGATATGCCACCCTGCAGAAAGGAATCCTGGGCGGGTGCATTTTGGCCTTGCCTGTTAACACCTGAGAATCAGAAAACATGTAATGATCGGGGAGCTGGGTCTTTAAGAATCATGCATGTGGTGATGATGATGATGATGATGTATGTGACCCAGTTTCTTCCAACCTATACCATGAAGGGGGGGATGCAGTGGCTCAGTGGCTAAGACACTGAGCTTGTCCATCGTTCAGCGGTTCAAATCCCTAGTGCTGCGTAATGGGGTGAGCTCCCGTTACTTGTCCCAGCTTCTGCCAACCTAGCAGTTCGAAAGCGCATAAAAAATGCAAGTAGAAAAATAGGGACCACCTTTGGTGGGAAGGTAACAGTGTTCCGTGCACCTTTGGCGTTGAGTCATGCCGGCCACATGACCACGGAGACATCTTCGGACAGTACTGGCTCTTCGGCTTTGAAACGGAGATGAGCACCGCCCCCTAGAGTCGGGAACGACTAGCACATATGTGCGAGGGGAACCTTTACCTTATTGTAGATAGATTACAGGTAGTCCTTGATTTACAGCCACAATGGAGACCCCAAATTTCTGTTGCTAAGCGAGACAGTCAATTGAGTTTTGCCCCATTTTTTTATGCCCTTCCTTGCCACCGTTGTTAAAATGGATCGCTGGAGCTGTCAAGTTAGTAACCTGATTGTTAAGTGAATCTGGCTTCCCTGTTGAGTTTGCTTGTCAGAAGGTCGCAAAAGGGGACCACGTGGTTACTGGACACTCGTTGCAATCGTTGTAAAAACGAGTCGGTTGCCAAACATTTGGATTTGGATCACATGACCACGGGGATGCTGCAACGGTCGTAAGTGTGAAAAACTGTCATAAGTCACTTTTTTCAGTGCAATTGTAATTTTGAGTGGTCACTGAATGAATGGTTGTAAGTCAAGGACTATTTGTATTTCCTGAAGCTTGGGGAACTCTCTGTAGCTTAGCTGGATGGCGAGATGAAGCAGGGACCTTCTGATTACAGGTAGTCCTTGACTTGCGCCTAACAATTGGAACCAGAATTTCCATTGCTAAGCAATACGGCCATTGACCAAATCATGCCCGATTTTATGACTTTTCTTGTGGTTGTTAAGCAACGCGTGGAGTTGTTAAACGAACCCAGCTTGCCCCCTTGACTTTGCTTGTTGGAAGTTGGCTGGGAAAGTCGTAAATGGCGACTCGACCCCAGGACTCTGTGACCACTGTAAATGTTGTAGAGATTCTCAGTCCAGGTCATGATTGTCCCAAAGGTGCTTTTTCAGGAGGCAACTGGACTTCCTTGTTTTTTCTTTTGAAGACGTTTCGCTTCTCATCCAAGAAACTTCTTCAGTTCTGACAGCTCTTCTATTCCCCACTATCCTGTCAGAGCTGAAGAAGCTTCTTGGATGCTGTTATAATTGCAAGTGCGAGGATCAGTCTAAGTCACTTTTTTCAGTGACATCATAACTTCAAGCGGTTGTAAATTAAGGACTACCTGTTTTAGCTTCCCCTCTTGGTATGTTTGGATCTGCCTTTTTAAAAATATAGCTCAGTAACAAACCACACGCTTTGCATAAAGAGTTTCAACTTTGGTATCTCCAGTTAAAAGGCGATTATAAATGTGGCCTTTTCCTTACCATGATCATCTTGCTTCATGTAATTAGTCCTGTCGCGTGTTTGTAGATGTTCTTTGTCTTTTTAGAAGTTTAGATTTTAGTTTACAAATCAAGAATTTGGCCCGCAGCCAATGAGTTGTGTGGTGCTGCAGGGTGTCAGTTAAAACACAGATTTCCAATTTGGTTGATTATCTATTTGAGTTTCATGTGATTTCACAATCATCTTTCTTATCTGATTAAATTGAGGCAGGCTTTAAAAATTCTCCTGAAATAAGAACCATTTCTCCTGAAATTCAGATAGGTGTGTCAGGAATAATCCATCATTCAAGTTTTTCTTGCATCAAAGTTGGCCTATGGAGCTGTTTGCTATCTGGAAAATAAATTCAATTTGTCCTCCAAGCAGAAGGGAAAAATTGTCAATCCATATTAGGGGCAGTGTTTATTCCTTCCTGAAGTCTGAAGATGTGTCCTTAAGAGTTTGAACAGCGGATCTTAGTTAGGTTTTGCCTTCCTTCCTTCCTTCCTTTTTTCCTTCCTTCCTTCCTTCCTTCCTTCCTTCCTTCCTTCCTTCCTTCCTTCCTTCCTTCCTTCCTTCCTTCCTTCCTTCCTTCCTTTCCTGGCTTTCTTCTCAAGGTGGCTAAGAATATTTAAAAATAAAATGATAAAGTTTAAGCATAAGAGTAACATACATTCACTGGAGAAAGCAATTATGTTTGGAAGAATTAGCGGTAAAAGGAAACCAGGCTGACAAAGAAAACGGTGACTGGACACTATCAAAGCTGACCCCAGCCAGAGCACAGAAAAACTCAAAGAAATAGTGCAAGATTAAAAGATGTAGACAGACCTGGTCCATAGAATCGCCAAGAATCAGACACAGCTGAATGGATATCATCATCATCATCATCAACATCATACGAATTAAAAGCTCAGTGAAAGAGAGGTGTCTTTTATTTTCCTGAATAGTGGGAAAGTGAAGGTCAAAGCCATCTCCTAGATTGAACAGGCAAGAAGCAGATGCAGACAGAGATAAAGGTCCAAGAGAGGAATATGGGGAGGCAAGCTAAAAAAAAAAGCATAGCAATTAAACTATTGAAGCGGGCAAGAGATGATGGATAGATGATTTCTCTTTTTTGTTGTTCTGATTTGCTTTTCCTTTTCTCTCTCTTTTCTTTTTTTTAGATAGGTGACATGACTAGAAGTTAGGCAGGATAGAAAGAAAAACGTCTTTTAATAAAGGGTGACATGATTAAAAGTTAGAATAAGAGATAGAAATAAGAGAAGGGGGAATATTAGTGTATACACTTTTATATAATAAAATAAAAGCAATAACAAGAGAAAGCATGGAATAATTGAATAATGACAGACTGCAACTTAATTAAGTGTATCGTTATTAGAAATATGTAAATTGATTGAATGTAATAACTATGATTAATTCTACTAGTTTTATTTGTGTTAGAGTGTATGACAACCAGGTGCCACACTACTCATGCATTGATATATTTGTTAAAAAAAAATAAAAAACTTAAAAAAAAAAGCCATCCAGGAAAGCACATCCCATAGCTGGAGAAGACCTTGAAAATAACTGAGCTTCTGGCAATGGAGTCCTCTTCAGAAGGGCTTTTCCTGATCATGGAAGTGTCCCTGCTGCTTCACTGTGGGAGAGGTGCATATGTTCAGTCCTTAAGCTATTTAAGTTATTAAAAGTCAACACAACAGCTTAAACTGTTGTATAGACTTGTTACGAGCCTAGATCTTTTAGTAATCCTGCTTAAAAGCACATTGCAGCAGCCAAGAAGGGATACAGCTAGTGTCGATAAAGAGCCTGACCCATTCAGGAGGGGTTGCAATGAACGCACTATCATACATCTGCAGTTGTTCCTTGCACAACCTTGGCCTGCAAAGAGGTGACAATTTGAGGAGCATTTGATGGCATCCCACTTATTTTGATCATGTCATGCAGGGGAATTCACTGGAAAAATCAAATATGCTTGGAACAGTTAGCAATAAAAGGAAACCAGGTTGCTAAAGAACACAGTGGCCGGACACCATCCATAAATGCTGACACTAGCCAGAACGTAGAACAACTCAAAAGAAGTTTGCAAGACGTGGAGAGGCCTGACCTATAGAATTGCCAATGGTAAGACACAACTTTTTGGGTTGAAAATGGACTCAAAATCAGCTCCCAAGCCTACTGCCAGTTTTTAGAAGACACTTTCTTCAAGCAGTGGTACAGGAAAAAAGTCTGCATCTTTCAAGAAGACCATAATTTTTATGCAGAACAATGCTCCATCGCATTCATCGAAGTAGTCCATTGTGTGGCTAGCCAGTAAAGGCCTTAAAGATGAAAGAATAATGATCTGACCTAATCTGACCTAAACCCTATTGAGAACTTGTGGGCCCTTCTTAAATGGGAGATTTACACTGAAAGAAAACAGTACATCTCTCTGAACAATGATTGGGAGGCTGTGGTTGCTGCTGCACAAAAAGTTGATCGTCAACAGATCAAGAAACTGACTGACTCCCTGAATGGAAGGCTTATGACTGTTATTGAAAAGAAGGGCGGCTATATTGGTTACTGATTTTTTTTTTGCTGAACTGTCAGAAATGTTTATTTGTAAATTTTGAGTTGTTTGTTTATGATTCTCACTTTAGCAGACGAAAATAAACGAGTGAGATGGGAAAATTTTCATTTTTCATTTAGTTGCATAATAATTCTGCACACTGAGAGTTGCCTAACAATTGTGCACACATCGATGTTCTCCTAAGAAAGCCATAACCTCGCTTTTACTTTTTTAAATTCAGGTTTGAGGTTTATTAACATTTTGGATTGACCGAGAGCACTGTAGTTGTTCAATAATAAAATTAATCCTCCAAAATACAGCTTGCCTAATCATTGTGTGCGCAGTGTGTGTCCAAAGGAATATTGATTACCTTCTTAACAGATCAGTCTCGTCTTGACCAATTCAATCAACCAGGAGAAGGCAAGTGTCTGGGGGTAAAGATAATACAGGTAGACCACAATTGAGCCCAACATTTCTGTTGTGAAGTGAGTCGCTTTTAATTGAATTTTGCCCCATTTTATGACCTTTCTTGCCACAGTTGTTAAGTGAATCACCACAGTTGATAAGTTAGCAACCCAGTTGTTAAGTGAATCGGGCTTCCCCACTGATTTTGCTTGCGAAAGGTGATCACATGACCTTAGGAGACAGCAGTGGTCTCATAAATATGAGCCAGTTGACAATCTTCTGGATTTGGATCACGTGATCATGGGAGTGCTACCAAGGTCGTAAGTGTGAAAAACATTCACAAGTCACACTTTTCCAGTGCAGTTGTGACTTTGGACGGTCACTAAATGAACTGTTTTAAGTCTGCAATTGGTAGTCCTCATCCTTCCGCTGGGTGAAGATGGGGTGTCCATCACTTAGATAACTACATGTTGCAAATAATTCATAAGAACAGAATAAGTGGTTGCCAGATTGGTGACATGCCAAACACTAAATAAAAGCCAAAATGAATCCGATCCACTTTGTCTATAAAGAACAATGAGAATTGCTCACTGTGAACCATCTGCTTCAGCTATCCATCTCCCAATTCTTAACGGTCACGCTAAATGAACAAACACTTGGATGCAGTGGCGCAGAGAAGCCAACAGCCTCTACCTTTCCCACCCAATAGGATGTTATTAAGTAAATAAGGAAAACACTGGAAGGTGTATCTTTAAGTGTTGGGAATTCAACTCTTTAACAAAGCTGTTTGAGGACTTGCCAGCTATATGTTAAGGCAGGGGTGGCAAACTCAAGGCCCGCAGGCCGGGTACGGCTCACCGGGTGCTTAGATCTGGCCCGGGGGTGGGTCAGGAGTGAGCTTCAAAAATTTTAGCAAGTGGTTCTCTGCCTGGTTGCTGGGTGGGCGTGGTCAAGGTGGGTGTGGCCTAGTCAACCTCCTGCACTATGGCAAGGTGTGGGGGGGGGCGTTTTTGCCCTCCCTGGGCTCCGGAGGGTTTTCTTGAGCTTCCGGAGGGTGAAAATAGCCTTCCCAGGCTCCGGAGGCCTTCTGGAGGCTGGAAACAGGCTGGAAACCTGTTTTTCACCGTCCCCAAGTTTCTGTGCGCCCCCTGCACTTACCTGCATGCAAAATAGGCTGCATGGGGACTTCTGGGAGGGGAGGGGTGGGGTGGGTGGAGCCAGCCAGGAATGGGATTTGGGGGTTCTCCGAACTGCACAGAATCTTAGCTAGAGGTTCTCCCGAACCCCTGTGAACTCCCAGCAGCCCATCCCTGTGCGGGGCTGTCCTGGAAACAGAGAAAGGACTGGCCTGCGGTGCCTCTGCCAGCGAAAACGGAGCTTGGCTCAGCCGGAAACAGAGCTCGGGAGCCCGTTTTTGCTGGCAGAACGCTCAGGCCACCACAGGCGCCCCTGACACGAGTGACATCAAGCTGGCCACGCCCCCCTGAGGTCAAACATAACCCTGATTCAGCCCTCAGTGAAATTGAGTTTGACCAAGGCCTCTTTCTCAGGAATTCACTGGTATCTGTGATTCGCAGAAATTTACAGATAGTCCTCGACTTAACAACCATAATTGGGACAAGAATTTTGATCGCTAAGTGAAACAGTCAATAAACGAGTCATCACAGGACCAGACCTGATTTTACGACCGTTTTTACTGTGGTCGTTAAGTGAATCTCACACCAGTTAAATGAATCATGTGGTCATTAAACAAATCCAGTTTCCTCTTGTTAACTTTGCTTGTCAGAAACCGGCTGGGGATATCTCAAACTGCAATCAGGTAACGGCAGGATGCTGCAACCGGTCATAAGTATGATCCGGTTGCCAAGCATCCAAATCACAGCCACTGGGGTGGGTGACAGTTATATCTTTTAAAGGACAGGTTGAGTACCATTTTTAGTGCCACTGTAACTCCAAAGTTGTAATTCCAAACCATCTTTAAAACGAATGACCAGATGGTTTGAAATTACCTGCATTACAGAAGTTGGTTTTTGTTGGTTTTATAGATTTATTGCATACTATAAAACAACTTTATCTCTCTTTTTTTCGCCCATAGTTCAAACTGTTTATTAGAATCATTCTCACACTTATACTTGGATCCCATCAATCACATTCCTGGTTAAATGTCCCAAGCATGTTTGATCCAAGCCCTGATTATTTTGTAGGTGTGGCCCTGAATGAGGAACTAGTAGTATGAACTGGGCCTTTTATGGAATAGGCTAAAGGCTAAAACATACATGGGGTGTAGTCAGCCAGTGAATTCTTGTTCCTGTTTAGCAGAGATAGAGCTATTATACCAACTATGGAACAATAATAGGGAATCTTCCCTCAATCCCAATTAACCAGGATGGTATTACGAAGCTTTAACAGAGACAGAATTTACTCAAAAGCAAGTGTTTAGAGTAGACCGACAGTACATTGGTTGGGGATAAGTATGTTGCAGATATAAATTTAAAAGGAACTGTTTATGATGTTACCTTCCCTATGTTCTTTTGCAATTATATTTGTATTTTGGTCTGTGACTGCAAATAAAATTACTATTATAAATTTAAAAGAAATTATTCTTTTTCTCCAAAGTACCAGAGGGCAGGACAAGAAGCAATGGGTGGAAGTTCGTTAAAGAGAGATCCAACCTGGAAGTAAGGAGAAATTTTCTCACAGTGAGAATAATTAATAACGGAATAGCTTGCCTCCAGGAGTTGTGTGTGCCCCAACATGGGAGATTTTCAAAAATGGACTGGACAACCAGGATGGTATAAGGCAGGGGTATCAAACTCAAGGCCCGCGGGTCGGACTGAAACAGATAATAAACGTCATTATTTAAAAAATTAAATTCACAAGGCCTAGGGGAAAGTACCGTAGATGTCAACAGCACCAATGAACCCACATCACAATCTCACTGATTCCCTAAAACAGGGGTGTCAAACTGAAGGCCCTGGATCCAGATTTAGCCTGAGGGATGCTTAGATCTGGCCCATGGGGCTGCCCTAGAAACAATGAAGGACTGGCCTGCGGTGCCTCTGCCAGTGAAAACGGAGCTCCATTTTTGTTGGCAGAGGGTTGCAAGAGGCCGTCGCAGCCGAAAACGGAGCTCGGGACCCCGTTTTTGTTGGCATAGTGCTTGGGCCCTCCAAATGAGTGACATCGAGCTGGTCATGCCCACCCTGGCCAGCCCCCCCCTCCGGCGCCTGAGGTCAAAACAACCCTGATGCGGCCCTCAACGAAATCGAGTTTGGCATCTCTGGTATAAGGCCTCAGAAGTCCCTTTCAGCCCTGTGACTCTTATGTTTTACGAAATACAAAATATTCACTGGTTCTAAATAAAGAAGACAGCTGTATAGCTGGAGCTATTCCAGTAGAAACTTCTTTGTTAACATAATGAAAAAAAATGTAGCCCGCATGTGAATAAAACAGTATTCCAATAAGGATTATCTTTGTTTTTTTATACTTGTTCTTCATCTGGTGCTATTTTTCAACCACATTAAGTTGCTAATTCTTAAGTCAGAGTGCAAGAGGAATTATTCAGGCATAATACTAATCTCGATGCAAGATCAGTGGCGTTTTAAATCATTTAAAGCCATTGGAGCAAAACCGATCCAGATAGAATGACTCACTGTTTGTATTTGTGCAAATAAATAAATAGTTACTTGTTCCATGTCCTAATTTTGAATTCCTTTTTATTTTTTTTGTACTGTATGCTGCCAAGGGTGGAACTTCTACTGGTGACAAATAAAGGGAGTATGTAATGAAAGAAAAACAAAGGTCTCATATTTGCTAAGACGCGATTAACTTCGGAAGTACGAAAATACAGAGTCAACTGAAGCTTAATAGGATAGAATTAAATTGCTGGGCTTGTATGTCAGACTTCCTGAATCTGACCTCGGATCCTATTAAAACGCATCTAAGAACAATTCTACATTTTTGGCAACGTATCCGTCAGTAGTCCCGTTCCTATATAATCATTTCTCTAGTTACACTAATCTGGGAGTGCCCATTTTCACAATGTCTGGGAGGATTGCAGGAAATTAAAATCATATCCGGCTGCTAAGCCTAGTTCAAGGCCAGACAAAGGAATTGGTTGAGGCTCTCACCAGCACATGAAGGCCAGAAAGACTGATGTTTGATGTCTGGCGCACCCTTTTCATTGCAGCTGTCACAGCCAGCAAAGTTTCACTTGGTCATGTCCCGTCCCCTGCTCACATTTTTACCTTTGACATCAAGGACTCACCCTTTTTCTTCTGACAACCCTCTGAGGTGGGTTAGTTTAAGGACACGCATCTGTCTGATGCAAAAATCCAGACAACCACTAGGTGGCAGGAGAGGATCAGCTTCTCCTGTTTCTCTTTGCTGCCACCTAGAGGTCGTGATCCAGATTTTTGCAGCTTAAAAATGGTAGAAACTTTTTTTTTTTATAAGTACCCTGAAGCGGTTGGGGGGGGGATTCAAAAATTTTAGCAACTGGTTCTCTGCCTGATTGCTGGGTGGGCATGGCCATGGTGGCCGTGGCCTACTCAGCCTCCTGCACCACGGTGCTCTGGAGACTTTTGCTCGAGTCTCCAGGAGGAAGAAAACGCCCTCCTCTGGGCTCTGGAGGCCCTTTGGAGGCCAGAAACAGGCCTGTTTTCGGATTTCTGGAACTTCCGGGAAGCCTGTTTTTTGGTCTCCCAGAGCCTTAGCGCAGGTGCTGCACTTACCAGGCATCCAAAACAGGCCACATGGAGACTCCGGGGAGGGGAGGGGAGGGGAGGGGTGGGGTGGGCGGGGCCAGCCAGTCCTTGCAACTACTGATTCAGCAAACCAGATGTAAAATTAGCATCCGATTTGCATGAACCGGTCCAAACCGGCTGAATCCCATCCTTGCCCTGAAAGTAGTAGCAGCTTAGCTTCAGGATACAGATGGATGATAAGAAAATAATTCTAGAGTAAGAGGAATTTGATTGCAGTCAGATACTGTGCAGAGAGAGGATCTTACGTGATTGAGGAATAAGCTGTAGGGGTTTGATTCATACACAATAGGAAGTCACAGTGGTAGGTTTCACCCATTGTAGTAAGCTGAAAAGAAACAAACCATGGTCTGACATTTGCACCCAGACAACAAGAATTCCCATTGCCTTCTCCCTCCCATTTGGGGCATCCATCTTGAGGGTGGATATTGCATTCAGGATAAGGGATACAAAAACTAAAGGCAAGCAGAGTGTGAGATCAGGTTAATAAGATCTACATATAGCAGAGGTGTCAAACTCAATTTCATTGAGGGCCGCATCAGGGTTGTGTTTGACCTCGGGGTGTGTGTGTGTGTGGCCAGAGTAGGCGTGGCCAGCTCAATGTTACTTATGTCAGGGGCGCCTGTGACAGCCCGAGTGATCTGCCAGCGAAAACAGAGCTCGGGAGGGTTGTGCATGGCTCCCCCCCAAGCTCCGTTTTCCCTGGCAAAGGGTTGCAGGAGGCCGTCACAGCCGAAAATGGAACTGGCAGAGATACCTCGGGACAGTCCTTTGCTGTTTCCAGGGCAGCCCCGCGGGCTAGATTTAAGCACCTCATGGGTCAGATCCGGCTCGCAGGCCTTGAGTTTGACACTCCTGACAAATAGACTTCAAGTTCTGCTGTTCCAAGATTTCATCCTAGTTTGAAATGTAAATACATAAATATTAGATTAGAGACAAGCAATGGGCCAGTCCCCTTCAGCTTGCAAAAGAGACCCAGGCGAGTTTCAAGGGGATGGAGGCTGAGAATAAAACCTCCGTACATTTTTCTTCTCAATTTGCACAGATGTAAATGCACGCACACATACATGCACATGCAGAGAATTAGAAAAAAAAAATGGGGCTCCTGATTCCTTGTTTATGTTCTATTTAGCAACGTTGAAGTGACACACCTCCAGAATTGGCTTTGTCTTCGAGGGTTTTGTCATGCCACATTCTTGGAACAGGCTCCTTCTTTTAAGCATAGGTTAAGCCTAGTAGGGCTGCGATCCAAGTATTTGTGTACAAGTCCTGCCAGTTGGGGCTCTCTTGGTTGCCAAACAGAGATTAGCTCTGCTTGCAGTGTCTCCTGAGCAAATAAGAAACCTGCTGAAGATCTGCCACTTTCAATTATGGACCTTCTCCACCCACTGTAGCTTAAGCAAAGTCTTTGGCAGTCTGATTGACTAGGCTTCCCTTATGAGAGAGAAGCAGGATTAAGAAGTTCAAAGTTTAGAAGGAATCCGCAAAAGGTTATAAGGGTATAAGGCAGTGTTTCTCAACCTTGGTAGCTTGAAGATGGGTGGACTTCAACTTCCAGAATCTCCCAGCCAGCAGCGCTGGCTGGGGGATTCTGGGAGTTGAAGTCCACCCATCTTCAAGCTACCAAGGTTGAGAAACACCTGGTATAAGGCAAAAAGAAGTAACCTGGAGGCCTAGAATTGTAGGGTCGGTGGCCAAACATTCAGCGTGATTTCTAAAGTCCAGCCTGAGCATTGAGTTCAAAAGATACCCATTGTGGGTGCTGTTTGGGAGAAATGGAACAAAAAAAAAAAAGAGAACTGAGTGCTACACAAAGAGAAAGAAAAGGATGTCAAAGATAATTGATTTGAGACCGTTTCCACCCAGTCCTTGCTTCAGCTTTACTACCATCTAATCGCAGAATAATACAGTTGGAAGAGACTTTGGAGGTCTTCTAGTCCATCCCTCTGCTCAAGCAGGAGACCCTATATCATTTCAGACAAATACCGCATTTTTCTGAGTATAAGACGCCTCGGACTATAAGACGCCCCTACCTTTTTTGGTGAGGAAAACAAGAAAAAGAAAACTGCCTCTGCCTCCCAGCAATTTTGCCTCGTTGCAGCAAACAGCAAATAGCCTGCTTTACTTTCATTTTCGTTTTCAGCATAGCTTGATTAGCATAAGAAAAAAAAAATCATCTCCCAGCAATTTACCTCCTTGCAGCAAGCAGCAGAGGCCCGCGCAAAACAGCTGAGAGCAAAACAGCTGAGAGTCGGGAGGCCGATCCAATCAACTTGTGCTAATTAGGCTGTTCTGAAGCTGAACGAGCTGTTTCTTCTTGCTGCTTGCTACAAGGAGGAAAACTGCTGGGAGGCAGAGGCCAAAGGGTGGGGGCCAGTGGGTGGACAGGGCTACATTCGGTGTATAAGACGCACCTAAATTTTCACCCCCTTTTAGGGGGAAAAAGGTACGTCTTATACTCCGAAAAATATGGTAGTTGTCCAGTTTCTTCTTAAAAACTTCCATTGTTGGAGCATTCACAACTTCTGGAGGCAAGTTGTTCCACTGATTAATTGTTCTCACTGTCAGGAAATTTCTCCTTAATTCTAAGTTGCTTCTCTCCTTGATTAGTTTCCACCCATTGCTTCTTGTCCTGCCTTCAGGTGCTTTGAAGAATAGCTTGAGTCCCTCTTCTTTGTGGCAGCCCATGAGATATTGGAACACTGCTATCACGTCACCCCTAGTCCTTCTTTTCATTAAACTAGACATATCCAAGGAAGGTATTTATGAAAGAATAAACTTTGTTTCTCTCTGGTGTAAGGCAGAGGGGTTGAGATAAAGAAAATATCTGCCAGATTCCAGAAAGAACTCTTGACGTCTAAGTCTTTCAAAATCTGAATGGACATTGCTTTTTAGTCTATGGAATACTATTGAACTCCTGTAGGTATAGCACTGTTTTTTCAAAAATGGCAACTTTAAAATGTATGGATTTCAACTCCCCAAATTCCCCAGTTTTGGGAGTTGAAATCCACACATTTTTAAAATAGCCAAGTTTGAAAAACACTGTTGGACAAGTAGTTCTTGACTTATAACCACATTTCTGGGACCAGAATTTCCTTTGTTAAGTAAAAGGATCGATAAGTGAGCCTCATCCAATTTTATGACCTTTTTTGTTAAACGAATCACTGCAGTTGTTAAGTGATCACCTGGTCGCTAAGCCAATGCAGCTTCCCCCATGACTTTGCTTGTCCGAAGCCAGTTGGGAAGGTCACAAACGGTAACCACATGTTGCAACCATTGTAAATACGCGCTGGTTGCCAAGCACCTGGATTTTGATCATGCGACTGTGGGGATGCTGCCGCGGTTGTAAGTGTGAAGACTGCTTGTAAGTGACTTTTTTCAATGCTGTTGTAACATTGAGCGGTTCCTAAATGAACGGTTGTAAGTAAAAGGCTACCTGTCAAACTCGATTTCATTGAGGGCTGCATCAGGGTTGTGTTTGACCTCAGGGGTTCAGGGTAGGCGTGGCCAGCTCGATGTCACTCGTGCTGGGGGCACTTGTAGCCCAAGTGCTCTGCTAGTGAGAAGAGGCTCCCGAGCTCCGTTTTCGGCTGTGACGGCCTCCTGTAACCCTCTTCCAATGAAAACGGAGCTTGGGAGTGCCACATGTGGCCCTCATGAGCTCTGTTTTTGGCTGCGACAGCCTCCTACAACCCTCTGCCAAGAAAAATGGAGCTCTGTTTTCATTGGCAGAGGCACCTCGGGCCAGTTCTTTATTGTTTCCAGGGCAGCCCCATGGGCCAGATCTAAGCTTCCCGTGTGCTGGCTCCAGCTTCTGGGCCTTGAGTTTGACACCCCTGCTCAGGGGTGAAATCCAATTTTTTTTTTACTACCGGTTCTGTGGGCGTGGCTTGGTCGGCGTGGTGTGGCTTGGTGGGCGTGGTTTAGTGGGCATGGCAGGAGAAGGATATTGCAAAATCTCCATTCCCTCCCCACTCCAGGGGGAGGATACTGCAAAATCCCCATTCCCTCTCCACTTCTGGGCGAAGGATATTGCAAAATCCCCATTCCCACCCTACTCTGGGGCCAGCCAGAAATGGTTTTTGCCAGTTCTCCGAACTGCTCAAAATTTCCGCTACCGGTTCTCCAGAACCTGTCAGGACCTGCTGGATTTCACCCCTGCCCCTGCTGTAGAGTGTTAGATAATTCTGGTACACCAATTTGGATGGCGTCCTTCATCTTCCAGCCTTTCTTTAGCAAAACCAAGGGCAGTTTCAGGGAATGTGGTTTGATGATAAGATAAATTAAAGGCTAGGACTTTTTGGTGAGGTTGGGAGGAACCTGATAAATTAGAGGGCAGGATTGAGCTTTTTAACTGTTTTTAACTGGTTTAAATAGCGGAAGGTTTTGATTCTTGGTATAACAGGGCCAGAGTCACATGCAAGGGAGATGGTCACATATACGCTAATCAAATAAACAAATATCATAGAATGAGGAAGTTGTTAAATACAAAACAGGGAGCAATACTGTTACTTGTTTTAGATTATACCATGAATTTTTGTCTTGGCTCTGTCCAGTTTCCGCTGCAGGACCTGCTTATTTTCTTGGGCTGTAGCCTCTGATTTGTCACTTTTTTGTGATTTGCACCCCTGATTTCAGCCAGGGCAGTGGAATGGTTACAGGCTGATGGAGTTGTCTTGCTTGTGAAAATGGAGTGAAATGGAGCGCAATGAATAAAAATAAGTCTAGGGTTGGGCACATAAGAAGCTTCTGGCGGCTTAAGGGTAGAATTTCTTGTCTATAAGGCTGAATAGAAATTCTCCTTTTTGGCAATCCTTCTCAAGTCTGGGGATGAGATCAGCTAGGGAAGCCCCCGTCTTCCCCCTGATGAGATGAGACAGGCAATGAGTACAGTAATTCAGTTTTAGTTCGAACATCTCCCCTGCCTTTCGTGAAATATTCATGCAGCCCTTTACCCCAGTAGTTGATTGAAATCGTATTTTTATGGCTCATTCTTGCTTGATCAAGTTCCTCGGGAAGGCATATTTTCTCCATATAAAGATTTGCAGTTTGGGGCTGGGTTCCCCACCCCGCCCCTCTTCCTGAGCCACTGGAAGAGTCAGTTTTAAATTAAAAACGAGTAGTTCCTGACAAAGACGGATGATGATTTATAACTGGTGAACCATAAGGGAGAAGAATGCCCATTTAAAGCTCCTTGCAGTGGTTTTTGGCAGAAAAGACTGTAGAGGAGGGATCTGGGGGAACATTGGTTCCCCCCTCCTTTACTGGTAAATTCATTCTTCTAAGAAATCCCAAATTAAAAAATAATCATCCTAAACTGTGTCCAGTCATTCTGATACATAATCCTCCAGGGAGGGGCATTCTGTAAGCGTTCTGCTTCTTTCTTTCTTTCTTTCTTTCTTTCTTTCTTTCTTTCTTTCTTTCTTTCTTTCTTTCTTTCTTTCTTTCTTTTTCTCTCTCTTTCCTCCCTCCCTCCCTCCTTCCCTTCCTTCCATCCATCCATCCATCCATCCATCCATCCATCCATCCATAAATTTATTCAGGTTATACCACATTTATTACTTTAGAAAGAACTCAAGGCAATGAACATATCTAATACTCCTCCTATTTTCTGCACCACAACAACCCTGTGAAGTGGGCAGAGAAGAGAGACTGGGCAAAGATCACCTAGCAGGCTTTCATGCCTTAGGCAGGACTAGAACTCACCATCTCCTGGTGCCTTAGCCACTAGACCAGACTGGGTCTCTACATAGTTCCCAAAACCCCTTAAGGTGAGCAGGATCTGAAATTTTGATTGTGGGATTTTCTTTTCTTTTCTTTTCTTTTCTTTTCTTTTCTTTTCTTTTCTTTTCTTTTCTTTTCTTTTCTTTTCTTTTCTTTTCTTTTCTTTTCTTTTCTTTTCCTTTCCTTTCCTTTCCTTTCCTTTCCTTTCCTCTTTCTTTCTTTCTTTCTTTCTTTCTTTCTTTCTTTCTTTCTTTCTTTCTTTCTTTCTTTCTTTCTTTCTTTCTTTCTTTCTTTTGGAGAGGGTGGGGCCTTTAAGGGGTGAAATGGGTTTAAAGGATTTAAAGATAGCACTTCATCCCTTAACATCCATCCTCCCTGGAGTCATTTTGGAAGGGGCATTCTGAGTGTTTTAATTCTCTGGGCTCATCCGAACTGCTGAGCTGCAGATGCTGGGAGCGGACAGCTGCTTAAAGTTACAAATAAGCCATCTGCTCCTGCAGCATCTTAATCCAGCCAGTAGCATCTCAGAGGTTTTCATGTTCGCATTTACTTTCTTCATCCCCACAGTATCAGCGTGGGAAGGGCTAAAATAACCACGACTCTTCCAAATCTCGCCTGGAGTGCCTCTTCCTCCTCCACAATTCTGCCATTTGTTAAAGAAATGGCCAACTCCCTTATTCTTTGCACAGGCTGGAGGGCCCATTCATCCAAATGGCATGGGTGGCAGCTGTAAAGCGGCCATTTTGCCTCCCAGATTTGCTCCTTGTTTCGCTCTGTTTGGGTGTCTCCGTGGCAACCCTGCAAGTCCACAGATACAAATGCTGTCCAGATGCAAATGTTCGCTGGGCGCAAACGCTCTCTGTGGGCTCCAGATTAGCTAATGGATTTGAGGGGAACCAGTCTGTTCCCATAGCAGCGGATTGACGGCTGTAGACCTTTGGGGGGAGTGTCATTTGCCTGGCCGATTGCCTCCAGTCCTTGGCAACTGTTGCTAAGAGAGTTCCCCATGGTCTTGGCATCCTCCGACTGTTCCCATGAGGGCTGTCTTGTGGATCAAGCAGTAGGAGGATCTGGAAGCAACGCCTTTTTCTTTGCTCCTGTTGTTGTTCTAAGTTATCAGTTGTTGCCAGCCCAGCTATAAATCAAGTCTTAAGTAGCACATTCGATGCACATTAGCACAAAGTGCCCAACTCAATCCGAGAAGGATTTATTTATTCTAGCCAGCACAAAGCAGCTGAAAGAGACGGGATGCAAATCTTGACGTGCCTAAAAAACTTGAATTCTTCTCCCTGAACCTCCCCTTCTTCATGAATCTCCTCAAATGTTATTCCCAAATTGTCATTTTTTTTTAATGTGAGTTAAACATTAATTATTTTATTGAATGATTGATTCAATTTATATGGCCTCCACCCACATCACATAATGACCCCTGGTGGCGCACAACATTAAATAAAAAATGTACATAATTAACAAACTTTTAAAAATGCCATAAATAAAAACACACAGCAGCCGGAGAATCATAAAATGGCCTTCAACATAGTTAGGAAGTGGGCTCCACAAACACCTGTCTCTCTCTCACACATACATACTTCTTTTGTTTGTCACATTAAAAAAAAAAATTCCGAATAATTCACTAATAAATAATCCAGTAGAAATTGAGCAAATGTGGAAAAAGGAAATAGCAGTGGAATCAATAATAATTGCTGCACTTGATACAAGAATAGAATAACAGAGTTGGAAGGGACCTTGGAGGTCTTCTAGTCCAACCTTCTGTCCAGGCAGGAAACCCTACACCACTTCAGACAAATGGTTATCCAACATCTTCTTAAAAATTTCCAGTGTTGGGGCATTCACAACTTCTGCAGGAAAGCTGTTCCACTTATTAATTGTTCTAACTGTCAGGAAATTTCTCCTTAGTTCTAAGTTGCTTCTCTCCTTGATTAGTTTCCACCCATTGCTTCTTGTTACTTGGTGCTGTGCCAAAGATTTGGAAAAGCTCTTGGATACAGTCAGAACTGAAGGAATCTCAATTTGTCAGTTACAAAAAGTCACAGTTTTTGGAACAGTGGTGGATTCCTCCTGGTTCGGTCCGGTTCGGCCGAGCCGGGTAGCGATGACGATATGATGTCACCGAACCAGTTCTCCCCCATCCCTCCCACCCCCCCACCCACCCACGTTATTCTTACCTTTTATTTGGTCCCACCCCCAATCTATTACTGCCTCCTGAGTCCCAGCTGATGACTAGAGAGAAAAAATCTGTTTAAACTCTTGCTGCGGGGCTTTAAAGGGCCGTCCTACAGCTGATCAGTGTTAAAAGCAAACAAATGAGTCAGGTCGTAAGTGCGAGGACTGGTTGTAAGTGTGAGGACCTCCCAGAAATGACTCTGATCAGCTAGCCATGCCCACCTAGTCACATGACCTCCAAGCCACACCCACAAAATAAGCCACGCCCACAGAACCGGTAGTAAAAAAATTTAGAACCCACCCCTGATTTGGAACAGTGCATATATTATGACAATGTTCTCTAGCTAACCTAAATCCGATTGTCCAAAAATACCAAATCCAATCAGAACTATCATAGAAAAAAGTGCTCTGGGATTTTAGAATTCAAACAGACAGACACCTGCCATATAACATGCCAGACTTAATTGTCGGGTAGAAAAACAAAAAAAAAGTCTGAATAGTGGATGTGGCAGTACCTGGAGACTGCAGAATAGAAGAGAAAGAACTGGAGAAGATAACAAAATACAAAACCTGCAAATAGAAATAGAATGACTGTGGCAAAAGAAAGCAAAGGTACTACTGATAGTAATAGGTGCCTTGGGTGCAATCCCAAAACAACTGGAGCACCACTTGAACACCATCGCCATTGACAAATTCACCACCAGTCAATTGCAAAAGGCAGCTTTACTAGGAACAGCTTACATCCTGTGACGATACCTCTAACACCATCAAACATCAACATCTGTCTATCACCTGGTCCTTAGGAGGAACTCGATAGGTGGATAAAAAAAACGCCAAATCCAGTCTGAACATCTGGCTGACTGTGCAATGAACAATAATAACTTTTTGTTCTGGTCCCTGTAGGTCAGGGGTGTCAGGGTGGATTGCTTGGGGAGCCAGATCAGCATTGTAGTTGTCCTCTGTGGGCCAGCTGGGGAGAGGAGACAAGACAAACGGCCTCCTGCAGCACCCTGCCGGCCAAAACAAGGCACAGGGAATCCACCCGGAGCCCCCCGTGCCCTGTTTTGGCAGGCACGGTGCTGCAGGAGGCCGTCCAGGCTGAAAATGGGGTATGTGGCTGCCACCTGCAGCCCCCCCCCCCGCCATGTCCTATTTTCACTAGCAGAGGCATTGCAGGCCAGTCCTTTGCTATTTCCAGACTGGCCCTGCGGGCTGGATCTAAGCACCCTCCAGGCCTCATGGGCCTTCAGTTTGATACCCCTGCTCTAGGTTTTCAAAATAAAACTCCTGGGATTCCAAATGCCATGGCTGGAAACATTTTTTGTAAGCTCCTAGTAAAAGAAACTAAAACAGCTACAGGTCTGTCGTTAAAAGTTTATGCTAGCAAGCTTGGGGTTAATAAGGCTACTTGTCAGAAAAGTGAAACTTCAGTGGTGGTTACACTGTTTTACTGGAAGGGACTGTGCTACCATGAAAAACATATCACCTGGTGACTAATGCTGAATTTGCATTATAAGAAAGAGCTCAGTATATTTATGGGGAGGTGTTTGTAACCTTTGTGACTGCAAAGATGCAATTTTTCATGGTCACAGAAAAAAAAGTACCTAGCAGTTCCGTTTTCGGGAACTGCAATAGTTGTAGTGAAACTATGTTTTGGTAGACTTTTCTTTTTAAAGGCTGAGTGACATTTGTTAAACATTGCCAGTAATTCAGACTCGTGGAAAATGCTGCCTTCTTTAACTCACAGGAGGGTTAGTTCAGTTTCCTCTTGCATCTTGAGGGTTAGCTGATACACAAAGTACGGTAGCTGCATCTCAAACCCGTTGGGATATTTTAGGCTCTAAAAAGGCTTTTAGATTCTACACTTTTAGAAGGATAATTCATGGATGAGAAAAAACTGGTATATTTGGTCTTCCGCTCCCCTTGCTGTACCTGTTCTAATTTCCTAAATTTGAGCATCTTTCTTTCTTTATTGGCCTAGTTTGGTGTTGGCCCTCATGGAGAAGCGTAGGTAGAACCTGTTCTTTTCTGTGACATGTTTGTTGTTGTGTACATTGCCTGGGGCTATAGTTCTCCGTCTCCAGTATGATCAAAGAATAGAATTGCACACATATAAATTGCATTATGCTTTGGTTTACTTTTAAGGGACCCCTTTTTTTGCTCTCTAAGTTGAACAATCACCTCAGTACAGGTAGCCCTCGACTTGTGGTCGTAATGGAGCCTGGCATTACAGTCACAAGTCATTTAGCAGGTCACTTGACCTGATTTTTTTGTCTTTTTTTTTTTTTTTTGCAGCAATTGTTAAGTGAATATGGAGGTTGTTAAATGAATCCATTTTACTCAGTGGGTTGTTTGTTTGTTTTTTAATCACAAACCAGAAGTGCCAGAAACTGGCAAAAACCAATTGTGGGCATGTGACTGTTGGATGCTAAAGATGAGCTGATTGTGATTGTGGCCATAAAGATGTGTTGGTTGCCATCTCTCTCTCTCTCTATTTCTCTCTCTCTCTCCCTCTCCCTCTCTCCCTCTCTCTCCATTGTATCTTCAAAATCAGATCATAAATAGCTTTTTTTCGGGTGTGTATGTCTCCTGTAACTTTGAACAGTTGCTAAGTCCAACACACCTCTTTCTATGTTCTCCACAACAGAAACTCGGTGAGGTGAGTTTGGCTAGGAGACACTCACCCAGATGGCTTTCATGGCTAAAGAGGGACTAGAACTCACAATCTCTTGGTTTCTAGCCTGGTGCCTTAACCACTAGACCAAACTAGCTCTCATGTAGTGCTTTATGGTACTGCATATGCAGAGAACAAGAAAACTTGTTTTGTCCAAGGCATTTATAGTATATTTGGAAATGGAGAGGCCCCCACTGTCTCCCCAAGTTGTGGCCTCAATTTGAGTTCCAGTTGATCAAAGGAGTTAAGAAGGATTTAACCCAATAGGTGGGTTTGAGGCAAGATTTTAAAATGGCCGACCCAAGTTTTCTGTATGGGCGGAGGATGCATTAAAGTGGTATGTGGGGATAAATGGCAGTAATGTAAAAAATGGGTAGTGCCACGTCTGTGGAGATTCTCAGTTATCCAGGTCATGGTTGTCCCAGAGGTGCTTTTTCAAAAGGCAACTAGACTTTCTTGGTTTTTCCTTGAAGATGTTTCGCTTCTCATCCAAGAAGCTTCTTCAGTTCATGGTAGAAGTGAAACATCTTCAAGGAAAAACAAAAGAAGTCCAGTTGCCTTTTGAAAAAGCACCTTTGGGACTGGGTAGTGCCATGTTATGTCTTTGAGCCAATAGATGACTTCTATTCTTCTGAGGTTCCGTGGAGGAATTTTGGAAAGTCTTAGGTCAGAAATAACATTAACATTGGGGCTTAAACTCTAATTTTGATGAATTTCCTGCCTCTGAAAGATGGGAGACTTTGCTGCTGTTTTTTCTGCACTTGTGGTTGGAAACCTCAATGGTCTGGAGGAAGAAAAAAAATAGAAGAAGTGATGTCAGCCTTTCCTGATAAACCAGATAGGAACCACGACCAGATGAGCTAATTCCGCTTTATTCTAGAGCTACATTGACAGAATCTTGAAAATCTGAAATAATTCTCTCATCTCCTTTATAATCTGAGAAATTAAGGGGATGTGTGCGTCTCTTCTCATTCTCGTGCCACATCCACGATCCACTTATGGGCTAGGCCAGTGATGGCTAACCTATTTGCCATCGCGTGCCAAAAGCGGGGGGAGCGCGGGGGGGGGGGGGGTCGCATGCATGCCCATATCCATAATTCATTGCGCACCACCCCCTGTGCTCCTCCCGCTTTTGGCACACAGTGGGCCTGGTAGGCCCGTTTTTTCGCCCTCCCCAGGCTCCAGAGGCTTTCTTGGAGCCTGGGGAGGGCAAACACAGCCTTCTATATCCCCATGGAGGCCCTCTGGAGGCCGGAAACGGCCCATTTACCAACTTCCAGTGGGACTGGAAGTCCGGTTTTTTCGTTCTCCGCAGGCTCCAGAGCCTTTCTAGGAGCTTGGGGAGGGCGAAAACAGCCTTCCCTCTCCCCCCGGAGGCCCTCCAGAGGCTGGAAACGGCCCATTTGCTGACTTCCGGTGGGCACGGAAGGCCCAAAAATCAAGTGGCCGACGCGTACATGCACGCCGGAGCTGAGCTAATGCAACGCTCACGTGACCACCGATATGGCTTCGCGTGCCACCTGTGGCATACGTGCCATAGGTTCGCCATCACGGGGCTAGGCTGTCTCTTTATCTGACTGATCCTTCGGCAGACTCTCTTCGCCATGTCTTTCCCATATGCCTTTATAAATTAGGCCTGCATGAATATAGATTACCCACCCCTGATGAGAAGGGAAAAGGACCTTAGGAGGAGCAATTTTGGTATCTAATGAGAAAGCCAGTGACAAGCAGCCGAGATATTTTTTTTAGAAGGAAAAAGGTGATGGTGGAGATAGGTATTTTGGGAGAAGCAAGAGGGGGTGGGATAAAAGTAAAAGAAAGAAAGAAAGAAAGAAAGAAAGAAAGAAAGAAAGAAAGAAAGAAAGAAGGAAGGAAGGAAGGAAGGAAGGAAGGAAGGAAGGAAGGAAGGAAGGAAGGAAGGAAGGAAGGAAGGAACTATTTGGCTGTTCCTGTTATAAAGCAATTCTATGAAGATTGTCTCCATATTTCTGTGAAATGGCAGCACCTAGTGGTACTCACAGGGATTGCTGACTTTTTCCAGCCATCAAGTGAGGCACTGCCATTCTCGTACCCGGATAAATGAAACTCTTGTTACTCCTTTTGCTACTAGTTCCAGGCCAATGTGAGCTATAGACCCAGTGTGATTTCTGCTGAACTGTGAGTTACATTTTGATGCTTGTATCTAACCCTCGCTTTTTGGATTGGGCTTTTGCAGGCTGGCAGCGATGGAGCCAAAATTGGGAATTGCCCCTTCTCCCAACGACTTTTTATGGTTCTCTGGCTCAAGGGAGTGACCTTTAATGTCACCACGGTGGACACCAAAAGGTAGGTGAGACAACACTAATCCTGTCCTACTCCCCTGATGCTACTGGTCAGTGGAGACTAAAACATATGAAGAATGGTTACAGGAACTGGGCATGGCTAGTCTAGTGAAGAAAAGGACCAAGGGAGACATGATAGCAGTGTTCCAATATTTGAGGGGCTGCCACAGAGAGGAGGGGGACAAGCTATTTTCCAAGGCACCCCAAGGCCAGACAAGGAATAATGGATGGAAACTGACCAAGGAGAGATTCAACCTAGAAATGAGGAGAAATTTTCTGACAGGGAGAACAATCAACCAATGGAACAGCTTTGCCTTCGGAAATAGTGGGAGCTTCATCACTGGAGGCTTTCAAGAAGAGACAGGTCTACCATTTGTCAGAAATAGGGTCTCCTGCTTGGGCAGGGGATTGGACTAGATGACCTACAAGGTCCCTTCCAACTCTAATGTAATCTAATCTCTCAACATTCCCAGCTAGAGCCCATTCAGTTCTGGGAACTGAAGTCCCAAACATATGGAAAGAAGTTGGTTGGGAGGTCTGGTCAAATTCGTGAGCATATCCAATTTAGGTTACAGGTAGTCCTCAACTTACAACCATTTGTTTAGTGATCTTTTAAAGTTACAATAGCCCTGAAAAAAAGTGATCTATAACCCAGTATTGACAGGTAAACAACCATTGCAGCATCTCCAGGTAGTTGGCAGGTATTGAGGAAACCGTTGCGCTATTCCTGCTGATCACCAATTGTAACCTTTCCCAGTTGGCTTCTGACAAGCAAAGGCAATGGGGGAAGTCATATTGGCTTAATGACTGCACGATCCACTTAACAGCTGCAGTGATTCACTGAACAACATGGCAAAAAAAGATCACAAAACAGGGCAAAATTCATTGCCTTGTTTAGCAATTGAAATTTTGGGATGAATTGTTGTCGTAAGTCGAGGACTATCTGTAAACTAGCTGTCTCAAAGATGCTTTTTCAAAAAGGCAATTGGACTGCTTTTTTTCCTTCAGGAAGAAGATGAAGACGTTTCACTTCTTATCCAAGAAGCTTCATCTGTTCTGATGGCGGGGGGGGGAGGGGATGGAAGGATAGGTTCTGATAGGATGTGTGTGTGTGTGTGTGTGTGTGTGTGTGTGTGTGTGTGTGTGTGTAAGGATTGTATTTCTTTGCAGTCATCTGGTCATTAGCCCCTCTCTCTGAGAGCTGTTGAGGCCACTTGGGGCTCCATATCCATTTTTCATTCCTTGCTTACATTTCCCTCTTGTTTTGTAGGCGAACCGAGGCTGTGCAGAAGCTCTGTCCTGGAGGCCAGCTTCCATTCCTGATGTACGGGACCGAGGTCCATACGGACACTAACAAGATTGAAGAATTCCTGGAAGAAGTTCTGTGCCCTCCTAAGTATGAACTAAACAAAGTATCAACTTTGAACCGAACCTGTCAGCAGCCATTTTTTTCTGTTCTTCAGTTGCCACAAAGAGGGGGAAGGGGGGAAGGAGCCATAGAGCTGATTGTAGGGGTGGGATTCGACCGGTTTGGGCAAACCGGTAGTTCCGATGATCAGCTGGGAGTGAACCGGTTTTCCCCGACGATCAGATGCGCCCACCTGCCCTATTTTCCTACTTTTATCTTCTCAGCTGATTCACACAGCAGAGCAGATTGCCATGCCTCAGCTTTGTTTCTCCTCCGAAAAAACGCAGAAGTGAAGATTTCTTCAAACTGTGCACACACACGCAGCAAAGCACGCGATCTCAGAACCGGTTGTTAAACTGGGAGGATCCTATCACTGGCTGATCGGCAAAGTGGATTTGGGGATATAGAAAGAATTACTATACTAAAGACTAAATATGATAAAAAACAGGATATTTAATCATACACATATTCACAGCAGCGAGAATAACATATGCACAATATTGGACAGAAACAATATACCACCAGAGGAATCTATTATTCAGAAAATATTTGAGTGTGCCAAAATGAATAAATTAACATTAGAACTAAATGAAAAAGAGGATTCAGAATACTATACGGTGTGGGATAATTGGTACAGGTGGATTGATAACTGAATTAAAAATGAATGAAAATTAGTATAAAGTTTAAGATATATATATATATATATATATATATATATATATATATATATATATATATATATATATATATATATATATATATATATATATATATATATATATCAATTTTCTTACTTCTTCGTAGGGTTTATGTGTGTTTTTCTTCTAGCCAGGTTTTCCCTACGTAGCCAAGGTTTTTTTTTGTAGCTCCAGCTCAGTAGAATCTCATCTACTCGGTTCTGGGCTTTTTTCTTTTCTAACACCTAGCAAGCTCTCACTGCTAGGTGGGAGACCTAAATAGATCCATTTCTAGCTCGTTAGCTGTCATCAGTAGGCCACACCCATCTCCTCCCTGTAAAGGCATAGTATCAATTTTTTTACTTCTTCGTAGGGTTTATGTGTGTTTTTCTTCTAGCCAGGTTTTCCCTACGTAGCCAAGGTTTTTTTTTTGTAGCTCCAGCTCAGTAGAATCTCATCTACTCGGTTCTGGGCTTTTTTCTTTTCTAACACCTAGCAAGCTCTCACTGCTAGGTGGGAGACCTAAATAGATCCATTTCTAGCTCGTTGTATACTTGGAGTTATAGAATATATAGGAAAAATTAATCTAACCTGTGGGAAAAGTAACATTGTCTGATAGATTATGTATTGGAATTATGGAAAACGGAAAAAACTACAATAAAAATATTTTTAAAAAATAAATTAAAAGAAAAAGCCCAAATCTGAGATTTGGAAATGTCGTGAAAGAATTTCATATGATTATTATCAAATTCCATGGATTTTTTAAAATTTTTTTGCTTCTTTCCTAGGTATCCAAAGCTGGCTGCTAATAACCCTGAATCTAACACAGCTGGCCTTGATGTCTTTGCCAAATTCTCTGCCTATATCAAGAACTCAAACCCATCCCTCAACGCCAGTGAGTATCTTGGACCACAAGTCCTGATTGCTGTTCTTACGTGATGACTTAACTCTTGGGAATTCATTTTCCTTGCTTCGTGGTTGGGTTGTGTTCCTCAACCTTGCTTTTTCACTTTCTTCTTTCTCTTTCCGTTTCTCTTCTCCAATCCAAAATTCTTCAAAATTCTTCGGCTCATTTCCCACAAAGTGTCACTTGTACAATATATGGATAACCAACAGGAGAAGTAAGTACGTTTGTGGGAAACCTTAACATTTGTGAAAGAGTCCGCGTGGCTGTATAAGGTTAAGGAAACACTCTCATTGGGGGAAAGAAAGCCTCAGGAGCCAATAAGGAACTGCCTATTTAAAAAAAGGGGAGGGGGGAAAGGAATGAATAGAAGGCAGAATGGAATAGATTGATGTGAAAATGGGGGTGACTGGCCAGCTGAAGTCTAAGAAAACAGCAGTCAACCATACAATTTTTGGTATTGGCTCCCAAGTGGAGCTTCTCATTGGTTGTTTATTTATTTTTATTTATATGAATTTATAAGCCACCCAGCTCCCAAGTGGAACTTCTCATTGGGTGTTTGCTTATTTATTTTTATTGATATGAAATTATAAGCCACCCAACTCTCAACATTTCTAACTTTCAACTCCATTCTCATTGGCGTGTAACGTTCCTTTGTGCTTGCAAATCGCTTCGACCTGTGAAATCACCTGTCAATTACTTCCATTACCTGTTGTCTTTAATCTTTACTTGCTAAATCTTTTTCTTTGACATTCTTTGTTTTGTTTTGTTTTTACATGTATAAATTAAGAGGCTACCCGACTCCAAATGACTCTGGGCAGCTTCCATTAAAAACAATAAGAACAATTTTAAAAATGAAACCAAAAAAATCATTATTGTCCACCATTTAGTTGTCCCTCATTTCCCACCAGTTGCTATGATGCCTCATTTTGTATTCATCTCAAAAATCCTAGAGGTGGAATCGATCCTGTTCCTGCCCTCTCACTAATGTTCTTCTTTTTTTCTAGTTCCATATCTTGAATTTCACTGGCCCTATTTACTTTCTTCTTGGATACTGTCAAGCTTGCAAAGTAATCCAGACCAGAAGTAGATCCAGGATTACTAGCTCCATCTTTATTGTAAGGTTACATTAACAGAATCTTTCGAGTCTGAAAGTACCCCTCCTTTCACTCCCTTTTTCCCTTCTTTTTATGACCCTGTAGTCCCTTAATTCGGGGTAGAGTCGGGGCGACTGGATGGAGCTGAGCATTTACTGGCCAGATGCCCTTCCTGATACCTACAGGGTGTTCACAGCAGATATTTTTTTCTTTGCGCTGTAGGAGAAAAACATCTGCTGTTACCTAGGATTGAACTCTCAACCTTCTGAGTGGGAGGCGAGTGTCTTTATCCCAAGGCCACCACGCTGCTCACTCTCTTCCCTCACTTATTTCCCCCAAAACTAGGGAGGGTCCCTTCTGAGCTGCTTTTGCCACCCCTCCTGTTTTGAACTCAAATTTTGTTTGTCAGGCTATTATCTAGGCTGCGGCTCTACCTTCTGTCACCTATTACTGTTGGTTTCCTCTCTGTCTTTCCCTTGTTCGTCTTGTTCTAAACCTCCAGAGCTTTTTCCTAATTTGGTAACCAATTGAATCCTTCCAGCTGTGTTGACTTTTCCTTTGGATTTTTCATTAGTACCTCTTATCCCTCTTCCTTCCCACCCCACTCTTCAATTCCTAGACCTTGAGAAAGGTTTAATGAAAGCACTGAAAGTGCTGGACGTTTATTTGATGACGCCTCAACCCGAAGAGGTGGACGAGAACAGCGCGGAAGATGAAGGCCAGTCCAACCGCAAATTCCTTGACGGAAATGAACTCACGTTGGCAGACTGCAATTTGCTGCCCAAACTCCATATTGTCAAGGTGAAAAATTTTTCAGAGACAGGGTGTCTGTAAATTATTTATGGGGAACGGGAGATAAGGGAGTGATTTCCTTTACACCAGGGGTGAAATGTAAAATTCGTTACTACTGGTTCTTTGCTACCGGTTTTCTGAACCACCTGCCGCTATCGCTACTGGATCGGGTGATCCGGTCTGAACCGGGAGCATTTCACCCCTGCTTTACACCCTATTTGTAACCTTCCCAGAAGCATACAGCTGGGGGGAAGATGCTTGGAAGAATGACAGTTTCATCTCCTGGTTTTATACAGGTAGTCCTTGACTTACAACAATGCACTTAGTGACCATTGAAAGTTACAGTGGCACTGAAAAAAGTGACTTACAACCATTTTTCACACTTACGACCATTACAGCATCCCCAGGGGGCGACAACTTCCATGCGTCGCCCCTGACCTCCGTTTCACTCTCAGACGCCTTCAGGAAAAGCCTCTGCAGCTGAGAAACAAGATCCAGATTGACGCACGCAGCATCTCCTGGCCTCCATTTCGCCATTCAGAGGCGCCATCAGAGCTCGTTTCTCGGCTGCAGAGGCCTTTCCTCAAGATTTCTGATGGTGAAACAGAGGCCAGAGGCACCGTGCGTGAGTGGTGGCAAGCAGCCACAGAAAAAGTGGGCTGGCAGCAGCTACACGGACTCCTGCTGGGTGGGACTGTAGATGCCGCCACCGTGAGGTGAGACAATGGGAGATACCTTCCGAAAATAAGACCTAATGCTTCTTTTGGAGTTTAAAAAAAAGACTGGGTCTTATTTTCGGGGAAACACGGTAGTATTAGCTATAGTTCTTAGACTTTGCAGCACTCTCTGGGTGGTTTCCAATGTTAGCATATTGCCCCCAACTATCCAGGTCCTTACTTTACTGACCTCGGAAAGATGGAAGGCTGAGTCAATTGTGAGTCCCGTCAGGATCGAACTCCAGGCTGTGGGCAGAGTTTGCCTGCAATACTGCATTCCAACCACTGAGCCACCAGGGCTCCTTCCTTACAGAATTCTTCCTTAAAGAATGTACCAATTGATCAGAAGGTTGAAAACGGCAAAATAATTTGTGGTTGTACACCTCCCAACAGGTTGTTTGCAAGAAATACCGTGACTTTACCATTCCTGAAGAATTCCGCGGCATCCATCGCTATCTCAAGAATGCCTACGCTCGTGAGGAGTTTTCCAGCACCTGCCCAGACGATGAAGAAATTGAATTAGCTTATGAGCTGGTTGCCAAAGCTTTGAAGTAGTAAACTTCTAAAATGTGGAGAAGGGACACAGGGCTTCGCTGGCAGGGATTCTTGGATTTGGGCACCTCCGACGGTATTTTAATGTATGTATTTCTGTCTGGCCACCAGAGGGGGAAATGTCTGTTTTCTGTGGGGACAAAATGATTCAAATTTAAATATGAGCAAATATGAAATAAAAAAAATACATGTTTTTAAAAATAGGAAGTTTCTTGTTGTACTTGTTCCCTGCCCAAAGGAGGGGCAGATAATTACAAGGTGTTGCATCATACAATGATGGCTAGAGGAATATTGGGTTACTTCGGTAGTTATGAGACACAACGCTGGATAATTCTGCAAACCAGATGGAGCGAGCTATGTATGAATCCTGACTTTTAGGTTATTCAACATTTCATGTTGGTTGGTCAGAAAAAAGGGCAATGTTGCTTTGACAGTTAAGTTAAGCAAGGTTGGGCCTGTTGAGTAAGCAGAACAACAGAGTTGGAAGAGACTTGAAAGTCTTCTAGTCCAACCCCCTGTTCAGGCAGGAAACCGTATATCATTTCAGGTAAATGGTTGTCCAATCTCTTCTTAAAAACTTCCAGTGATGGAACATCCACAACTTCTGGAAGCAAATCGTTCCACTAATTAATTGTTCTAACTATCAGGAAATTTCTCCTTAGTTCTAGGTTGCTTCTCTCCTTGATTAGTTTCCATTCATTGCTTCTTGTCCTACCCTCAGGTGCTTTGGAGAATAGCTTGACTCCCTCTTCTTTGTGGCAACCCCTTTGATATTGGAACACTGCTATCATGTCACCCCTAGTCCTTCTTTTCATTAAACTTGACATACCCAATTTCTGCAATAGTTCTTCATATTTTTTTAGCCTCCCTAATCGTCTTTGCAGATGTGAGACTACCAGCTGACACCAAATCTGTAGGATAAGCCAAGAAGACAAAATACAAATCTCTTGGAAGAAAGCAAGACCAAGCCACTTTCAAGCTGTTGCAGAAAACACATGCAAATGTAGCCATGAAGTCACAAGCTGATCCTGATTCTCCTCAACCCAAACTTTACAGTTGAAGAGAACATTAAACATGTGTGACCCAGGTCAGAACTGATCTGTTGTTGTTAATTGCAAAATCGTGTCCGACCCATCGTGACCCCATGGACAACATTCCTCCAGGCCTTCCTCTCCTCTACCATCCTCCAAAGTCCATTTAAGCTCACGCCTACTGCTTCAGTGACTCCATCCAGCCACCTCGTTCCCTGCTGTCCCCCTTCTACTTTTGCCCTCAATCTTTCCCAACATTAGGCTCTTCTCCAGTGAGTCCTTCCTTCTCATTAGGTGGCCAAAGTATTTGAGTTTCATCTTCAGGATCTGGTCTTCTAAAGAGCAGTCAGGGTTGATCTCCTCTAGGACTGATCGGTTTGATCGCCTTGCAGTCCAAGAGATTCGCAGGAGTCTTCTCCAGCACCATAGTTCAAAGGCCTCAGTTCTTTGGCGCTCAGCCTTCCATATGGTCCAACTTTCACAGCCATACATTGCAACTGGGGAACTGATCTGTAGTGCTTCCCAATGAACCCTTTGGCTATATGGGGAAAAAAACCAATTACAGGCTTTAATATATATTCTAGTTAAAGTTTAAAGAACATGGATTCTTTAAAATGGCCCTTAGGAACTATTCTTGTTGTCAATTTGGAACATGGTTTTCATTACCCATCAAACAAGTCTCCTCTGCCTTACAAAGACTATTGTGGTCATTAATACTATTAAATTATAGCATCTTAGCTTGAGGGTAACCAATAACTCTCAGAGATTGCAATATCATTTTTAAGCAGATTCCACAGCTGTAATCTATGGATTCTTGAATAATAGTAAGAATACTTCCTAGCTGATGTTGACTTTAGCTCCAAGATCTTGAGAATGTTGAGAATTGCCTTAAAAAAAAAAAAGAGGCTAAGAAAGTTTGATTTGGGGCAGTTATTTTTGCAAAGTCAAGTATATCTTTTGAGAGATTGCCCTGTGCGTAAAATAAGATAACACCCATGTTTGTTAATCTAAAAGAATATTTCTGTTGAGTTCTGTTTTCCACCAGTCAAGGGATCTGTGTATCTTACAAAGGGTGGGACACATTTTCCTTAAAATTTATGTTTCCTGAACTTGTTTTCTCTTCTTGGCAAGCTTGGGAAAGCCTTAGTATGAACTAATTTTATTTTTCTTGATGTGCATGTCTGAAGATTCTTGACCAGTCTCATCCCTTTTGGTTTTTTCTAACCCTTTTGTCTAATGAAACATTCCTGAAACATGAAGCCTTGCAATGATTTTTTAAAAAAATCTAATAAAGGTGTTGCATGCTGTGGATTTTGGATTCCCTTCCTACACAGTTCTATCGCCTCTCTATGGGATGCTAGATCACCGACTTGATCACTGTTTTCAGATGTCATAATTTCTCTAACTACTCAATTGGTATTACTTAGCAATAGCAACAGAGGTCGGCTGCTGGGGGTTCACAGGGATTCAGGAGAACCTCTAGCTAAGATTCTGTGCAGTTCGGAGAACCCTCAAATCCCACTCCTAGGCTGGCCTAGCCTATCCTGCCCCTCCCCTTCCAGGAGTCCCCACACAGCCCGTTTTGGATGCAAGTAAGTGCAGGGCATGCGCAGAGGCTTGGGGACAGTGAAAAACAGGCCTATCAGAAGTTAGTGAACTTCGTTTTCGCCCTCCTGGAGACTCAAGAAAAGCCTTCGGAGCCCGGGGAGGGCAAAAATGCTCCCCCACCATGGTGCAGGAGGCCAACTAGGCCACGCCCACCATGGCCACGCCCACCCAGCAACAGGAAAGAGAACCCTTTGCTAAAAATTTTGAAGCCCACCCCTGAATAGCAATAGCACTTAAAATTATATAGTGCTTTACAGTGCTTTATAGCCCTCTCTAAGCGGTTTACAGAGTCAGCATATGGCCCCCAACAATTTGGGTCCTCATTTTACCCACCTCAGAAGGATGGAAGGCTGAGTCAAACTTGAGCCTGGTGAGATTCGAACTGCCAAATTGCAGGCAGCCGGCAGTCAGCAGAAGTAGCCTGCAGTACTGCACTCTAACCACTGCGCCACCATGGCTCATGGTTTTACTTAGCAGTTAAATCATCAATCCATTATGTTGAAATGTGTTATCCTGTAAATAAAGACTTAAACACACACAGGAAAGAGGTCCTTGCCCCTCCCAGAATTGCTGAGAGTTGGGTGACATGCAAATTTGATGAGCAAATAAATACATTTACGTTTCAGATTTAGGCAGTTAAATGGCGATAAGGATAATGAAATAAACAAAAGGCAGAGTGAAGTCTTTCGATTCCTTTATTGTCTTAGAAAGCTTTTCTCTCTCCTTTTTAATGAAATGTTGATAGAATCAAGCAGATTATAAATTCTTTATTTTCCCTCAGCAATATTGAGACATTATCCCAAGGCAGGGAAGGAAGAGGACAGGATGTGTCTGAGTTCCTCCTATGTAGCCTTTTGGGGCTGCAAGGTCTACTAGGTTAAATAGGGGGTAATTATAGATAACAATGATAACTGTAGTGCCATCCTTTACCATTACACAATGACTCAACAGAGATAGACCAATATGAACAAAAATGGGGTGAAAACCAGCAGCCTCCAGAAGGTACTGAACTCTCCAGCCGCCCCATTGCACAGGTCAGTGGAGCAGCAGAAAGTGCTGTAGGTGAAATTGATCCCCAATATATTTCGAATGCCCCAAACTCCACACATGGAAGGATCCCCACAGGTCTTCTCATGGATCACCAGTTCAAGGGCACCTGGGAGAGAGAAACGAGAGTCAAGGCCAGATGGAAGGTCAATCACAAATACCACCCTTTGTCCAATCATCGCCTTTCCATTTCATTGGCTATTGAGTTTAACCCAGTGGTGGGTTGCTCCCGGTTTGGCCCGGTTCGGCCGAGCCGGTAGCAGTGACAATGTGACGTCACCGAACTGGTTCTCTGTGATTGGTAGCTGGGCCCTCCCGCCCGCTTTATTCCTACCTTTATTTCTTGGTTTTTAGCCCAGCTGATAGGTACGGCAGAGTGGATAGCCGCACCTCAGCTGGACAGAAACCCAACGCGCTTACACATAGCAGAAGTTTGGTGCGCGAGCGAGCGAAGCGAGTTTGCACGCGGCAATCGCACGCAAAGCTTGTGCAAGAAGAGAACCGGTGGCAACACCGGTTGGAACCCACCACTGGTTTAACCCAACCTTTTTGGTAGGACCACATGGGAGATTTCCCTCAAGCATTTGATGATGTGCCTCACATTTCTCGGGTATCTTTCTGGTGCCCATTTGCGTTGACCCAATCGAGATGCTCAAGCAGAAGAACCAAAGGGGCAGCGGTGGGTTTCACATATTCTTACCACTGGATCGCCGTGCGTGCCTTCCACGCATGCACCCGGCCTTCGCTTTGGGCGTGCACCTTCTGTGCATGCTCCCAGCCTTCCGCACGCGCTTTGTTCATGCGAGCGCCTTCCTTAAATGTTTCCTTGAAAACGTGGCTAATAGGACGGCATTACATCCAGGCCGGTGGGCGGGCCACCCCCCCCACCCCCCCACCCCCCTCCGGGCCTACCCAACCCACCCTCCGGGCCCACCCCACCCACCCTCCCTCCCTCAGTCACCACCCTCAGTCACCGCTACCAGTCCCAACCAGCTGAATACCACCTCTGCAAAGCAGTGAGATTAGTATTGGGGTTGCTATCTAAGCTGCTCCACATTTTCTTTCCTGGCTTTTGAAGGAATAGGATCCCAACGTGAAACGTTTCGCATAAGCAACGAGAAACATGGCAGCCTCACCTTTATGACCTTTCGCCACGGATGTGAGACACTTCTGCGATGGGCCACACGGTGTAGAAAATTTCAAGCAATCCAGCGGGGAGATGGTGGGGAAGAGGCAAGTGTAGCATCGCAGAGGGGATCCTGCAAACACAGCAATAGAGTTTTGTCTTGACCAAAGTTTGTAACATCACGAGATAGAATGAAAATAGCATCAGATTTTGTCAGGAGAGAAATAAAATCATATGAAGCACTCTAGAGCAGGGGTCTCCAACCTTGGCAACTTTACGACTTGTGGACTTCAACTCCCAGCATGCACTGGCTGAGGAATTCTGGGAGTTGAAGTCCACAAGTCGTAAAGTTGCCAAGGTTGGAGACCTCTGCTCGAGAGCACACTGGCATCAATCCTTTTTCTGGAAACCTGACCTATTAAAAAAAAAAATCCAAGTTTAAAATGTTCATCGTTCATTTCAAAGAAAAGGACAGAAGTTTGTTCTTCATTACTTTTTAAGTCTGTCTTTGTAGCTCAAGCTTGGGTACTTACTTAATAATATGTAAAGATGGTGACTGATCCAAGTTTATCCAATAAATGGAAAGTAGATCTGAGCCTTCTCTGATCACTTTCACCATTACGCTAAATGTCTGCTCAACAAATTATGAGCAGAATCGAGAATGGAGAAATGCTTCCAGAGAAGTACCAAAGAATTTGTGCAGGTAATCCTCGATTTACGACCGGTTAATGACCCCAGCAGTTGCTTAATGACTGCGCCATTCACTTAACAATCAGGACATAAAATTGGGCATGGTCATGTGGTGACCTGCTTAACGACCATATGACTTGTCGTGGTTGTAAGTTAAGGACTACTTCTGAAGAATTAAGAACCTGGCCCAATGAGACATTAAAGCAGACATGGGTCCTAGACCTGCCACCACAGCATTAGTGAGGTACCCCCAGAAACTAGCCCTACCTGGCTCAAATGCCTGACTCCCCAACATTTCACTGGCAAAACAAGAGACAATTTTTAAAAATCTTAAGTGCTCAGGCCATACCCCAGTCTGTTTGAGCTATATATCTCTGTTTGAGGTATTTTTCTTTTTCTTATGCAAGTGTTGGAAGAAATATCCTTCTGGGTTCAGTTCCAAGTGGGGAAAAAGACACTGGATTCATGGAAGTTGCTTGGAAAGAAGGTTTATTGATGAACAGGATCACATGGCTTGAGATCCTGGGCAAAAAGGGCAGAGATGCTGAGAGTGCCTGGGTTTTATGCCCTCTGTTGGGCTTGTGTTTTGACTGGTTGTTAGAACTCCTATGGGGCCATGCAGGGGTAACTTTGTAGGTTGTCTTTTGAGTCCCAAGCTTGGTTGACTCCTGCTGGGTGATGACGTAATGAAAGGGCTTCGGGCAATTCCTACTATGGCTCTGCCTGAAAGAGGTAAATATTTGTTATGTAGAATAGACTGGCTCAGGCCTTAATGGCCCATTAACAAAGGTGGGGGTGGGGGTGGTGCTGAGTCTCTGCCTCCCTTTTAGGGGAAATATTCTGCCCTTTTAATATCTCCTAAAATATCTCATTTTCCTAGGAGAGGGGTGGGTGCTAACTTCCTATACAAGTTTGTTTTTCAAAAGTGAAGATATTCTTTAGGTAAAAGAGATTTAAATGTTATACGATATCTTATCACCCAGTTGACATGCAGAAGAGCTTCTGAACACTTCGCAAACTCTCTGGTTTAATCTGCTTGTTTGACGCAAAGAGCTGCCATCTCCTTGAGATGGCTATCTAATTCCTGCTTGAAGACTTTCTTGAAAGAGCCTTTTCTTTCTAGTTCTCTTCCAACATTTTCTCACTTTCAAAGAAGTTGCTTCTATAAACAACGAAGTTTCTTCGAAGAGATTTCTGGCACTGATCTTGTTATCGAATTGGGTAATGAAATGTCTATAAGCAAACAACCAAGATCAGAAAGCCCCAATAACTCCACTTTCTTCTAATCTTCACCTCTTGAACTTAAAATGAATAAGGTTTCATCTACTCCTACCCGAGAGTTTTGCACAAATGCCACCAAATCACCAATTTTTTGTCTCCAATATTTTATTTGTTACTAGCTGATAACCCGGCGTTGCCAGTGTATTTATGTATCCCAATCCTCACAGGCTTTTAAAAGTATACGTACAGTATACACATTATAACATAAAATCATTCACAAAATCACTATAAGTCTTTGGGCCCCACCCATCCGGCTGCCCATGTCCACCAGTAACCACCAACTGGCAGAGTTGGGGCTGTGCATGGCTGGCCGCTGCAGTAACCGCCTGGGCCAACACCCATCTGCCAGCAATGGCTCTCCTTGCTGTCCGGTATGGCAGGTGGCGCATGGCCACTGCAGAAGGCCGCCGGGACCAATCAGCTAGTCGGCATGGCCGCTATATTTACCCCGAGGGGTGTTAAGGGTGTCTTACCCCCATAGTATTTGTTTCCAGAAAGTAAGTCATCTGTGTACCAAGTTTGGTTGAAATTGCTCGATGTGTTCCAGAGTTATGCTGGAACATACTCACATACTCACATACACACAGCCATTTATAGATAGATAGATAGATAGTCACATATAGCAATCAGCATGAAACAGAACAGACTTCTTTTTTGCAAACAATTTTGGGGATGCTCAAGGAAGGGAAAAATGGAGCCTGAGGACTCCACCCTAGTTCTGTTTCAAAAATGTCTTCGTGTCCTATCTTTATTCTTCTTGGCCTTTTCTTGGACCAAGGCCTTTAAATTGGCGTTGGTCCAATTTAAACCTATCTTAAGTTTTCCCACTGCAACTGTTTTTCCATTCCCTATCTCAACTCTTAAGTCCAAATGAATCCAAGGCCCATTAAGAGATTGAGGTTTTAGTAACTACAAGGGAAAAATCTGAACCCTGTGTTATGAAAACCTACATTTAGGGCCAGGGGTGTCAAACTCGATTTCATTGAGGGCCACATCAGGGTTGTGTTTGGCCTCGGGGGGGATAGGCGTGGCCAGGGTGGGCGTGGCCAGCTTGACATCACTCATGTTGGGGGTGCCTGTGGTGGCCCGAGTGCTCTGCCAGCGAAAATGGGCTCCCGAGCTGCATTTTTGGCTGCGACGGCCTCCTGCAACGCTCTGCCAGCGAAAATGGAGTTCGCAAGGGCCACATGCGGTCCTCCCGAGCTCTGTTTTCGCTGGCAGAGGCACTGTGAGCCCACCTCGGCCTTTCCAAGGTCAAACACAACCCTGATGTGGCCCTCAATGAAATCGAGTTTGACGCCCCTGATTCTAAAGAACAAAAAGCAGGGAAGAGGCACAGAGTAAAACATGAGGAGCTGTCACAGAGAAGAGGGTGGGTTGCCCCCGGTTCGGACCAGTTCGCATGAACCGGCAGTAAAACCGGTGGGAGGAGCTGCCCACCACCCCAGATGTCGTCATCGGCGATCTGCGCATGAGCAGAAGCAAGGCGCGCGTGTGATTCCATTGCGAACCGGTAGTAAAGGTAAGTAGAACCCAGCCCTGGCAAGGATCTATTTCCCTAACTCTCAAAGAGAAAAGATTCGACAACTATTTGTCTGCAATGGTATAGGGTTTCTTGCCTGAGCAGGGGGTTGGACTAGAAGACCTCCAGGGTCCTTTCCAATAATCTGTTATTCTGTTCTGCCAGTCTACATTTTGAACTGCTTCTACTTTAATAGTTTGTTAGCCACTTTGAAAATAGTCTGGATTATAAATCAAATAGATCAGTAGGCACACCAAGAAATCAAACTCTCTTTTTTTCCTGAAATCTACATCATCCTGGATATTTCCACTTACCTGGGGGAAGAAAGAGGAGCAGTATCGCATAGCCGGCTAAGAAGTCGATTTTCATGTTTCTCCTTCCTTGCGGGTCTGGGCTAGGCAAACGATCCTCCCTTTTAAACTTTCTGCTCCGGTGATTAGCAGCAGCCTTCTTTCAATTACCTTTAATTTCATAATCGTTTTCTTTCTTTCTTTTTTTTTTTTAAGGAAGAAAATAAACTGATTTGGACATGTTTTTCTTGCAAAAATATGTACTAAAGAACCTCAGATTCTGAAAAAAGAGGGCAATAAATTCAGTAGCACTACTAAACACCAGGCCTCTGCTTGTTTACTCAGAACACACCTCACTGGATACTACACTACTTAGCATGGATTTGATGCAGTGGTGGGTTGCTACCGGTTCTACCCGGATCGGCGAACTGGTAGCGGCGGCAGCAGGATGCTCCGCCCACCCATGCCGGATGCTTCTGTGCATGCATGCGGGCACGAGCGAACCGGTAGCGACAGGTTTTGTACCCCACTACTGATTTGATGTTTTTATTTATTAAATAAATTTTATTTTTTTTATTTTATTTTATTTTGAATTTGTATACCGCCCTTCTCCCTGAGGACTCAGGGCGGTGAACAGCCAAGTAAAAACATCAAGTACAAATATTAAAATACAGTTAAAATATACCTATATAAATTTGGCCCCATTAATTAAAAACAATAAACAAAACACTTAAAAACACTTAAAAAATTAGGCCAGCCCGGCTTGCTGGAAAAGGAAGGTTTTAAGGGCACGGCGGAAGGCACCGAGGTCTTGGATTCTCCTTATCTCTGGAGGCAATTGATTCCAGAGGGTAGGTGCCCCCACAGAGAAGGCCCTCCCCCTGGGGGTCACCAGCCTGCACTGTTTGGCTGATGGCACCCCGAGGAGGCCCTCTCTGTGGGAGCGCACAGGTCGATGGGAGATCGTCGGTGGCAGCAGGCGGTCTCGAAGATAGCTAGGCCCTATGCCTATATAAATTAAATTTATATGCTGCCCCTCTCACTATTGATTGACTCCTGGTGGCTGATGCTTAAGATCATAACCTTGTGCATGTTTATAATTTCAGATTTCTAAATCTCTGCAGGTTTTCTTGGTAAGATCTATGAAATGATTTGCCATTGCTAGGGCTGAGAGAGAGTGACTGGCTCAAGGTTATCCAGCTGACTTTGTGTTAAAGGTGGGACTAGAACTCATAGCCTCCCAGTTTCTTGCCTGGTGCGAATATGTGAGAGAAAAATTCCCTCACAGTTGCTGTGCCTATTAATGGCCTTTGGCTTAGACAATTAAATAAGCCAATTAGACAACAGCTCCTGGCTTTGAATCTCCCAGGCTTTTCTATGCCCTCCCCTAACTGCCACTGTGACGGTATAAAAGGAGATGCTTGCCAGCAGACATTTTGGCTTTGGGATCAGAGGCAGAGCTGAAGTCACTAAAGCCTCTTCCTTCTGAGGAAGAAAAGCCCAAAATCCAATCGCATAGAGCGATTGCACCAGAGAGCTGACAGGACACTTAAGAAAGAGAATGACATCTAATATTCTTTTTGAATAGACCTTGTTTTATTTTATGTAAATAAAAAACAGTTTAGTGTAAACTGCTTGTGAGGCTCATTTGTTCTAGTAGATTGTAAAAGAGATAAGGTTATGGTCCATCGAGGCCCCCTCCATCACAGAATAGAAGTGAATTCTATTGAGCACTTAATGCTGGGGTGTTCAAGGGCAAGGAATAGGCCCGTGATGGCGAACCTATGGCACATGTGCCACAGGTGGCACACGGAGCCATATCTGTGGGCATGCAAGCGTTGCCCTAGCTCAGCTCCAGTGTGCATGCATATGCCAGCCTGATTTTCGGGCCTTCTGGGCCCACCGGAAGTCAGGAAATGGGCTGTTTCCGGCCTCTGGAGGACCTCCGGTGGGGGGAGGCCATTTTCGCCCTCCCCAGGATCCTAGAAAGCCTCTGGAGCCTGGGGAGAGCGAAAAATGGGCCTACCGGGCCCACCGTGCCATCACGTGTCAAAAGCGGTGGGAGTGTCACACGCACATGTGTGGGGTGCGGGGTGCATTGAATTATGTTGTGGGCACACACACGCGCGATCCCCCTCATGCTCCTCCCACTTTTGGCACGCGATAGCAAAAAGGTTAGTCATCACTGGAATAGGCTCAAAAAATGGGAAGATTATAGTCACAACAAGGCAACAGAAGCTCTGCCCCTTTTTATGTCTGTTGATGCATGAAAAAAAATATAGGAAAGATTTGATTTCAAATCTGTTGCCATCATCTTGCCTTTTTTGACACTTTTCCACTAGATTGTTGTTGTTGTTAGTCGCAAAGTCATGTCCGACCCATCTCAACCCCATGGACAACGTTCCCCCAGTCTTTCCTGTCCTCTACCATCCCGCGGAAATGTGGTCGCAAATCAAGGACTACCTGTAATCTGATTTCAAGTTTTATTCAAACCAAATCGAGTCTTTTTTCTTATTGTTTCCTGCATTTTATGCTTCTCACAGGGTCTAACTATGAATTTTCAATAATTACTACACCTTCTTTTGTGTTCTGATTTTAATTTGCTTTAGATTAGAGGAACTGGCATTCTCAATATGAAATCTACAAATCTCTCCTATCGGTGGAAAAAGACATTGGCTTGCAGAACTATTCATTCAGGTGGATTTTAATTAAGGGGAAGATAACAGATGTATAAATAAAAGAAATGCATATACCGGAACAGTGGAGAAATCCCTTTCCAATTCTATAAGTACATTGTGCACAGTATTAAATTATTCTGACTATTTCTAATGGAGGAAAGGATGAGTTGCCAGTGACATAACGGTATTAAATATTCTGATATTAAAGTTGTGAATTAGACATGGCCAAAAGTAATTGCATTTGTGAACAATAGAGGTGTACTGTATTCAAAATGTATTCTAAATCATAGAGTTTGTCCTTCCAGCCTAGAACTGTCTCTTTGGGTGTGTAGTAGCAATTCAGCTTTCCGGCCGGATGTTTTTCCCAAACTCTGGAATTTGTTTCACAACAGAGGCTGGAAATGTGAACTCAAGATGTCCTTCCAAGATATCCTTTACCCAAGTCTCAAGCAAATAGCTCAAAGAACATGCAGTCTATAAATCTTGTCCCACCTCATGTTTATGTTGTTATTAAAACCTGTAAAATGGAAGTTATTGACTGGGTTCACAAATGATGTGTGTAGAGCAGGGGTCTGCAACCTTAAGCACTCAAAGAACAATTTGGACCAGTTTCCCACAGAAAAAACACACATGCCAAAGCGCAGAAAAGTGCCACATTTGCGCATAAGGCAGCCTTTGCTTCCTGCCGCTTCAGGCTGGAGATCACACCCTCCATGCTTGGCCGAAGAGCTGCTGGTGGTGGGGGATGACACGGCAAGGCGATGGCTGTAATGCAGGAGAGAAGCCACATCCTGTTGTGTTCTGTTAAGATCCTCCTTGAGTGAGTGGCCACTCTCCCCACTCGTGTGCACTCTCCTGGCTCATCCACAGCTGGCCAGAGGGTCACGAGAGGAGGAGGGGGAGGAGGGGGAGGGTCGCCCGAAGGGAAGCCTTCGCCGCAGCTGGCGATCGATCCTCAGCCAGCTCAGATTTCCAAAAATATCCAAAAAAGAAATAATAGGGACGAGGGGCAGGGCCAACCAGTGATGGGGCAGGGAGCCGCAGCAGAGGGTCCAAAGAGCCACATGTGGCTCCGGAGTCACGGGTTGCCAACACCCAGTGTAGAGAGTCAGCAAGACAAAAATATGCAGGAAACACGATCTAGGAAAACCTGAAACTCTGAAGTTGTGATACATAATTTGGAATGTAACTCAGGCAGACACTTCTCTAACTCACTGAAGTATAAGAAGGAGAAAGAGGTACAGCCCAACTGGAAATGCAAAATTCTGTCATTATAGACCAGAGGTGGAGAATGATGGCCCCTTTATGACTTGTGGACTTGGCTGGTTCAGGAATTCTGGGAGTTGAAGTCCACAAGTCATAAAAGGTCCATCATTCCTCATGTCTCTTATAGACAATCTCAATAAGAAGGAGTTATAGACTTCTTGTGGAAGTCATTTCCAAATCTGGTTGAGGGTAGACAATGTCATTTGTTTAGTTTCATTTAGCACAGAATAAACAATACCCACCCTACAGAGCAGTGGTGGGTTTCAAAAAATTTACTACTGGTTCTGTGGGTGTGGCTTGGTGGGCGTGGCAGGGGAAGGATACCGTAAAATCTCCATTCCCTCCCCATTCCAGGGGAAGGTTATTGCAAAATCCCCATTCCCTCCTGAACAGCTGGGACTCGGGAGGCAGAGAATAGATGGGGGCGGGGTCAGTCAGAGGTGGTATTTCCCAGTTGTCTGAACCACTCGAAATTTCCGCTACCGGTTCTCCAGAACTGGTCAGAACCTGCTGAAACCCACCTTTGCTACAGATTCTGCATGGCCTTTCGTGATTTAACAGTATTACAGATAGTTCTCAACTTACAACGATTCGTATAGTAACCGTTCAAAGTTACAACGGCACTGTAAAAAGTGACTTATGACCGTTTTTCACACTTACAACCTTTGCAGCAGTCATATGATAAAAAAAAAATCAGACCTTTGGCAACTGGCACATGTTTACGATAGTTGTCCCAAGATCATGTGATCTCTCTTTGCAAACTTCTGAGAAACAAAGTAAATGTGGAAGCCATAGTGACTCAACAATGGTGTTGCTAACTTAACAACTGCAGTGATTCACTTAACAACTGGGACAAGAAAAGTTGTAAAATGAGGCAAAACTCACGGAACAACTACCTCGCTTAGCCACAGAAATTTTGGGTTCCGTTGCAGTGGTAGGTTGAGGACTGCTTGTACCAAAATAAAAATATTTGTGGTTGAAATGTTCCTGTTTTATGGATGGTGATGGTGGCGGGAAAATTGAGAAACAAATTGGATGCGACAAACTGTTATATCGGGTGAAGAATGGAGTTGAAGCCGGTAAAAATAACTATTTGCCTTTATTGATCTGTTACAGCAACATACTAGCAAAAAGCAGAAACCTTCAGGCTCAGGGGTGAAATGCTCCCGGTTTGGACCGGATCGCCTGATCCGGTAGTGATGGCAGCAGGTGGTTTGGAGAACCGGTAGCAAAAATCCCTGCCCCCTCCCCATGCCCAGCTGAGCTGTGCCATCATCAGAGGCTTTTTTTAAAAAAACTTTTAAAAGCATTTTTTCTTTTAAAAAGCTGAAAAAATGCTTTTAAAAGGCTCTGACAATCCCAGCTGAGTTGCCTGATCATCAGAGGCTTTTTTTCTTTTAAAAGCAAAAAAAAAAAAAAAAAAAAAAGTTGGCCACGCTCACCCAGTCACATTACCCCCCACCAAACCACGCCCACAAAACTGATAGTAACAAATTTTACATTTCACCACTGTTCAGGCTGGCAGCGCTCTTTATAGAGGCCTGTCAGCCGTTAGCCAATAGGGTTAAAGTATTTTCCTGCAGTTAGCACCAGACCGGAGTGAAACTTCCGGCCGCGCCTGCGCCTGTGCATACACAACACAAACATAATCAGAGTTTAAGGACCCCGTTTCAGCCCTTAACTACCCAACCCCTTCCCCAAAGGCCAAAAAAATTAGCTCTGTCCATTCCAATGGTATCATGCCATCACAAGGGCCCAAAGTTGAAAAGGAAAAATATTAAGCATGCCAAAAAAAAAAAAAAAGCAGAATCAATTTTCACAGCCAATGGTGACATGGGAACCGATTTTAATAGCTTATCACGACATGTGAATGCCTACATTTCAACAATATATTTTTAAAACCCATAGTTTTAAACGTAGGCAAGAGTCAGGATACTATGACACCCCTAAAGTAACTTTGTGTTTTAAGAAGTAGTGTTTTAAGAACACTAGATCAGTGTTTCTCAACTTTGGCCGCTTGAAGGTGGGTGGACTTCAACTTCCAGAATTCCCCAGTCCATTTGGGGAATTCTGGGAGTTGAAGTCCACCCATCTTCAAATGGCCAAGATTGAGAAATGCTGCAGATCTAAATAATATAAAATAAAGGTAGATGAGAGATCAAAGATCTCCATGTAAGGGTCAGTTTCTTTTGTAAATATTTTGGTTTTTATATTTTTATTTATTTATTATTTATTTTATTTCATCAAGCATGTATTTTATGACAGATACAAGTGTAAACATAATTATGAATACATGAAATAAAAAAAAAACATGAAATAGATACAAATAAGAGAAAACATTAGGACAGGGACGGTAGGCACGCTGGTGCACTTAAGCACGCCCCTTACAGACCTCTTAAGAATGGGGTGAGGTCAACAGTAGACAGTCTAAGGTTAAAGATTTGGGGTTTGGGGAAGAAACCACAGAGTCGGGCAGTGGTGGGTTCCTCCTGGTTCGGCCCGGTTCTCCCGAGCCGGTAGTGGTGACGATATGATGTCACCGAACCAGTTCTGCAGTCTAGTTTGTATCGGTTTACCATGAGTTGTATCTATTGTGTGCTCTTGTATTGTTTTGGTTGAAGCTGAAGTATTCATTGGCTGGTAGGACATTGTAGCAGATGATTTTATGTACTACGCTTAGGTCAGACCGAAGACGGCAAAGTTCTAAGTTGTCTAAGCCCAAAATTTCGAGTCTGGTGGCATAAGGTATTTTGTTGCGAGCAGAAGAGTGGAGGACTCTTCTTGTGAAATATCTCTGGACTCGTTTGATTGTATTAATGTCCGATATGCAGTGCGGATTCCAGACAGATGAGCTATATGCATGAAGCTTCTGGCAGGGAAATTATATTGAACCCAAGTGGCAGGAATCAATCTCGAGTCACAAGACAATGATCCCAAATCGCCCCTATGGTCCTATGCTGTTACGAACAGGGGTGTTTTTACAGTTGGGAGTCAGCTCATATTTGCGAGCCGGGTTTAAAAAGCTCTAGAATTAACAGAGAATTGATTTGGGCGGGGCAGGCTGTACATGGAGCAGAGATAAACAGCCACATCAGGGAGAGCTTCAACTGCTGCCTTCAATTCAGCCAATCTACACAAAAATCGGGTTGAAGTGGCAACATCTGTACGGTAGTCAGAGGAACGTAACCCTGGGAGCACATGCAGCGGGCCAAGGAGCAGATAATATTTTCTGCCCCCCCACCCCTGTTTTAAGCAAGCAAAATAATTCGATATTCAGACTCAAGGGACAGCTAAACCGAGTATCCAAGGGCACCAAATTGCACCCTGCCTGCTAAACGTTATTTTTAAAAGAAGAAAGGGAAACTAGTTCTTCAAAACAACAGTTCCCTGCCTTTCGCTTCGTATTTCTTTGCAAGGATCCCTTTGGGATGTCAAGAAATCCCATCCGCCAGGGCTGACACAATATTTTCTGAGCTAAGAACCACTCTCAGTTTTGCAGCAGCTTGCCAAAAAATAGAAATAAAAACCCGCATTCCCCAAAGAGGCACAGACAAGTTAAAAATTAAATTTGGGCTTCATTTCATTTAGAGTATATCTTAATTAGAAATAAATAGAATCAGTGCAGTGACTCTTCCGTTCTTTAGTGGGTTGAGTCTTTCCCCTTTCTGTTACATTAAAAACCACTACATTTTTAGGAACATCTGTTAGAAAGTTCTAAAGGATTTATCCAGATGTTCTGAAGGTGCCATAGATAAGCATCCTTACAATGCTTATAATATACAAATGGAGGAGCGACACAGGCCAGGTTTTGTCTGGAAATATGCCCACCGGTCCAGAGGGAAAACAAAAAACAAAAACAAACATCATAGAGAATTACGGGAGAATTTGGAATGTAAACCGACTAGTTTATCTTCTGGTAAAAAGGTGCTTTGGGACTGGCTGTGCTCACTATGATAGCATTGCATGAATAGGCGTGTCTCCCCTCACCTGCTGTGGCAGCCATTTTGTGACAGTGATCGCGATACGTGTTTTCAAATTCCAAAGAGGCCTTGGTTGATTGATTGACTGATTAAGAAAAAGATGCTCATCGTATAAAGAAAGATTGGTCATCACTTCATGCTGTCTTCTGTCTATTCTCTTATTCAAGATAGATAAAGCTTGCATAGAAATTGAGTAGAGTGTGACTTTTAGCAACCACAGACTTTTAGCTATACAATTTGAGATGAAAATCCTTTGAATGGTGTGGGAGTAGGAATGGATTTCCAGAGGAAAAAATTGCAGGCTACAGGAACCAGAAGCATCAATGACCCTATAAAACAGGCCTGTCAATCTCGCGGGCTGCGGGCCGGATGCGTCATGCGCTGGCCATGCCCACACCCAGTTTAATCAAGGAGAAAAAAATCCCAATATGTCACGTGAAGCAGCCGTGACACTGCGAGTTTGACACCCTTGCTCTAAAAGGATGCAAATGTCCAGCTGTCTGCAAGGAATATAAATCCTTCCATTCCCCACTATCCACTCAGAGCTGAAGAAGCTTCTTGGATGAGAAGCAAAACGTCTTCAAAAGAAAAAACAAGAAAGTCCAGTTGCCTCCTGAAAAAGCACCTTTGGGACAACCATGATCTGGATGACTGAGAATCTCTACAGATTTTTAATCACATATATAGTTTTTCTTCATGATGATCTGTCTTTCAAGTATTCCAATGGTGCCCTATTGCCATTATATCTGCGTCCATCCCTTCCTGCTGTTCATCTTCTTCTTCTCTTTTCTTCCATCTTTCCCAGTACTTCTCTAGAGAGTTTGTCTTCACATAATGTGTCCGAAGTAGGATAATTTACATCTAGTCATTTATACCTGGTGTGAGAACCCTGAGTTGGTTTGTTTGATGATTCATTTGTTTGGCTCTTCACAGTATTCTCGGGGGAGCGGGGGGGCTTCTCCTACACCAAATTTCAATCCAAATATCAATACTTTTCATAGCCTGCTTCTCAGGGGTGAAATCCAGCAGGTTCTGACAGGTTCTGGAGAACCGGTAGTGGAAATTTTGAGCAATTCGGAGAACTGGCCCCAGAATGGGGTGGGAATTGAGATTTTGCAATATCCTTCCCCCAGGAGTAGGGTGGGAATGGAGATTTTGCAGTATCCTTCCCCTGCCATGCCCACCAAGCCACGCCCACCAAGCCACACAACACCACGCCCACCAAGCAACGCCCACAGAACCGTTAGTAAAAAAAATTGAATTTCACCACTGTTGCTTCTTCAAACTTTTTCACATGTATAGAGTAGTGGGGAGGAAGACTATCTTTGATCAAAGATAAACCTTCAGATTTTAGTTGGATGGGAAGACCTTTAAATGATTTATAATCTGATTTTGAATGAGTCTGGATCATACATCTTCTATTTTAAGGTTTTTGAGCGTCTGCACCCAGTGGTGCCCCCTGGTGCTGATGTTGAGTTATGGTCTCCTCTGCTGATTATGATTGCCTTTTCAAGGTACTTTATAACAAAGATCACAATACAGATAGTCCTCAAGATAGTCCACAACTGAGCCCCACATTTCTGTTCTGTTGCTAAGTGAGAAATTTGTTCAGTGAGTTTTGCTCCATTTTACAACTTTGCTCGCCAGATATATCACTGCAGTTCTTAAATTAGTAACACCGTTGTTAAGTGAATCTGATTTCCCCATTGACCTTGTTTGTTGGAAGGTCGCAAAAGAGGATCCCATGATCGCAGGACACTGCAGCTGTCATAAATGTGAACCAGTTGTCAAGCATCCAAAGGTAAATCATGTTATCATGGGGATGCTGCATTGGTCATAAGAGTGAAAAATGGTCATCAGTTACTTTTTTCAGTGTTGTTGTAACTTCGAACGGTCACTAAGCGAACTGTTGTAAGTCAAGGACTACCTGTATTATGCAGTACACATAAACCTGGGCATGTATTGGTAGTCCTTGACTTATGACCACAACTGAGCTCAAAAATTTATCTTATTAAGTGAGACATTTATTAAGTGACGTAGGCCTCGTTTTACAACCTTTCTTGCCACAGTTGTTAAGTGAATCATTGCAGTTGTTTTTAGTGATAGCGAGAAATATGTTAAGGGGAGTTTTGCCCTACTTTATGACTTTGCTTGCCACATTTGTTAAGTGAGTCACTGCAGTTCTGAAATTAGTAACCACCGTTGTTAAGTGAATCTGGTTTCCCCATTGACTTTGCTTGTCAGAAGTCGTCAAAAGGGGATCACATGACCCCGGGACACTGTAACCATCATAAATATGAACCGGTTGCCAACCATCCAAGTTTTAATCACATGACCATGGGGATGCGGCAAAAGTTGCAAATGTGAAAAATGGACGTAAGTCACTTTTTTCAGTGTTGTTGTAACTTTGAGCAGTCACTGTGAACTGTTGTAAATCGAGGACTATCTGTATACCTTTTATAAGCAATGTAGTGGCTTATATTATATTCAGTGGCTGTCTGTAGTGAACAGACAGCCACTGAATTGTTTTGAACGATAGTCATAGGATGCAAAATGTAATTAACGAGTGCTTATGATGTGGGGGGGGGGGGTGAATGCACGAGGAATTATCACATGGTTGTTGAACATGAGGTTTTGGGTTTTTTGGACTCTGAACAGAGACAAATTAGCCAAAGGCTTTCCTCGTGCTGATAAAGCATAGGCTTCATTCATTCAAGATTGCATCCCGGGATGGATGAAAATGTTGCCTTAGAAAAGGGCAATACATGGCCTTCTAGATATTGTTGGACTAGAACCTCCATCGGTTGTTTCTAGCACAGGGGGGGTCAAACTGGATTTTCTTCCAGGGCCGGATCAGCATTGTAGTTCTCCTCTGCGGGCCGGCTAGTGGTGGGGAGGGAGGGGAGACAGGACAGATGCCTCCTGCAGCACCAGGGGTGGGCTCTACTTACCTTTACTACCGGTTCACAATGGGATCGCGTCAGGGGTGAGTTCTAACATTTTTTACTACTGGTTCTGTGGGCGTGGCTTATTTTGTGGGCGTGGCTTGATGGTCATGTGACAATTCTTTAGGATTTAGCAGAGGTACTGGTCTACCAGGCTTTTAACTGCTTGCAGAGCTGTACCCATTTGTTCTTGGAACGTTCCGGTCTACCCATCTGTTTTTCGAGGCACCGGTCTACCCATCTGTTTTTCGAGTGCACTGGTCTCTACCACTATACTGCCTTTTAACACTGATCAGCTGTAGGGCAGCCCTTTGAAGCCCTGCGGCAAGAGTTTAAACAGTTTTTTTCCTTCTAGCCGATCAGCTGGGACTCGGGAGGCAGCAAATAGATTGGGGGCAGGGCCAAATAAAAGGTAAGAATAACACGGGGGAGGGCGGCGAAGCGAGAGGGCCCAGCTCCCGAACAAAGAGAACTGGTTCGGTGACGTCATATCGTCACCGCTACTGGCTCGGCCGAACCGGGCCGAACCGGGAGGAACCCACCACTGGATCGCTTGTGTGTGCTTACTTCACTCGCACATGCGCAGAAGCTTCTGGTTGCTCTCCTCTGCACTTTTTCTAGAGTCTCAACTTTTTCATCTAGGGATGTATAGAACTGGACTCCCAGTTGAAGTCCATGCATCTTAAAGTTGCCAAGATTGGGAAACTCTGCTATAAAAGACTAGTTATAATTACACTGCAGATAATCGAAGGTTACTGGGAGTAACTTTCTTGGTTAATAGCTACAGCAAAAACAAGTATTCATATTATAGGAAAACTTAGACCAGTGATGGCTAACCTTTTTGCCGTTGCGTGCCAAAAACAGGGGGGAGCGCAGGAGGGGGTCACACACATGTGTGCCCATACCCATAATTCAATGCCATCCCGCGCCTCCCCATTATTGCCCACGTGACCCCCCTGCGCTCCCCCCGTTTTTGACACACGACGGCAAAAAGGTTACCGATGGGCCTGCTAGGCCTGTTTTTTGCCTTCCCCAGGCTCCAGAGGCTTTCTTGGAGTCTGGGGAGGGCGAAAACGGCCTTCCTCACTCCCCCAGAGGCCCTCCAGAGGCCAAAAATGGCTCGTTTCCCGACTTCCAGTGGGACCGGAAGGCCCGAAAATGAGCTGGCCGGTGCGCGCATGCACGCTGGAGCTGAGCTAGGGCAATGCTTGCGTGCCCACAGATTTGGCTCCGCATGCCATCTATGGCACGGGTGCCATAGGTTCGCCATCATGGACCTAGACCAAGATCAGGCCCTAATACTAGTTTACTTAGGCAGTGTGAAGTGGTTAACTCAGGCAGTTGATAACGGGATATAAAATGGCTTGTTGTGGCTATTGTTGTATGTTTACTTCCAAGCTGGAGAAAAGAAGCTTGTGGGAGTTTAAGAATCTAAACTGGTAATGGGAACCTTAAATTATGCCTTCAATCAATCAAATCAACAAACAAGCAAACTGCTCGTGGGTATCTCTATGCAAGTCTGAGGTGCCGTTGGCTTCTTTGCATCAGGCATCCAAGAATCTTCTGTACCTCTTAAAATCAAGCAGCTAATTACAAACAGCACTAAAAATGAAAGACAGATGAAGCGCAAATTAAACCAGGCTGAGGAGCCTTTGGCAAAGAAATCTCTCTTTAAACCAGCACCCAAGAGAAAGAGAAAGCAACGCTGCTTAGGCACTGTTACATGTTATAAGAGGATTATAAATGTGGGGTACCATAACAGATGGGCAGCTGTACAATTTGATAAATAAATAAGTAGATTCGCCCATCCTCATTTCCATCTCCCCTGACACCAAGCCTTTCTGGTCTCCCAGAGCTGTCACATTCGACAATTGTTTAAAGATAGTTTTTTAAGGCTTTCATTTGTTGCTTTCAAACAAATCACTTTCTATTGTAATGCCTATTATAACTAATTAACAGGTTGGGGGACTAACATTTGAAGGTGAGGGAGGGAGGGAGGGAGGGAGGAAGAAAGTGAGGGGAGAGGAAGGAGGAAGAAAGGGAGACAAAAAAAGAAAAGGGAGAGAGGGAGAGAGGGTGAGAGAGGGAGAATGAAAGAGACAGGGAGGAAGAAATGACAAGAAAAGAAGGAAAGGGGAAAAGGAAGAGAACAAGAAGAAGGGATGGGAGAGAGGAAGAGAGAGAATCAAAGAGAAAGAAAGGAAGAAAAGAGAAAAGAAAGGAAGGGAAGTCAGAATGAAGGGAGAGGAGGAGAAGGGAAGGGATGCAGAAGGGGAGGGAGGAAGAAGAAGAGAGAAAGGAAGAAGAGGAGGGAAGGAAAGAAGGGCCAGAGGGAGAGGAGGGTAGTAAAAAAGGAAAGGAAAGGAAAAAAAGGAGGGAAGGAAAGAAAGGAGGGAGGAAGGAAGGGAGAGGAGGGGATTGGAAGGGACGAGAGTGGAGCACAGGAAGGAAGTAGAAGAGAGAAAGGAAAAAGAGGAGGGAAGCAGGGGTGAAATTCAGCAGGTTCTGACAGGTTCTGGAGAACCGGTAGTGGAAATTTTGAGCAGTTTGGAGAACCGGCAAATACCACCTCTGGCTGGCCCCAGAGGGGATGGGAATGGAGATTTTGCAATATTCTTCCCCCAGGAGTGGAGAAGGAATGGAGATTTTGCAGTATCCTTCCCCTGCCTCGCCCACCAAGCCACACCACGCCCACCACGCCACGTCCACAGAACCAGTAGTAAAAAAAATTGAATTTCACCACTGGAGGGAATGAAAGAAGGAAGGGAGGGAGAGGAGTGCAGGAAAGAAGGAAATGAAAGGAAGGAAGGAGGAAGGAAGGAGGGAAGGAAAGAAAGGAGGGCAAGAGGAAAGAAGGAAGGGGAAAGGAAAGGAAACAGAAGAAAAGTGAGGGGTGGGGGACGGAAAAAAGAGGGAAAGATAGAAAAGAAGGAAGAAAGGGAAGGCGAATGAAGGAAAAGAAGGGAGAAAAGAGAAAAAATGAAGGGAGGGAGGAAGGAAGGAAGAAAAGAAAGAAAGAAAGGGAGGAAAAAGAGGTAAAGAAAAGGTGAAAGAAAAAGAAAAGAAACATGTGCCAGTGGAAAGGGCACTCCCAGCACATGGCTCTGAATAATTCAAGTGGATGAAACGCCTCAGGGGAGCCAGCGAGCAGCCTCTGCAGGGTCACCCTGAATATGACCCAGGTATGAATTGCGAGCCGCCTCCTGCCATGATGAATGCCCAGAGAAAGCCATTTTATGCAGGGAGGAGGGGGGGACCAAATGAAAACACTGGGATTGCATTGCTGCAGCCTGGGGCCATCTGTGTGCTTGTATCCTCCCACCACCCCCACTTCCCTCCCCCCTCAGAAAAACAGCTTGTTGAAAACTAGTGTTGTGTGACAGGAGGAACGGAGCTCCCTCCTTGTTTTACAACCTTCTTGGAGAACCGAATAGGATGACCTGGCATAATCCTCACGGTCCTGTCATTTTTGACGAGGCAGGGAGCCGGGTTCGTTGTTGTTAGGAAATAATTCCCTCCTAATAGTTTCCCTACAAATCCGACAGAGGACCAAAATCGGTTGGGTGGGGGGGAAGGTATTTTTAAGTTATGATTTGACACCTTGTGCTCCTCTTGGGCTTATCCCCTAAATAAGAAACTATCACCCAACTGCCTTAAATCCCTAATCTCCTTCGAAAATAAATAAATAAATGGAAATCTAGGAAAGCCTCAGCTCCACAAACCTTTTCGCTACTCACGAGGGGAACTTTTATTTATTTTTATTTATTTATTTGTCAAGCATATATAAGATAACAGGTAAAAGTATAAACATAATTTGAATACATGAAAAGAGTAAGAGTAAAAGGGAACATTAGGACAGGGATGGTGGGCCCACTGGTGCACTTATACACATCCAGGGGTGAAATCCAGCAGGTTCTGACAGGTTCTGGAGAACCGGTAGCGGAAATCTTGAGTAGTTCGGAGAACCGGCAAATACCACCTCTGGCTGGTCCCAGAGTGGGGTGGGAATGGGGATTTTGCAGTATCCTTCCCCTGGAGTGGAGTGGGAATGGAGATTTTGCAGTATCCTTCCCCTACCACACCCACCAAGCCATGCCCACTAAGCCACACCACGCCCACCAAGCCATGCCCACAGTAGTAAAAAAAAAACTGAATTTCATCACTGTGCACGCCCCTTACAGACCTCTTAGGAATGGGGTGAGATCAACAGTAGACAGTCTAAGGTTAAAGTTTGGGGAAGAAGCCACAGAGTCAGGTAGTGCATTCCAGGCGTTGATCACTCTGCTACTGAAGTTGTATTTTCTGCAATCGAGTTTGGAACGGTTTACCTTGAGTTTGTATCTATTATTTGCTCGTGTGTTGTTGTGGTTGAAGCTGAAGTAGTCATTGACAGGAAGGACATTGTGGCAGATAATTTTATGTACTATGCTTAGGTCAGACTGAAGTCGGCGTAGTTCTAAGTTGTCTAAGCCCAAAATTTGAAGTCTGGTGGCATAAGGTATTCTATTGTGGGTAGAGGAATGGAGGACTCTTCTCATAAAATATCTCTGGACTCTTTCAATTGCATTTATGTCCAATATGCAGTGCTGGTTCCAGACAGATGAGCTGTATTTGAGAATTGGTCTAGCAAATGTTTTGTATGCTCTAGTTAGTAGTACAATAATTACATAAGCATGTAAGACTTGAAATGGTAGCATTCCTTGCTGGAGATGAACAATGATGAGTAAGCCAACTTACTCAAGGGTGTGTTGTTGGAATATTAGCCATGAATTCAGAATAATAGTTATTCTGAGGAAGGGACCTTGAAGGACTTCTGGTCCAACACCCTGCTCAAGCCGGAGACCAGGAGTGGTAGCGATGGCGGCGGGTGGTTCGGAGAACCGGTAGCAAAAATCCCTGCCCATCCCCCCATGCCCAGCTGAGCCACGTGATCATCAGAGGCTTTTTTTTTTAACTTTTAAAAGGATTTTTTCTACAACTTCTTCGGCCGAGGAGCCCGACCAAACTTTCCAGCGCCGCTTCAGGGAGCGCTCTTCGAGAGACGAGAGCTTGCAGGGGGCTGATCTGGCGTCTGCAATGGAGAGTAAAATCCGGCTGCTCCCCGGACCAGATACCATTTACCTGTTCTGTCCCCGTCCCACACACGCACCCCCACAGACGGCCCGGAGTTAATAAGCCACACGACAAAGTCTTTGAAGATAAAGCTGGCAGCAACCCAGTGGCTAGCTGCCAATTCAGACTTTACTCACACAAAACAAAGATTAGACTGCAAGCATTCCGATAAAGCAGGCAAAGTTTCAGCAATACAAGGATTAGTCCAAATGCAGTCCGACAAGGCAGGCAGAAGTCCAGTAACGCAGAGATCATGGATTATTTCTAGTTTTTGCTCATCACAAACTGAACCGGCTACCACACCCACATTTATACCCTGAGGGGTGTGGTCCAGTGACTCAGCTAATCTCTGGCACGCCTTCCCCTCTGCTGCGCACACTTCTCCCTGCACCGCTGTCAAGGATCCAGCCAGCACTTATCTCCTTTGTCACTGCCCACCTGTGGCTGCGGGGACGTGCTTGGCTCTGGGCCTATCTCTTGGCCTTCGGTGTCCTCCAGAGGCATTGCCAGAGAGGAGGGTTCTGGAGAGGGAGGCCTTGCCAACTCCTCTCCCTCACTCTCAGAGTCTGCATCTGTCGATAGCCCAGGCTCAGGCAACGGAGCCACAACATTACCGCTCTGAGTCCCAAGCGGCAGGAGACAAGGGCTGCCTTGCGCCACTGGCTGGCGCAAATATACCGAGGCAGAATGCTGTTGCCATGCAAATGAAAGTAGTGCTTCGCTCCTGCAGCTTCCAGTCATCGCAAACGCCGCTTCTTCCCGCTTGTGCCGCCCCATCCCCCACCGCCACAACAGCACCATTCATTCCGGATGGCAAGGGCTGTGCTCCTTTTTCCGTATTGCACCACCTGCAAAAATACGAAATTTTCTCCGCGGACCACCAAAATTTTCTCGCGGACCACCAGACCAAAATGATCTTTTTGTTTGCATTTTGGCACGGTTATTTAGCATGATTTATTTATTTAACTAATATCCTGCCTTTATTATTTTTATAAATAATTCATGGCAGTGAACATGCCAAATACTCCCTCCTCCTACCATTTGCCCCATAAAAACAGCCTTGTGAGGTGGGTTGGGCTGAGTGAGAGGGACTGGCTCGAAGTCACCCAGCTGGCTTTCATGCCTAAGGCGGGACTATAACTCACAGTCTCTGGTGATTGGCCTGAAGTCAACCAGCCAGCTTTCATGTCTAAGGCGGGACTAGAACTCATAGTCTCCTGGTGATTGGCCTGAAGTCAACCAGCCAGCTTTCGTGTCTAAGGCAGGACTAGAAGTCATGGTCTCCTTGTGATTGGCCCAAAGTCATCCAGCTGGTTTTCATGCCTAAGGTGGAACTAAGAATTTTCATAAACCTCAATACTGTGTGTTTGCTTTGAGGGTTGGAAATTAGATTGCGCCGTCCCCCCTAACAACTTGACATTTTTGAACCCCCACAGAGGCCCTTCTTTATTAGTCCTTGTCTATACCAGGAAGGGAGGGACGCAGTGGCTCAGTGGCTAAGACACTGAGCTTGTCGATCGTTCAGCGGTTCGAATCCCAAGTGCCACGTAATGGGGTGAACTTGTTACTGGTCCCAGTTTCTGCCAACCTAGCAGTTCGAAAGCACATTAAAAATGCAAGTAGAAAAATAGGGACCACCTTTGGTGGGAAGGTAACAGTGTTCCATGCGCCTTTGGCATTTAGTCATGCCGGCCACATGACCACAGAGACGTCTTCGGACAGCGCTGGCTCTTTGGCTTTGAAATGGACATGAGCACCGCCCCCTAGAGTCGGGAACGACTAGCACATATGTGCGAGAGGAACCTTTACCTTTATACCAGGAAGCCCTGGTTATCTAGGATAATGGCTGAATGACCCAAGGTTTGGGAGGAGATTCTGCTTGCTCCTCATCTCTTAAACTCAAGGCAACTTTTGATGATAAACAGAGTTTGCTGAAAGACGCTGATGGCGATTTCTGAGAAAATTAAACCGAATAGCTGTAAGGCTGGATTAAAGATGCCTGAGTTGGGTGTGGAAGTGTTGCGTGTGTGAGAGAGGAAGAAAAATCAACATGACAAAAAAAACCAAACAAACCAGAGTAAAGGTTAAAGGGAAAAAATGTGATCCAAGAGGAATTTGGACATTTATTTATAGCATTTAGTATTGACATTTCCATCCCCAACAGCTTGGAGTGACAGACTGAAAAAAAAAAAATTACCGAGATTAAAGAATGACAGAACATACGGAAAGTGGTGTGAATCCTCATGGAACAATCCAATAAGGGTGGATGCAAACTTAGCATCTCCCAAATGTTCTCTTCCTGAGCCAGATTTTTGCCATCTCTTTACAGAAGCTCCTCAGGACCAAAGAATATGGGGACTGGATTAGTGGTGGGATTCAGCCGGTTCTGTCCAGTACGAGAGAGACTGGTAGCGGCGACGGCAGTAGGCCCCACCGACCCATCCGGATGTAATACCGTATCACTTAGCCACGTTTTGGAGACCATGCACATGCGCGGAAGGTGTGCAAGGGAGCAAAGAGAATGCGTGGAAGGTACGCAGGCTCACATTTGCAAACCAGTAGGGAAGGTAAATAAATCCCACCTCTGGACTGGATCATCCACAGAGAGGACACCTCCGTTGCCGAGGCCCCACTATGGAGTCCCTGCAAATCAAATGCAAATGAAATAAAGTGTTAGTACCACTTTATAATGCTTTGGTAAGATCCTACTTGGAGTATTGCATCCAGCTTTGGTCATCGTGATACAAAAAAGATGTTGGGATTCTAGAAAGAACAGCGACAAAGATAGAATAGAATAGAATAACAGAGTTGGAAGGAACCTTGGAGGTCTTCTAGTCCAACCCCCTGCTTAGGCAGGAAACCCTACACCACTTCAGACAAATGGTTATCCAACATCTTCTTAAAAACTTCCAGTGTTGGAGCATTCATTAGATCAGGGGTGAGAAAATATGGACCCTTTATGACCTGTGGACTTCAACTCCCAGAATTCCTGAGCCAGCTTGGCTGCCTCAGGAATTCTGGGAGTTGAAGTCCACAGATCTGCCTCAAGAATTCTGGGAGTTGAAGTCCACAGGTTGTAAACGGGCCACAGTTGCCCACCCCTGCATTAGATGATTAGGGGACTGGAGGCTGAAGCATATAAAGAAGAGTTGCAGGAATTGGGTATGTCTAGTCTAATGAAGAGAAGAAGTAGGGGTGACATCATAGCAATGTTCCAATATTTGAGAGGCTGCCACAAAGAAGAGGGGATCAACCTATTCTCCAAAGCACCTGAGGGCAAGACAATGGATGGAAACTAATTAAGTACTGAAGCAACCTAGAACTAAGGAGAAATCTGAGGCTGGGGGTTTGTTCTCTGAGCTTGTGGGTTGGTTTCCAAATGTTTCATTACTAGGCATCTTCAGCAGAGTTTAGGGGATCCACAACCCACAAGCTTGGAGAACAAACCTTCACCCTCATCCTATACCCGAGCTACAGATATTCGCCACTATTGCTAAGGAGAACTCTCGGGACAATGAGAACGAGTGGTATGGCTTGTCTCCAGAAGTTGTGGGTGCTTCATCACTGGAGGTTTCTAAGAAGAGATTGGACAGACACTTCTCTGAAATGGAATATGCTTGAGCAGGAAACTTAGTTGGATTAGAAGACCTCCAAGATCCCTCCCAACTCTGTTATTCTGTTAAGTGGGGGAACCTTAGCAGGGACACATCTTAAGAGAATGGACAGACTCATTTTGGAGCAGGCAATGTCACGAAACAACCTGGCCCAGCGCCATGTCCATGGACAGGCTCATTTCTTTCTTTGGACAACGCCCCTGTTGTGGCTCCGTTACCTGAGCCTGTGTCATCGGCAGGAGAGGACTCCGAGAGTGAAGGAGAGGAGTTGGCAAGGCCTCCCTCTCCAGGACCCTCCTCTCTGGCAATGCCTTCGGTGTCCGCCAAAGGGCAAGAGATAGGGCCGGGGCCAAGCACGTCCACGCAGCCACAGATGGACAGTGATGAGGTAATGAGTCTTGGCTGGATCCAAGCCAGCGTCACAGAGATAAGCGCGCACAACAGAAGAAAAGGCGTGCCCGAGATTAGGCTGAGTCACTGGACCACACCCCACAGGATATAAAAGGGAGCGTGGTGGCCATTCAAACCTTGTGACAAACAAAGCTGGAAGTTCCACGCCATTCTGCATTGCCAGACTTTTGCTATAGACTTTGCTGGATTATCTCTGGACTTGATTGACTCCGTAATTATTGAGCTGTTTCTTTTGATGTACCAGGAGTGGGGAGAAGTTATCTCTCCTCTTTGTAAATAATAAACTTTTGGCAGGCAAGCCACTAGGTTGTTGCCAAGTTCTGTTATCATAAGGAAAAGGATTTTGCCGGCTGGTTTGTTCTTTAACTCTTGAACGTCTGTTGGAGTGTGTGCATGTGGTTAGGGACAGAACAGCACCCCTGCTCACCAATTTTGTGTTTTTTTTTCCCATTCCCAACCTACTCACTTGGGACTCCCAATCCCTTCCATTTGATCTTTTAGACTCCAATGAGTTGTGCATTCATAATCCATGGGCACCATTGTTTGCATACGTCACCTGCAGCAACTTCCCAGGTGGTTGCATTGTTTACCTAAGTTAAAGTATAACTTATTAGCCAACTGTAACAAATAAAACTTTGATTGATGGTTGTGCCCAAAAACATAGAAGAAAAAAGGCGGGGAAGGAAGGAAAATAAATAAATAAACAAGCAGGCATGCATTTCCCATCCTTTGTGTTCTTGGGGTGGTTTCTATACCCACTTTCTCTGTCTATATTCTATGTCTATGTCTATGTCTACTATATCTATTCTCTCATCTCTCTCTCTCTCTCATCTCTCTTCCTCTCAGATCTCTACTCTCTGATCTCTCTCTCTCTCTCTCAACTCTCTCTCCTGCCTTTCTCTCTCTCTCTCATCTCTCTTTCTCTCAGATCACTACTCTCTTTCTCTCTGTCTCTCTCATCTTCTCTCTCTCTGTCTCTACACACTCTCTTTCATCTCTCTCTCTCTCTACTCATCTCTTTCTCTCTGTCTCTCTCATCTCTCTGTCTCTCACTTTCTCTCTGTCACACACATCTCTTACTCTCTGTCTCTCTTTCGCATCTCTTTCTTTCTCTCTGTCTCTTTAATTTCCCGCTCTCTTTCTGTCTCACCGTATATTCTCTCTCTCTCTCATCTCTCATCTCCTTCAAGTCAGTGTTGACTCCTGATGACTGCTGGACTCAATCCTGCAGTTTGTTGGAAAGATTTCAGAAGTGGTTTGCCATTGTCTCCTTTCCAAGGCTGAGGAAGAAGGACAGGCCCAAAGCAGGATTTGTGCATAAAATGGGACTAGAACTCACAGTCCCTCAGTTTCTAGCCCGATGCCTTCAGCACCACACCAGTTGTACACCACTATTACAGATATTCTGTATCTGATAAGGCAAGTCTATTTTAACTCAGCAGTGGCTTGCTTCATTGGCAACATCCACTCAGTAGGCATTAATGATATGCATTCAGATGCTTGGTTCTTTCCCTGTCTGAGATTTCAATCTCAGATTTATGGGCAATTAAACAGATCAACTTTGGACTTGTCAAACTTCAAACAAGCTTCAAACAAACAAGGGTACCTAATCAATCCAACTGAGCACAGTAGTTTTGCATTACACCTTACCCTACATCCACTTGCCCATATCTACACAGCACAAGGCAATTATGGTTACAAAGTGCAAATAGAGGCTAGGAATGTGTTACACAAGACAGTAGATATCAGCCCATGTTCTGGGAGAACGTGGAACTTAGAGACAGAAAATAGGGTTGAAGAAGTCACATCACACCTACAGAAAGGGGAGGGAGTGAAAAGAAACATAGATGCATACAGATGGCTTGAACAGATATTTTGTCAATATAAACATGAAAATACAAACTGCCTCCTTCCTTGGAGCCTAAACAACTCCGATCTATACAACTCTGGAAGTCAACCAGGAACACTCAACATTGTAAGTCTATTCTCTGGTTTCCACAGAGACTCATTTGGCAAAGTAGGTAAGATTGTGATACGTTATTGGAATGTTGTATTCTTCCAACAATATAAACAGAGAAATGTAAGAGTTCCATAGAGACAATTAAAATACTGCTCTGTGTGTGTGTGTGTGTGTGTGTGTGAGAAAGAGAGAGAGAGAGATATGAGTAGAGAGAGAGAGAGAATATGTCAAGCCCAGGAAATCAGGAGTCCAGGCAGTTCAAATCAGGGGTAAAATCTACTTACCTTCCTTACTGGTTCAGAAGCGCATGTGCCATGTGCGCGCAGACACACATCATGTGCATGCACAAACCTTTTGCGCATGTGCAAACCTGTGCATGCGCAAAACCTTCTGCGCATGCCCAGAAGGTAAAAAACACATTACTTCCTGGTTAAAACCAGGAAGTAATAACACCCGGGTGGGTGGGCGGAGCTTTGCTCTGCTATTGCTACCAGATCGCCGAACCAACGACCAAGATTGCTACCGGACCAGGCGATTCGGTCCGATCTGGGAGCATTTCACCCCTGGTTCAAATGAGCATAAAGGTTTATTACAAACTTATGTTCTCTACAAAAATCTGAACTACTAATGGTCAAGGCAAATAGGTGGTAGATAACAGTAATTGGAATTCAAGGTGGGCTAGATTTAGATCTCTTGTGTGCCTGAAGGGACTTGATACCAGAGGTGGTATTCAGCCGGTTCAGACCAGTTTGCCCAGACCGGTAGTGGAAATCACAGGTGGGCCCGCCCACCTGCCCCAGCTTTATGCCATCCTATTTAGGCACATTTCGAAGTTCCCTTATTTTTCTTCCGTTTTAAAACCAAATCAAGTTAAATGCGATTACCGGGATGTCCTGGCTTCCTGCTTAGATGTAGTCATGGCTTTGGGACGCCATTCCAGGCATCCTCTTGATGCGTCAGCCCCAGGAATTTCCTCAGCTTCTTCCAGTAGCTTGCACCTCTACTTCAGAGCTGGAATGTTCCCCTCCCCTTCCCCGAGATTTTCCCGCTCGAGGATGGCTATTTAGGCACATTTTTGAGGCTGGGTGCATGTGTGGAAGGTGCACGTGCCAGCAAAGCGCATGCGTGGAAGGCTGGGCTCGTGCGCGGATGGGGCACATGTGAGCGAAGCATGAGTGTGCGTGAAGGCGCTCACATTTGCAATCCGGTAGGGAAAGTAAGTGAATGCCACCCCTGCTTGAGACTGATGACGTGTTTAACCCCTCCCTCAGGCTCTGCCTGGTCATTTCCTACACAGAGAGAGATCTGAATATAGATTTAGGATACAAAACTATATGCATTCATTTAAAAGTGTGATGGAATGTAGCCTGGATTCCCAGGAAGGAGGGGCTGCATTCCAGAGGACCCCCCCCCAAAATAGTGAAATTTAGATAGCTTGGTTGGAAGAAAAAAAGTGGAGGCAACTCTTTTTTATTATTCAAGCTTCCTCCAAATTGGGGCTGTACATTAGCAATAGTTTAAACTTTTCTGCAAACATATCTGGGAGGAATCACTGGCAAAGCTGTAACTTGGAAGGTAGGGTGTACATTAGCTACAACTGAAGTCCTTATTCTTCGAGGGGATGATCACTTTTAAGTGAGGAAGGGTCTCAATAGCTTCAATGACCCTGAATCATGCAGGCCAGAATGTCAGCCCTTGGGAATGTAGCTTTTAAGATCAAGATGAGGATGGGAAGCTAAAGGAAGCCACTGGACCAGGGGTCTCCAACCTTGGCAACTTTAAGACTTGTGGACTTCAACTTTGCTGGCTGTGGAACTCTGGAAGTTGAAGTCCACAAGTCTTAAAGTTGCCAAGGTTGGAGAACCCTGCTGTTAAGGATATTGTTGTTGTGTTACCAACCAGCAGAGTGTATGCACAGAGAAACGTTGCTGAGAGCAATGAATAAGAGATATGCAAACTGGTTTATCAAAAGCTTACTTTATAGTAGAAAAAACAATCTCATAGTCTTTAAACAAATTCCAAGTCTTTGCCATTTAAATCAGTCCAGTAGTTACAGATATCTTCTTACCCAACAAACATTAGTTGGTTAGAATAACAAACTCACTCTGGTTCACAAACCACGATGGTTGCAGATCCATCAAACAATGATTACAGATAGCAACTCCTCTCAATGGTAGCTTATCATAGCAGCTTCATCATCAAACTGAATACGTTACAGTACCTTGCTTAAATACTCTCACAATCAGTCATTACCTAATTACAGCATGGCTCAGCACATAATACATTTACAGATTAAAGTTACAGTACACTTATATTACCTGGACAACTGTTAGGCTCAAACCATATCCTAACACCTGCACTGGACATTTAGATGAATTTGAAACATTTACATGAGTTTGGGTACCAGGTGAGGAGATCCCTAGGTAAGAAAACACTTCTCTAGTTACTGAAAAGAAGGTTGAACTCATGAATAGCTCTCTGGATGAGATACCATGTCCACATCAAAGCAAGGAAGTTCACTGGTAACAAAATGGGTGGCCCTCAACTTATGACAACAATCGAACCCCAAATTTCCATTGCTAAGCAAGACAGTTGTTAACTGAGTTTTACTCCATTTTACGACCTTTCTTGCCACCCTTGTTCAGTGAATCCCTGCAATCGTTAAGTTAGTTACACGGTTGTTAAGCGAGTCCGGCTTCCCCATAGACTTTGCTTGTCAGAAGGTCGCAAAAGTTGATCACATAAAGTTGATCTCTTGCCTCGTTCCCCCCTCTCCTTGGAATGTGACCATGCGGATGCTGTAATGGTTGTAAGGATGAAAAATAACCCCGGGACATTGCAACCGTCATAAATTTAACCCAGTTTTCAAGTGTTGAAAGTCAAAGTTGACTCAGCCTTCCATCCTTCTGAGATGGGTAAAATGAGCACCCAGTTGTGGGGGCAATAAGCTGACTTTGTATAAATATACAAAAGGATGAAGGCTATTGCTTAATGCATTGTAAGCCGCCCTGAGTCTCCGGAGAAGGGCGGCATATAAATCAAATTAAAAAAAAAAAAGTGTCTGAATTTTGAACATGGGGAATGCTGCAATGGTCATAAGTGTGAAAAATGGTCATAAGTCACTTTTTCCAGTGCCATTATAACTTTGAACGAATGGTTATCAGTTGAGGACTGCCTGTATTGAAAAAAGAACTCCTTATTTTAAAAGGAACATGGACAACTGTAACACAGAATATGAGAAGCATGAGCCAAAGGAAATCTGACATGATCAAATCAGAAATGGTGTGTACTAAATTAGATGCTTCAAGAATAAGTGAACTTAAGTGAACTGAATGGGTCACTTTAAATCAAATGAGCACATGATATTCCAGCACATGAGAGCACATGAAGGAATAAAGAGACCACGATAGTGAAAAAGAACATTGCTAAGTAGATTTTCGGCTATAACCCAAAAAATGACAGGATTGTATCTATCAGAATTAGAGGATAGCAAGAGCAAGAGCACTTATATACCGCTTCACAGTGCTTTACAGCCCTCTCTAAGCGGTTTAAAGAGTCAGCATGTTTCCCCCCAACAATCTGGGTCCTCATTTTACCCACCTCAGAAGGATGGAAGGCTGAGTCAACTTTGAGCCGCTCAGGATCGAACTGTGCACCACGGCACAGTAAATATCAATGTTGAACAGTAAGACTTTGATTTAGAAGACAGGACATCCATTCAAGATTAATTTCTATTAAATGAAAATGGGATTTTATGCACTGACATGCAGTAAGGTATGTAAAATGGATGAGGCCTGTTAGGATACATTTGTCAAGCAGGGGGCTTTGTCTGGTCCTTGGAATCATAAAATGTGTTATTGCTTCAAATTAAGATTTGTCTATTATTTCCAAAAAACCCCCCTCAAATTGAGAGTTTGCTGTACAGATGCATGAGCCACCCATCGACGTAATGAAAAATTCTGGGAGAAATTGAAACAGGTACTAAACACAACATCAAGAAATTATGTAGTAGAACTGACAGATGATCAAAATGCATATATTGGAAAAACGGAGCAGGGTAGAATCACAGGAAATTTGAACTGGATCAATGCAATCATTCAGGAATTGCGCTAAAGAGTTTGCAAAGATCAGTCTTTGCTTATTGATTCATCTTCGAGCAATTTAAATGAAGACTGTACGGATGGATATCGTAGAATGGTCAACTTGACCACATAATGAGGCATAGAAGGTTTACAGGGGTTGGACTAGAAGACCTCCAAGGTCCCTTCCAACTCTGTTATTCTGTTAAGAAATACTGTATCATCTAATCAATGATGTAACTTCCAGATGAAGGCAGTGGAACTCAGCATGAATTCTAAGTATCACGCATCACAGACGCTATAGAGCACTGCACACCAGAACAACTAGACACAAGAACAGTTTTTTCCCAAACGCCATCACCCTGCTAAACAAATAATTCCCTCAACACTGTCAAACTATTTACTAAGTAGTGCATTAAATACTATTTAATGCACTACTATTAATCTTCTCATCGTTCCCATCACCCATCTCCTCCCACTTATGACTGTAGGACTATAATTTTGTTGCTTGTATCCTTAAGATTTATATTGACTGTTTCCCTATGACTATCATTGTTGTACCTTATGATTCTTGACAAATGTATCTTTTCTTTTATGTATTCCGAGAGCATATGCACCAAAACAAATTCCTTGTGTATCCAGTCACACTTGGCCATTAAGGAATTCTATTCTATTCTGTTCTAAAAAATTAGAGCTTAAAAAAAATTAAAGGAAGCAGATCCGGCTTAAAGAACATGAAGTCAGAGCATAAATCAGTTTAAGGAACAGATAATGATATTTAATTTATGCAAGAACTAGAGAAAGAGATAAGAAACGTCATGAAAGCTAAAGTAGTAGAAATGGTGCCAAAATTTCAAAGAGGAAAAGATGAAGTAGCTTTCAGATACTGCTTTGATAGACAAAGAGAGATGGAGAATGAAAGTCTTGGGCAACAAAAAGAAAATTCAGTTAGTGACTTTCAATACCAAGCAAGAAAGGAGAAGGAAAGATCTCAGTCAACATGTCAATCAACCAAAGAAAATGACAGGAAAAAGGGAAAAATGAGAGCTGCTTACAGATCAGAGAAATCACAGGAAAATTTACAACTTAGGAAAGAATATGCAAGAATAATAAAAGCAGTGACCTACCTTGTAGACTAGAGACATATGAAGTTTAGTAAAGTTATAAAATCTGAGGAACATTTTTAGAGAGAGAAAATAATCAGGAAATAAGAAAGCACTGGGACAGATGAAATATCCACCGAACAATTTAAAGCTGCAGAAGAAGAGGCAATTAAAGTGCTAATCGTTCTTTGCCAACAATTACAGAACAAGACTGTGAGGTGCAGAGATTGTTAAAAAGGTTTCTGCGGTGAAAGGGATCCAAAGGGGAAAAGGTAATTTGGAACAAATCCAACTCAAGAACAACATAGATAGAACAATCCAAACCAAATTTTCAGTTCTTTATTTGCCTACATGTGGTAGACAGAATCTTGCCAGACTAAACCCTTACTACTCTCACCCAGTGGTGGAATGTAAAATTTGTTACTACCGGTTCTGTGGGTGTGGCTTAGTGGGGGAAGTAATATGACTGAGTGGGTGTGGCCAACTTTTTTTTTTACTTTTAAAACCATTTTTCTACAACCTCTTCAGCAGAAGAGGTTGTAAAAAAATGCTTTTAAAAGCCTCTGAGGATCCCAGCTGACTTGCCTGATTAGCAGAGGCTTTTTTTTAAAAAGCCTCTGAGGATCCCAGCTGACTTGCCTGATTGGCAGAGGCTTTTTTTCTTTTTAAAAACATTTTTTTGGCCGAAGAGATTGAAGAAAAAATGCTTTTAAAAGCCTCTGACGATCCCAGCTGAGCCGCGCGATCATCAGAGGCTTTTTCTTTTACTTTTAAAAGCATTTTTTGGGCCCAAGAGGTTGTAGAAAAACCCCCACATAAAATTGGATCAGTCACATGACCCATCACTTAACAGCCATCACAAGTGACAGCTATGATGAGGAAGCTCAATTATGGTTGTAACTCAAGGGCTACCTGTATTGTTCCACAATTCCTGAGGGCAGGCTATTTGATACAGGTAATCCTCGATTTACAACAGCTCATTTAGTGACCATTCGAAGTTACAGCGGCACTGAAAAAAGTGACTTATGACCGTTTTTCAGTTACAACCTTTGCAGCATCCCCATGGTCACGTGATCGAAGTTCAGATGTTTGGCGACTTGTTTCATACTTATGACCATTGCAGTGTGCTGGGGGTCATGGGATCACCTTTGGCAACCTTCTGACAAGCAAAATCAATGGGGAAGGCAGATTCACTTAAAAACTGTGCTACTCAGAGATGGGTTTCAGCAGGTTCTGACCAGTTCTGGAGAACCGGTAGCAGAAATTTTGAGTAGCTCGGAGAACCGGTAGTAAAAATTCTGACTAGCCCCACCCCAATCTATTCTCTGCCTTCCAAGTCCCAGCTGATTGGGAGGAAATGGAAATTTTGCAGTAACCTTCCCCTGGAGTGGGGAGGGAATGGAGATTTTACAGTATCCTTCCCCTGGAGTGGGGTGGGAATGGAGATTTTACAGTATCCTTCCCCTGCCATGCCCACCAAGCCACGCCCACCAAGCCACGCCCACAGAACCGGTAGTAAAGAATTTTGAAAACCACCACTGGTGCTACTAATTTAACAACTACAGTGATTCACTTTAACAATTGTGGCAAGAAAAGTCGTAAAAAAATGGAGCAAAACTCACTTAATAATTTTTTCACTTAGCAACATAAATTTTGGGCTCAATTGTGGTCGTTAAGTCAAAGATACCTGTATTAGCACCATCAGCCACTTTATTCCAAAGAAATCCTTCTGTTCCACGGTTTATTCATGAGGAGGCAAATCACAATTCTTATGCCCTTCCCCCCCAATAGCTGACAGCCCAAGGGGTCTTTTGATAAGTCCCCTGCCAGAATGAGTGTCACTGATTAATTAAGAATTCCAAGCCTTATTATGTACATCAAGGTCAAAGAACTAAAAGACAGCTGAAAAGGGAGAAAAGATAAAAGAACGATGAATGGAAGAATTATTTCTGAAGTGGCTGACTTTAGGTAGACACCGAGAATGCATCTAGCTGATAGAAAAACGCCCAACAGCTCAGATCGTCGTCTATATAAAATAAATCAAAATTATACCCCATCCAGCTCCATCGGTCCCTAGTTTGCTATATAATTCCCAGCTCGGATTTCATGGCTTAGGGATTCTCCTCATTGTGCGGCTTTCAGCTAACGATGGGAACAAAGACAAGAAGCCAAATGTGAAAGGCCCCCTCCCCTTTCTCAAGCCTTAAGAAGAAGGAAATCTTTAAACCCCCCACCCCACCTCTCAATTGGGTCTTCAGAATTTGATTTCCCAGGGGTTTAAATGTCCCTGCTGTTTTTACCTGGGTTGACAGATTCAATTTTATTGACAAGCTGGGTTTCCCCCTCCACCACTCTCTTTCATTGCTTGAGCCCTCTGTGGTTTGACAAAAGCCCTCTGTGGTTTGGAAGATTAAAAAAAAAAAACCACACACACACACACACACACACACACACACACACACACACCAGGTTTTATGAATGTGGAAAGCTGTGTAGGCCCAGAGATCTGTGAAGCCACACAGCCCAAAGGGATGATGGAATACTATAGAGCTCTTATACAGTAAATAATCCCTTCCCTAGTTGAGCCATAGATTTATTGCATGCAAATGCCTGCATGGTTACTTCCAATCCAGACTTTTGCTAAAAAAAAATTGTCTTTCAGAGTCACTGAAAAGGTAGTGAGTGGAATGTCTATGGAGATTCTCAGCCATCTCCCACCCAAAGGTGCTTTTTTTCAAGAGGCAACTGGACTTCCTCGTTTTTTCTTTTGAAGACGTTTTCCTTCTCTTCCAAGAAGCTTCTTCAGCTCTGACAGGATAGTGGGGAATGGAAGGATTTATATTCCTAGCAGACAGCTGGTCATTTGCATCTTTTTAGAGGGTCCTTGAAGCACTTTATCTGCGTCCAATTTTCCACCCTGGGGATGGATCTATTATGTTAAGAACCAATCTGGGTGACTTTAGTGGAGATCTCATCCTCTCTAATACTTCAGCTCACTAATTCAAGTCCATGAACTGAACTGAATACAGGCCATCCTCCACATCCATCCATCCATCCATCCCTCCCATTCATTTAGTGACCGGAGTTCCAACAGCTGAAAAAAAGTGACTTATGTTTTTCACGCTTACGACTGTTACAGCATCCCTGTGGTCACGTGATCAAAATTCAGAGGCTTGGCAACTGGCATGTATTTATGACTGTTGCGCTGCCCTGGGGTCATGTGATCCCCTTTTTGCGACCTCCTGAGAAGCAAAGTCAATGGGGAAGCCAGATTCACTGAACCACCATGTTATTAACTTAACAACTGCAGAGGTTCACTTAACAACGGTGGCAAGAAAGGCCTTTCAAATGGGGCAAAACTCATTTAACAACTGTCCTGCTTAGCAATGGAAATTTTGATCTCAACCTGAGCCTTGGTAGCACAGTGGACTAATGCACTGTTATTAACATCTGCTGCTTGCAATTACTGCAAGTTCAAATCCCACCAAGCTCAAGGTTGACTCAGCCTTCCATCCTTTCAAAGGTAGGTGAAATGAGGACCCAGATTGTGGGGGCAAAAAGCTGAGTTTGTATAAATATACGAAAGTATGAAGGCTATTGCTTAACGCATTGTAAGCCGCCCTGAGTCTCCAGAAAAGGGCGGCATATAAATTAAAGCAAAAACAAAAAACAAAAAACCCAACAACCATGGTCATAAGTCAAGGACTATCAATAGTTCACACTAAAATAAAAATTTACATCAAGGAGATTCAGATTTGGCGCTATGCCATTCTGAGGCAGCAAGCAATACACACCCATATTCATCCATATATTTTTTTTCTTTTAACCAAGTGCTGATATTCCGTTTCTCTGCTTTCTGTTCCGTCACTATTTATATTGGTGGAAATAGTAAATATACCTATTGTTGCAGTAGAATATGGACTTTGGCCCTTGCATTCTGAAGTTAAGACTCACATTTTATGGTATTAATACTGCACACAAACCAATTCTGAGTGGAAGCAAATATATTTCCTGCTATAATTCTCCTACACAGCGTCTATCTTCCCATTTCACATGACTTGGGCACCTGGTGCACATGATTTGGGATCATTTGGTATTGCGGTGCAGTTCTTTCTGTACAAATCTTGGGTGATCAGCATATCTGAATTTGGTTTTCCTTCGGTGGATCAGGGAACTTGGTATCACTGATGCTTTGACTGTACGACGTGAAGATGACGATAATTATACTGGTACATTAATAATAATATGCTTTCCAAGATAGCAATGCCAGATGTGCAAATATAGGTCTTCTCAGAGGGGAGAATGCAATATCGAACGGAAAAACTAAGACATTATAATAATGGTGGAAAAAAGCAAACAAAAATCCACATATGTATTTCCTACTGAATTATCCTAACTCTGCAGTTCTAGGCAGTGAGGTCAGAGATGAATGAACTGGCCAGAGTCACTTGACAATGAGATGAGCAGCATATATACAGACGGAAGGTTGAACAACTAGCCTCGTGGTGCGACTGGAACAATCTGGAACTGAACACGCTCAAAACTGTAGAAATGGTGGTGGACTTTAGGAGAAACCCTTCCATACTTCCACCTCTCACAATACTAGACAACACAGTATTAACAGAAGAGACCTTCAAATTTCTAGATTCTACCATATCGCAAGATCTAAAATGGACACCTAACATCAAAAACATCATCAAAAAAGCACAACAAAGAATGTTCTTTCTGCACCAACTCACAAAGCTCAAACTGCCCAAGGAGCTGCTGATACAGTTCTACAGAGGAATTATTGAGTCTGTCATCTACACCTCTATAACTGTCTGGTTTGGCTCTGCAACCCAACAAGACAGACACAGACTTCAGAGGATAATTAGAACTGCAGAAAAAACAGTTGCTACCAACCTGCCTTCCATTGAGGACCTGTATATTGCACGAGTCAAAAAGAGGGCTGTGAAAATATTTACAGACCCCTCACATCCTGGACATAAACTGTTTCAATTCCTATCCTCAAAGCGACCCTATAGAGCACTGCACACCAAGACAACTAGACACAAGAACAGTTTTTTCCCAAATACCATCACTCTGCTAAACAAATAAATCCCTCAACACTGTCAAACTATTTACTAAGTCTGCACTACTATTAATCTTCTCATCATTCCCATTACCCATCTCCTTCTACTTATGACTGTATGACTGTAATTTTGTTACTTGTATCCTTACGATTTATATTGATATTGTTTCCTGATTGCTTATTTGTACCCTATGACTATCATTAAGTGTTGTACCTTATGATTCTTGATGAACGTATCTTTTCTTTTATGTACTCTGAGAGCATATGCACCAAGACAAATTCCTTGTGTGTCCAATCACACTTGGCCAATAAAAAATTCTATTCTATTCTATTCTATTCTGTTCTGTTCTGTTCTGTTCTGTTCTGTTCTGTTCTATTCTATTCTATTCTATTCTATTCTATTCTATTCTATTCTATTCTATTCTATTCTATTCTATTCTATTCTATAAATTTAATAAATAAATAAGTAAATAAACAAACAAGCCCATAGTTCAATCAATCAGAATAGAGGTGGAAGGGACCTTGGAGGTCTTCTAGTCCAGCCCCTTGCTCAAGCAGGAGACCTTATACCATTTCAGACAAGTAACTGTCCAGTCTCTTCTTAAAATCTTCCAGTGATAGAGCACCAACAACTTCTGGAGGCAAAACTGTTCCAGTGGTTAATTGTGCTTACTGTTAGGAAGTTTCTCCTTAATTGCAGGTTGCTTCTCTCCTTGATTAGTTTCCATCCATTGCTTCTTGTCCTACCCTCAGGTGCTTTGGAAAATAAGTTGACCCCCTCTTCTTTGTGGCAGCCCTTCAAATACTGGAACATTGCTATCATGTCACCACTAGTCCTTCTTTTTTTCTAGACTGGCAATACACAGTTCCTGCAATCGTTCTTCATATATGTTTTAGTCTCCAGGCCTTTAATCATCCTAGTTGCTCTTCTCTGCATTTTTTCCAAAGTCTCAACATCTTTTTTTGTAATGTGGTGACTAAAACTGGATGCAAGACTCCAGGTGTGGCCTTACCAAACTCATCAAACACTAGACGAACAAACACCCCATGCTGTTGTTAAAAAAAGACTGTATGTATGTATGTATGTATGTATTTATTTATTTTTCGTATTTCTATGCCGCCCAACTCTCCGAGTACTCTGGGCGGCTTACAACATGGACTTTCCAGAACTCCATGCCTATGTCTCCAAATATAAATGAAAACAAAAACAAAAACAAAACCACAACCAAAATCATTAAAATTCACTCCAACAGATGAGGCAGCGGGATATATCAAATAAAGAATGACAGACAGGCCTGAATATTTAAGCTTCATTGGTGTGATGTTCCATACTGTATATGGTATGTGAATGCTGCTTCTCATCTGAATTATTGTATGGTTGTTCCTCACTTTGATTTTGTTTATTTGTATCCTGCCTTTATTTATTTTTACAAGTAGCTCAAGGTGGCAAACATATCCAACACACCTTCCTCCTCCTATTTTCCTCACAACAACTTTGTGCAGTGTCAGCAATCCCAGGAAGAAATGCTCAATTCTGCATGTGAGTATCTTGTGCTCACATGTCTCTGCTAAAGACCTGTTATAGCTGAAAACCAAGAACAGTCTAATAATGACAGGCTATCATTATTAGATTGATTGATTGATTGATTGATATTAGCCATCCATTTCCATCAGATGTGTATTTTTACTATCTGACATGAAGACAGATAGCAATAGCACTTAAGACTTATATACCATTTCATAGTGTTTTCCAGCCCCTTTAAGCAGTCAGCCTATTGCCCCCAATTATCTGGTCCTCATTTTATTGACCTTGGAAGGATGGAAGGCTGAGTCAACCTTGAGCCTGGTTAGATTCGATCTACCAAATTGCAGGCAGCCGGCAGTCAGCAGAAGTAGCCTGCAGTAGAAGATATATAGAAATATCAGGAAAACCGAGGGTATGCAGTCAGCCTATTGCCCCCAACCATCTGGGTCCTCATTTTATCGACCTCGGAAGGATGGAAGACGGAGTCAACTTTGAGCCGGTGAAGATCGAATTGCTGGCAGTTGGCAGAATTAGCCTGCAATACTGCATTCTAACCACTGCGCCACCACAGTTCAGGCCTATTTCCCAAGCTCCCTATATAACCTAAAAGTTTCATCCAAATGAGACCACAGTTAAGATAGTGTTAAATCAGAGTTTACTGAAAACAAGTCATTCTGCTCTGGTTGACACATAATTCTAAGTCTTAAAACTTGAATGATCAGGGGAGACACGATAGCACTGTTCCAGTATTTGAGGGGCTGCCACAGAGAGGAGGGGATCAAGCTATTTTTCAAAGCACCCGAAGGCCAGACAAGGAATAATGGATGGAAACTGATGAAGGAGAGATTCAACCTGGAAATAAGGAGAATTTTTCTGACAATGAGAACAATCAAGCCAATGAAACAGCTTTGCCTTCGGAAATTGTGGGAGCTTCATCACTGGAGGCTTTCATGAAGAGATTGGACTGCCATTTGTCAGAAATGGTGTAGGGTCTCCTACTTGGGCGGGGTTTGGACTGGATGATCTACAAGGTCCCTTCCAATTCTGTTAATCTCAGTATCTGGATCACACATTACATTCAGCCCAAAGTCAACAAACCACACTTTAAGCCTTAGCATAATGAATCCTGCCACAGAATTCAGCAGTGCCCTGATTTGAACATGCTCACACCAAAATATGTGCTAGAAAATGTGCTCTTAAATAAAGGTTGGTCTATGACAGGGGTCCCCAGCCCCTGGTCCATGGATTGGTACCGGGCCATGGCATGCCAGAAACCAGGCCCCACAAAAAAGCAAAGCCCCATCCGCAGATGCAGGAAGCATGCGAAACCACACACCCTCCAGTATGTGGAAAAATCTCTCTCCATAGAACTGGTCCCTGGTGCCCAAAAGGTGGTAGGCCGCTGGTTTATGGCATTAGTGGGTAGAAGTGAAAATACAGATGATCAGTGGTGAGATTCAGCTGGTTTGGGCGAAACGGTAGTTAAATTGCTGGTTGGCCCTGCCCCTCCCCTTCCAGGAGTCCCCACGTGCCCCATTTTGGCTCCCAGGTAAGTGCAGGGTAGCCTATAGGCCCAAAACAGGGCACGGGGGGCACAGCCCCCCACAGCCCATTTTCACTCCCAGGAGGCTTCAGGGAGGCCTACTAGGCCTAAAATGGGGCACGGGAAGGCAGTGCACCAGGAGGATGCAGGAGGCCGAGTGCTGCCTGTCACACATGCTGTCCACACCACCCAGCACCCAGTCATTAGGGCAGAGAACCGGTTGTTACAATCCCACCACTGCAGATGATGGTTGTGACGGTAGCTACACCGTTAACATGTGTCACAGGTGAACGCCCCTATGTATGTCCCTGTGTGGCAGACCCCATCTGCTCTCATGTAAACAGAGCCCGAGCAGTCGAGTTATACACATGGTTGTCTGTAGCCTAGAAATAAATTATATTACAGAGACTGACTCCAGGTGAAACAGATTATCTGTGGGAACAGATGTCCATTACTCTCCGTGCCCATTAAAAATAGAGCATTTAATTTCCATCAGTTACATAGAGAAATGAAATGTTAAGTTGCCGTACTTGGCTTGTTACTCAGCTCACAGATGAGAGATGTTTGAGAATGTAAGTACTCCTGGTTTTACAACCATTTGTTTAGTGACTGTTCAAAGTTACAATGACACTGAAAAAACTGATTGGTGATCGTTTTTCACACTTATGACTTTGCTTTGGGAGGCTTGGCACCTAGCTCATAAGGTGTTTCCCCAAAAAGTAAAAGACCCAATCTGAAAATAAGCCCTAGCATGATTTTTCAGGATGCTCGTAATATAAGCCCTACCCCAAAAATAAGCCCGTTAAGATTGTCCGTTATCTTCATATATCTATTTAATAGATTAATATGGCCGCCCAACTCAATGAGTTGGTGGCCAGATTGTTTTTCTCACCATGTACATATATACATCCGAGCTAGACTGTATTGTTTCTGTCAGATAATATATGTGGGTATCTGTCTGTCTGTCTATCTATCTATCTATCAATCTATCGATCTATCTATCTATCATCTATCTATTTATCTAATCTATATCTATATAACTATCATCTACCTATCTATCTATCTATCTATCTATCTATCTATCTATCATCTATCTATATATTTATCTATCTAATCTATATCTATATATCTATCTAATCTATATCTGTCTGTCTGTCTGTCTATATATCTATCTATTATCTACCATCCATCCATCATCTACCTACCTACCTATCTATCTTGTCATGTTTATGCCATGTACATTGGAGGTGGTGACCCTTTGGAGAGCTGCATGCCACGAAATTTCATTTTAATGCATGCCCATTAGTGTACATTTAAAGTCACCATAAAGTTATTCTAGGTCTAAGTCAACTCGCTCTTTCTCCGTTTCTCAAGGGATCTCCCTTAAAGAGCTCCCGTCCGATTGTATCGCTTCGTTCGGACATCCTTTTGAGCCCCGACGCGGGCTAGAAACTTTTTTTAAATTTTATTTTTAAAGACTCGTGTTTTGCCGAGCCCGCTTCCTAGGAGATAGACCGAGCCTCGCAACCCCGCCCGAGAACGATTCCTCCCGCTTCCCCCGCACACTTTCCCCCAGACGCCAAACAGATTCCTTCTTTTGGGGATTCCGCTCCCGCCCGATCTCTCCCTTCCGCGAAGGGAAAACGCCTTTCTCGCTTTCCCACGTCGCGAGAGGCGTCCATTCTTGGATCGACGCCTAGAAGTGGGAGTGGGGCAGTGGGGGGAAGGCGTTTTGCTTTGGAACCCAGCCCTGTGGGGAGGGGGAGGGGCTTGACGGAGCCCCGCCCCGCCCCCTCCCCTCCCGCCCCCAGCCTCCAGACAATGCGCTCCCGACCCGCCGCCGCCCCCCTCCCTCCCGCGCGCTTCCAGATCCTGCCAAGGCGAAGCCGGCGCTCCCCCCCTCCCGCACGAGCGGCTGCTTTGGGAAAGAGGAGAGGTGGGAGGGGGGAGAAAGGGGGCTGAGCGTCTGGGTCGATCACGCCCCCCCTCCTCGGCCGGCCCTTCCCCGCTGCCCAGCGTCCGTCAGGCTGCTGAAGGGAAAAGCGGGGGAACGGACGGCGCGGGCAAAGAGAAGGCGCTCCGATCGCGGGGAACCCCTTACTCTCCTCTGTCCCTTTCTCTGGAGTCGCCAGCGAGAAAGAAAGAAGGAGGAAGAAAAAAAAAAAAGGAGAGGAGACGGGACTTTCCAGTGAATGGACTCGCCGAAGGAGCGGTAAGAGGGGGGAGTGGCGGGGCTGGCCGGGGTCCTGCGGGAAGGGAAGGGAGAGTGGCGGGGGAGGGACGATGTAAGGAGTGGGAGTGGAGGGAGTGGAGGTTCGGGACCGTCGGTTCGTGGGTGGGGCAGGGATCTCCGACTCCGCGGCTCTTTCTTTCCCCCCCTCCTCCCCGCCGGCGAGCAGGTCGGCTTGGAGGAGGAGGGCTACCTTCCCCGGGTCCCGGGAGAAAGGTGATCTTCCTGGGGAGAGAGATTTGGGGCGATCGGGAGACGCGCACAGCGGGGCGAGTCTTGTAATGGCTTAAGAGAGAGGGGGCTGTTTCACTCCGGGGTGGGAGGGATTTCTACAAACAGCCTTTGGTTGCATAAACCGAGGCATAGAATCAAAAGCTTGCAAGTAATGAGTACCGCTTTAGGAGAACACACCACACCTGGATTTCTGCATCCAGTTTGGGTCAGCACGTTACCCAAACAACAACAACAACAACAAAAAAAGATGTTGAGACTTGGGAAAAAGTGCCAGAGAAGAGGATCTAAGATGATGAAAGGAGACTAAAACATATTGTAGGATTTGGATTTGGCTAGTCTAGAGAAAAGAAGGACTAAGGGGTGACATGGTAGAAATGTTCCAGTATTTGAGGGGCTGCCAGAAAGAAGAGAGGGAGTCAATTTATTTTCCAAAGCACCTGAAGGCAAGGCAAGACAAAAAACAATGGATGGAAACTAACCAAGGAGAGAAGCAACCTGGAATTAAGGAGAAGCTTCCTAACAGTGAGGACAATTCACCAGTGGAACAGCTTTGCCTTCAGAAGTTGTGGGTGCTCCATTACTGGAGGCTTTTAAGAAGAGACTGGACAGTCACTTGTCTCAAATGGTATAGGATCTCCTGCTTGAGCAGGGGGTGGACTAGAAGACCTCCAAGGTCCCTTCCAGATTCTATTCTGATTGAACTGGCAGGGCAAGGAACACTGAACCCCAGGTGGAGTGAGGAGAGACCTGCTGGTGGGTGATTAGCCCGTGGAATTAATCAGTTAATTAACCAATTAACCAGTGGAACAGCTTGCCTTCAGAAGTTGTGGGTCCTTCATCACTGGAATTTTCAGAAAGAGACTGGACTAGGAGACTGGACTAGGAGACTAGGATCTCCTGCTTCAGCAGGGGGTTGGACTAGAAGACCTCTAAGGTCCCCTCCAGCTCTATTCTGATTGATTGATTTTAAGAAAAGGGAGTGAGTTGGAGATGTCAGCCCCGGTGGGATGGAGGTTACAGGCTCTTGAGTCTTGAAGGTCTTATTTGCCAGAAAAGAGTGCATTTCTTCATGGGGCAGGAGAGGGGAGATTGAGCTGAGTGGTGGGACAATGTGCACATGTCTTTTTCATCAGGGATGCATCAGAAGAAGCCCAGCAGAAGTTCAGGGGTAATAACAGAATAATAGAGTTGGAAAGTACCTTGAAGGTCTTCTAGTCCAACCCCCTGCTCAGGCAGGAAACTATACCATTCCAGACAAAAGATTGTCCAGTCTCTTCTTTAAAACTTGCAGTGTTGTTGTTTTTTTAAAAAAAATATTTTTATATGCCGCCCTTCTCCCGAGACTCCGGGCGGCTTACAATGCGTTAAGCAATAGCCTTCATACTTTTGTATATTTTATACAAAGTCAGCTTATTGCCCCCACAAACCGGGTCCTCATTTTACCTACCTTAGAAAGGATGGAAGGCTGAGTCGATCTTGAGCCTGGTGAGAATTGGACTCGCAGTAATTGCAGGCAGCTGGATGTTAAATGCTGCCTTAGTAGGAGGCATTAGCCTCCTATGCCACTCCGTGTTGGTGTTGGAGCACCCACAACTTCTGAAGGCAAGTCATTCCACCAATTAATTGTTCTAACTGTCAGTAAATGTCTCCTTAGTTCTAGGTTGCTTATCTCCTTGATTAGTCTCCATCCATTGCTTCTTGTCCTGCCCTCAGGTTCTTTGGAGAATAGCTTGACTCCCTCTTCTTTGTGGCAGCCCCTGAGATATTGGAACACTGCTATCATGTCTCCCCTAGTCCTTCTTTTCATTAAACTAGACATACCCAATTCGCAGATTAGGGTGTTGGCTCCTTGGCCACATTTCTCTTCTGCTCCTAACTAGGCCTTCACCAGGGTTCTCCAGATACCTTGGATGTCAGCTGTTATTTTCCCAGCTAAGGTTGGGAGTGAGGAAAATTGTGGTTCAGTATCTTTGAAGTGTGTCATCCAAGGAAGAGCTGTTCTAGCAGTTGGCCATCCAACTGTCAATCCATTAGGACTCTGAAATTGTTCAAGCACAAAACCAGTATTATTATTATTTGGGGAAGGACTTGCTGGATTTCTTTGAGGAAGGAAGAACATTTGCTGGGCATGGGGATGTCCCAGAATTGTGGTGAGTCTCTTGAATTTCCAATCTAGAAGAGGACAAAGGGAGGAGACTGTAGCTGAGATGGGCAACAGATTGTGGTTAATCCCTAAAAGAAGTTAGTAAAGTGGAACAAATCATGGCTATGTTCAGGTAAAAGAAGCAAACGTACTTGGTGGGAAGGTCCAAAGCTAGCTTGGTGGCTAAGGAGTGTTTAAGGGATTTAATGCTCTGCAAAGGGTCCCAGATTTAATCTCCATCTTCATCTGAAAGAGCAAGAAAAGTTAGTGGCCGGGTTCACACATCTGCCAAGACGAAGCTAGCCAAACCATTGTGAAAGGACGAAGCTCGCCTTGTATAATGTTGATTCCAGTTTCCAGTGTTTTCTTTTCTTGGCTGCAAGGGTGAACTTTTTCACTTCAAGGGTGTATCCTGTCATCTTAGCTACAGAGGCTGCTTTTTGGAGCGGAAAGCATTAAGGCAGTCTGTTCTTGATTATAGTATGTGCTGCATCTTTTGTTTCAGTACTATTTACTGGAGTAGTGGAATGGTATGAAGTTGAGTTTTAATTCCCCTGCATTTGGTACCACGATTGAGTTTCTGTAATGTAAGCCGCATCCTTCTTACGGAAGGGTTTTTGAGTGGTAGTTAGTGGGGCATCTGGTTTAATGGTAATAGAGAAGCCTTTGAAATTTCACTAGTAGTCTGTTGTGGGATTTAGTTTTAGGGAATTAATATTGCTGCCATTGTTATTTTGACATGATTGCATTAATTGCTTCGGTGTTCAAAGTTGGAAGACAAAGTGGGATGGCAAATATTAAGATGAACCTTGTTATTTTGACATGATTGCATTAATTGCTTCGGTGTTCAAAGTTGGAAGACAAAGTGGGATGGCAAATATTAAGATGAACCTGAGCCTTGCTGTGTGCAAAATGAACTGTCACTTAGAAAGCTGCTCTGGTGCCCCCCCCCCGCCCCCAAAACCTGGTGCCAATCCAGTAACATCGGACTGTAACTCTGACCACTTGAGTCAGCAGGTTGGTAATCCTATTGTCTGGAGATAAAAGAGGTCACAGATGGATCCAGATTTTAGCCCCCACTTAGCTTAGAAACTCACTGGATGGGCTTTGAAGGGATCTCTCAGTTCACTGTATCTCATACATTTATAATGAGGTTAAAATGTGGGGTGGGAAAACCCACAAAGAAGATGAAAAATAAATACGCCATAAATCAGTGCCTTGATTTGGGCTCAACGGAACCTTTGAAGTTGCCTTCTACAATGAAGTCTTGATTGTTAAATTAAAATGCCGAAGATGCATCTTTTATAAGCAAAAAGATCTTTTATTTGTCTTCGATGCAAGCCCTTTCTTCTTTCCTTCCGTCCCCTCTCCCTCCTTCCCTACTTTCTCTCTCTCTCTTTCTTTCTCTCTCTCTTTCTTTCTTTCTCTTCTTTCTCTTTTCTCTTTTCTCTCCTTTCTTTCTTACTCTTTCTCTTTCTATCTCTTCTTTCTTTTCTCTCTTTTTCTTTCTCTCTCTCTTCCTTCCTTCCTTCCTTTTTTTCTTTCTTTCTTGTTTTCTTTCTCTTTCTCTCTCTTCTTTCTCTCTTTCTTTTGCTTTTTATCTCTCTTTTCTTTCTTTTCTCTCTTCTTTCTTTCTCTTTCTCTCCTTTCTTTCTTTCTTGTTTTCTTTCTCCTTCCTTCCTTCCTTTCTCCCCCCCCCCCTTAAACATGCAATGTCCAAAGTTTATTATTACTGATCCCACATGGCCAATTTGCTTCCCTTTCCATGACCAAACCAGACCAAAAGGAAGGAAAGAATTCCCTGGCTATGAATTCTATCGTTTTTTTCTTTGCAGAGAAGAAGAAATTAGGCTGTGGACTGAAAACAAAAAGGAAAAGTAACTGGTCCAGAGAAAAACAGGGGTGGGGAGGGAACTTCTGCAGTAAAGGAAAGTAATAATATACATTTCTTTCCTTGACAAGGTTTGTGTTCTGCCTAGAGGACTTTTTCTCATTTCAGCTCTGTAGCCTTTTGCTCCTAATGATTGCATCTGTGTTTTATGATTCCTGTTGGGGTAAGTGAATGTTCATTTGTATGTCCAGCATGACTGGCCTGGAGTCACCTCGTGGTTGATTAGCAAAACTGCTTCTTGATAAACTTACCTGACTGTCCGCATTCGGTGATAAAGAATCCAATTGTAACATCAGCAGTAAATAACGCCAACCGGCCTATCGGTATCTCTGGAGCATGAAGGTTAAATGGGTGATTTACATGGGAAGTGAGACTAGTGCCTTGAGCATTTTCCCACTCAAAGTGGTTTGGACTAAAAGAGGCTTATGGGTAAGACAAAGCTCATATGCTCTTGCTGGGTCACTGACTTGCCTTCTTATGTTCCTTATCAACAGAGAGAAGACTAAGAGTCTGTCTCCCAAAGCAGGGCTCTGCTCTCCAACCTTGGCAACTTTAAGACTTGCAGACTTCAACTCCTAGAGTTCCTCAGCCAGCAAAGCTGGTTGAGGAACTCTGGGAATTGAAGTCCACAAGTCTTAAAGTTGCCAAGGTTGGAGACCCCTGTCCCAGAGTGTCCTCTGGACTTGCACTTCACATTCTTCTATGCCAGAGATGGGAAATGGCGGTCCCTTTATGACTTGCGGACTTCAACTCCCAGAATTCCTGAGCCAGCATGGTTGGCTCAGGAATTCTGGGAGTTGAAGTCCGCAAGTCATAAAGGAACCGCCATTTCCCATCCCTGTTCTATGCCTATGCCCCCCCCATGTGAGAGATTTGGAGGAGAGGGTTTGGTTGTTGGGCTTTCCGATAGCGTTAGCATTCAGAAGTGAGCTCCGGTGATTATCCATAAATGGCTGGAACCTACGTGCCACTGGACAAACTGGAAGAAGGCTGTGAAGATGTGGAAGGGCCTAGAAAACCAAGAAGAATTTTCTGTATTAGGGTATGTTTAAGCATTGAGAAAATACAGTGCCAACGAACAAGTATGTGATATTACAAAACTTGCTGGGTTTGAGATAGGAATCTTTACCAGGGTTATTCTGGAGATGCTGGGCATTAAACTGGAACATTCTGTACACGAAACAGGTATTCTGTCACTCAGTTATGGCCCAGACCTCTCCGGATTATAGCAATAACACTGAGACTTATATACCGTTCCATAGTGCTTTCCAGCCCTCTCTAAGGGGTTTACAGAGTCAGCATATTTCCCCCAACAATCTGGGTCCTCATTTTACCAACCTCAGCAGGATGGAAGGCTGAGACAACCTTGAGCTGGTCAGGATCAAACTGCTGACAGGGAGCAGAGTTAGCCTGCAATACTGCGTTCTAACCACGGCACCACCACAGCTCAATATTACCTTACAATATTGTGTTAAAGTTTAATATTATCTAGAATAATGTAGGGAAGTAGTCGCTATAATAAGTAAGCCAAGGTTTAGGGCAGGGGTGGGCAACTGTGGCCCTTTTACAACCTGTGGACTTCAACTCCCAGAATTCCTGAGACAGCCAAGCTGGCTCAGGAATTCTGGGAGTTGAAGTCCACAGGTTGTAAAAGGGCCACAGTTGCCCACCCCTGGTTTAGGGCATAGCATTAGGTGTGTACCAGAAGCTGGCTTGCTCAGCAAACCATAAATTAAGTAACTCATAGCTTAAAGAAATATATTATCTTTAAAGAAAATGTAGTATCATTTGTTAGGCCTAGAACAGGAGTGTCAAACTCAAGGCCTGGGGGCCGGATTTGGCCCGTAGGGTTCTTAGATCTGACCCGTAGGGCCACCCTGGAAACAGTGAAGGGCTGGCCCACGGTACCTCTGCCAGTGAAAATGGAGCTCGGGAGGGCCATGTTTGGGTCTCCCGAGCTCTGTTTTCACTGGCAGAGGGTTATAGGAGGTCAGAAACAGAGCTTCAGGAGCCCATTTTCACTGGCACAGCACTCGGGCCACCACAGGCGCCCCCAACATGACTGACACCAAGCTGGCCATACCCACCCCAGCCCCCCGAAGTGGCCCTCAATGAAATTGAGTTTGACACCCCTGGCCTAGAATGATGTAGGAAATTAGTTACTGTAATAAGTAAGCCATGGTTTGGGGCGTAGCATTAGGAATCAGGAGATTGGCTTTCTCAGCAAACCATAAATTAAATAACCCATAGCTTAAAGAGATGTATTAACCTAGCCAGTATACCTGTATGACAGTGAAACAATGAATGTGACCATCACAGTTGCTACCCAGATAACTTAGAAAAGTTTATTTGGCACCATGAAAATGTTAGTAGGCTATATTGCCTGCTGGGTCCTTTGGCAAAATAAATCAGTAAATATGTATAAGTATGTAAGTTAATAAATAAGTGGTTCTTAAATGCAATGTTGGATACATAATTGTCTTGTCTGTCCAAATCTATCCTATGAGTCTCCTACCATCAAGAATGGCAGAGTATTTTGAACAATGCAGATTCAGAGAAGCCCCTTCAGATCTAAGCAGGAGGCTTAAAATCTATGTTGCACTGAGGTTAAATGTAAATTAGAAGTACAAGGGTTGAAAATCTTGATTTTAAATATTTTGCACTTTTGGGGAGAGGTGGGGGCTGCGTTTTCCCAAAGGAAATAGGGAAGAAGTGACAAAGAAGTGTATTTGTTTCAGATCTGAACAAATGCCTAGAAATAAGAAACATTTCAGCTAAAAGGAGAATCAGTTGAAGGACGTCTTGAAAGGAAGAGTGTTTATGGACCTCCTAAATCTTAGAGTTGCAAAGACATGGGGCCACCACTGAGAAAACCCTGCAAAGTCCATAATAATGGTACCATCTTAATCAGAGAAGGAGCCTCAAAGTTTATTTCTAATGTGCAGACAAGATTGGAAGGCAATTCTTGTCACAGGGAGGGGTGTTTTTCTGTTTCCGTGGTGTGTATAAAACTTGGAATCACATCAAGGAGAGAAAAATCAGGGCTGAACAGAGTTGGGTCCAATGTTTTCCCGGCATCAAGATGACTCAACTCACCTTAAAAATCCTGACCAGAGATCTTTTTCTTGCCATTGGGTGTTAAACCTGGAACCTGGTCATCTGCACATCCAACCTAGAAGTAAGGAGGCATTTTCCGACAGTGAGAACAATTAATCGATGGAATAGCTTTATCTCCTGGAGTTGTGGTACTTTCTCACTGGAGGCTTTCAAAAATAGGCTGGACAACCATTTGACCAGTAGGGTATAAGGCCATGATGGCGAATCTATGGCAAGTGTGCGAGAGTTGGCATGTAGAGCCCTCTGTGGGCACACGTGCCATCACCAGCTGCTTTTCTGGTTTCCGGCGTGCCAGCTGAACTTCGTCCACGCCAGAGCCCCGGAAACCTGAAAGCCAGCTGGCTGGTGTGCATGCACATGCTGGAAAGTAGAAGGCCAGGTGGCCGGTGCGTGCATATGCACCAGCCAGCTGGTCTTTTGAGTTTCTGGGGCTCCAGTGCGTGCACATGTGGCTGCGTGCACACGCACATTCCGGTTTGGGCACTCGGTGCCGAAAAGGTTCGCCATCGCTGGTATAAGGTCTCTTGCCTCAAGCCGGAGGTTGAACTATGCCTGGCTAGGTGGCTCAGTGGCTAAGACGTTGAGCTTGTTGATCAGAAAGGTCGGCAGTTCGGCGGTTCGAAATCCCTAGTATAAGTCTCCTGCGTGAACAGGGGGTTGGACTCAGTGGTGGGTTCCTCCCAGTTCCGCCCGGTTCCGCTGAGCCAGTAGCGGTGACGATATGAGGTCACCGAACCGGTTCTGGCCCCCCGCTCCCCCGCCCCCCCGCGTTATTCTTACCTTTTATTTGCCCCCACCCCCAATCTATTGCTGCCTCCATCAGTCCCAGCTGATGGCTAGAGGGAAAAAAAACTGTTTAAACTCTTGCCGGGGCTTCAAAGGGCCGCCCTACAGCTGATCAGTGTTAAAAGAAAACAAATGAGTAGACCGGTGCCTGCAAAAATACATGGGTAGATCAGTGCCTACAAAAATACATGGGTAGATCAGTGCCTGCAAAAATAAATGGGTAGACCAGTGCCTGCAAAAATACATGAGTAGATCAGTGCCTGCAAAAATAAATGGGTAGACCAGTGCCAGCAAAAATAAATGGGTAGATCAGTGCCTGCAAAAATACATGAGTAGATCAGTGCCTGCAAAAATAAATGGGTAGATCGGTACAGCTCTGCAAGCAGTTAAAAGCCTGGTACACCAGTACCTCTGCTAAATCCTAAATAATTGTAACATGACCATCAAGCCACGCCCACAGAACCGATGGTAAAAAAATTTAGAACCCACCCCTGGTTGGACTAGATGACCTCCAAGATCCCTTCCAACTCTTGTTACTGTTTATTAACTAGAAGACTAGAAGACCTTCGAGATCTCTTCAAGCCCTGTGATTCTGCGTTCTATGAGTTATGGCTTCTTTCCCCAATCTTGGTGGAATGGATAACAGCTGGATAAACTCAGTGGGAGGAAGTTTCCCCTTCACCTTCTGCCTCCTTTATAAACCACAAGACTGCTTAACATTCTCGGCACTTGCCTCACATTCTCATGTCACAGACGGTCCTATATAAGATTCTCTGAGAGACTTGGGGCCACGGTTTTGGGGTCTCTGTTCCCAAACATCCATGTTTATCTTGTAGTCGACAGAGGCTGTCATGGACGGGTGGTTTTCTGTGTTTTGAGTTTGTTCATCCTGTTTTCTTCCTTTTCTTTCCTTCTGGGTTTTCTGCGTCTCCCTCTTCCTCTAGCAATAAACTTTAAAGAGAAATATATATCACATTTTTTTTTCCTGCCTTAGTACATCCTGGCTGCTCCCTTTAAGCCAGAATTCTTTCTGCTCCATGAGGCCCAGTTTCCTTTTCTAAATAGTCCAGCTGTACGGTGACCACCCATACTGACCCCTGCTGACCTCCGTTGGTGACTTCCATAGTTCAGCTTGCATGAGGAAAAATGTGTGTGCGTGCAAGTGTGGGCGGTGTGCAAGGCCTGTGGAGATGTCAAGATTCCTGGGCTGAAAGGTTTTTTTGCCTTTGCAATGAATCGGTTCTTTGCCAAAACAGCTGAGTTGCAAAGCAAGCTCTTTTTGTGACTGTATTTTGTCTGGAAGAGGCTCACGAGACCAAGATAAGGGCCATTAGCCTTAGGAGGCCATTTCTGGGGCTGCTTCCTCCTCTAATCTCCCACATTAACTGAAAACATACTTCTTCTTTTTTTTTTTAACCCTGTCTGTATATCAATGAATTAGGGGGAGAATCAATTTTTTTTTAACTTTAAGCCTTATGTGGCTGTAGGCATTTGTTTTGTTTTGTTTTATTTCGCTGCTAAGTTGTCGTTCCTGATTTATTTCTTTTAAGTCAATTTGTACGGCTTCTCCCATTGCAATAGGGACTCTGGCAGGGGTGAAATCTAGCAGGTTCTGACAGGTTCTGGGGAACCGGTAGTGGAAATTTTGAGCAGTTCGGAGAACCGGCAAATACCACCTCTGGCTGGCCCCAGAGTGGGGAGGGAATGAGGATTTTGCAGTATCCTTCCCCTGGAGTGGGGAGGGAATGGAGATTTTGCAGTATCCTTCCCCAGAGTGAGGTGGGAATGGAGATTTTGCAGTATCTTTCCCCTTCCACGCCCACCAAGCCACACTACGCCCACCAAGCCACGCCCTTAGAACCGGTAGTAAAAAAAATTGGATTTCACCACTGGACTCTGGGCAGCTAATACAGGGTTAAAAACTCAAATGCGATGAAACAACACTAAGTATACATCAGGGTAGCTGAGAATCCTCATAAATAACTTATCCATCTTGCAAGCCCCATTAGCCCCATTCTGACTCCCCCAAGTTTGGGAAAACAGCCACACATTGAAGACTTTATGAAAAGCCAGCAAGGTTGAAGCCAACCAGGTTCCAGGGGCATAGGGGGTTCCAGAGAGCAGGCATCTACACAAAGGTCTTAATCAGATGACATTCCCTGATGAACGTGCCTCTTTGATTGGATCTAACTCTTCCGCCCACCACCATCGGGGATTGTAATAGGCCGTTAGAATAACCTTGGGAGACAGGAGGAAGAGCAGCAGTCTAGACTAGTATTTCTCAACCGTGGCAACTTTTAAAGTACAGGGATTTCAATTCCCAGAATTCCCCAACCAGCGTGAATTCTGGGAGTTGAAATCCACTTATCTTAAAGTTGCCAAGTTTGAGAAACACTAATCTAATAGGATGGGTGGAAAAGGACAAGGGTGATCCCCAGTGGTGGGATTCAAATTTTTTTTACTACCAGTTCTGTGGGCATGGTTTGGTGGGCAGGGGAAAGATACTGTAAAATCTCCATTCCCACCCCACTCCAGGGGAAGGTTACTGCAAAATCCCCATTTCCTCCCGATTAGCTGGGACTTGGGAGGCAGAGAATAGATGGGGTCGGGGCCAGTCAGAGGTGGTATTTACCGGTTCTCCAAACTACTCAAAATTTCCGCTACCGGTTCTCGAGAACTGGTCAGAACCTGCTGAATACCACCTCTGGTGATCCCACAAATAACTTGGCTTGATGTCATGAATAGCCTCAAAGGTGACAAATAGCAGCTTGTATTGCACCCAAAAGCATGATGGAGGTCAAAGGAAGTTTGCACTGTTTCAATCTTTAGTTGAAAAAAAAAAAGAAGATTGCTTCCAATACTATCTCTCCAATGCAATGCTTTCCCTGGCCCAGAAGCGAGGATGAAGCAGTCACATCTTTTCAGCAATGTTAGTCACCTCCTGGGTCTTCTGGAGCTACTGTTTAACACTACCCTGATGCCCCAGACATGGCTGACTCAGGAATTCTGGGAGTTGAAGTCCACAGGTTGTAAAGTGGTCATAGTTGCTCACACCCCTGCTGTATTATGAATTGTTGAAATGGGCTGCATTTGCACAACAGGTTAATTCACCAAATATTAAACCAGGCTTGCCTGTGTCCTCAGGGTGACCTGAGTAGTACAAATTTGCACTATTCAGGTGACTCAGGACACAGAGAAACCTCCCGAGTGGCCTCAAACGACCCTCAAAAAGGATGCGAATGACCAGCTGTCTGCAAGGAATGGCTTTCTCAGCTAGGATTTTTATCCCTGCCTTTGAAACAGACGATTCCATCTTCCCTCCAAGGGAGCTGTGGGAATACACCAACGATGGTTTGTTAAACCAGGCTTAGTGAAAATCATGCCGATTATAATCTATTTAGCTCGCAAAGATTATGCAAACCGTGTCTTTGCTGCAGTGATGACCAGCATGGGAAGGGTTTCAGTTCCCAATTAGTCTTTGTTTTTCAAATCAATAAAAGTCAAGGCTGTTGCTTTCATTGGAAACAGAAAAAAAAAAAACCCACCCCTCTTATTTTAACTAGGTGTTTAATCATTCAATTAATCTCACTACATAGAAGTTCAGATGATTGAATTGAAAGAAACAATTCTTGTCACTTAAGAAATGGGCACGCCCCCTGCTCGCTTCTTTCTACAACGAGACATCTTTGACGTGCTTCTAGTTATTTTATTTTTACGGGGACCAAAAACAAATAAATAAATCAAGATGTCTCTTTTTAATAGGTATCTTTTAAACGGGTTAAAGGTTTTTGTTTTTTTTTAAAAAAACTGGAACGATTGTCTGGATTTGACTCATGACCAGCCTCGTAAAAGCATTTTGCAAGTATAGCACTCTCTGTGTGAAGCGCTGCGTTTTGAGGGATAATTTTCACAGCTTTCCCTCATTTTGGTGGGGAGGGGGGGAGCTATCTGTCGGCAGCCGCCACGCCTCGTAGGAAGCACCACATATTTTTGCCTGCTAACAAAGCATTCTGGTCTCTTGAGTAGTTGAACAAAGGAGAGTTTGTCCTACTGAAGGCTGAGAAACTGTTCCCTCTTGCAATTCTCTGCTAGCATTAATACTGGCAAAGACGTATTTATTTTTCCCTTGTTGACCTAACCCTAACACAGCAAATAGGAGAATTTATGGCTGATCCTTGTCCTTTTGCTTGGCCAAATATGCAGTGGGTGTCAAATATGCTTGTGCTTTGGAATGTTAGGTCAGCAACAAGGCCTTCCTTAACCGAGCAATTATTAAGGCTTCAGGCTAGAAACGGAGAGACCCTGAGTTCTAATCCCTCCCTCTTATTGGCACAAAGCCAGTAGGGGGAACCTTGGGCCAGCCACTTTCATTCAGTCCCAGGAAGGAGGCAATGGCAAAATGCTTCTGAAAAACTTTGCCAACAAAAGGCTGTCCAGGTAGACTCCGAGAATTGGAAATCATTGAATGGAAGAAACAAAAACAAACCCGAGGTACAAATCAGTGGAGATTCTCAGTCATCCAGGTCATGGTTGTCCCAAAGGTGCTTTTTCAGGAGGCAACTGGACTTCTTTGTTTTTCCTTGAAAACGTTTCGTTTTTCATCCAAGAAGCTTCTTCAGCTCTGACTGAATTGTTGTGGTCCGCCAGCAGCCTGCGGACCTGGCAGCAGAGTTGGACTGTGAGGAGGCTGGGGAGGACAATGGGCCAGTCCTGGAGTCAGGGGAAGGCCTGGATGAGGGCTCTGCGTCGGAGGCAGAGATGGGGCCAGGGCCATCTGAGAGTGATGCGAGGACTCTGGAGCCTCCAGAGGCTGACAGCAGAGAGGCAGAGGAACAGGAGGAGCCTGTTCCTAGTGCACGCATGCGAAGAGCTGCCAGAAGGCAAGAGCAGCTGAAGCAAAAAGGACAACTCGGGAGTAAGGCCAGAAGATGATTGGCCACTCCCATAAGGCTTAAAAGAGCCGTTGGTTTCTCTGTAGAAAAGCAACATTGATTCTCGTGCTTCTTGTCAGCGTCTCTTGAACTGTGTGGGGTTTTTGCCAAGAAAAGCCTTTGGCAAGTTGCCAAAGATATCAAAGGTTGGTGATAAGGCCTATGGACTGATTATTAAGAATTTTGTTTTGGACTAAGCTGAGAATGAATTAAGTCTCAGCTGTTTTAATAAAATAAGTTTGTTGAGGACTGAATTGTGTTTGGTAATCACTACTTGGGCCTTGGTCACAACATGAATGGTAGGGAATGGAAGGATCCTTCTGTTCCTCACCATCCAGTCAGAGCTGAAGAAGCTTCTTGGATGAGAAGTGAAGCATCTTCAAAGAAAAAAGAAAGAAAGTCCAGTTGCCTCTTGGAAAAAGCAGCTTTGGGACAATCATGACCTGGATGACTGAGAATCTCCATAGATATTTAGCGATACTTCCACAAGATACTTTCACGCTACCATCAGGGGTGGGCTGCTGGGGGTTCGCAGGGGTTCAGGAGAACCTCTAGCTAAGATTCTGTGCAGTTCGGAGAACCCCCAAATCCCACTCCTGGCTGGTCCCGTCCACCCCTCCCCTCCCAGGAGTCCCCACATGCCCTGTTTTGGATACAGGTAAGTGCAGGGCATGCGCGAAGGCTCGGAGGGTGAAAAACGGGCCTACTGGAAGTCTGGAGCCTGGGGGGGCCCTTTTCGCTCTCCCGGAGGCTCGAGGAAAGCCTCCAGAGCCTGAGGAGGGGCAAAAACACCACCACCCCGCCATGGTGCAGGAGGCTGACTAGGCCACACCCACCATGGCCATGCCCACCCAGCAACCAGGCAGAGAACCCCTTGCTAAAATTTTTGAAGTCCATCCCTGGCTACCATCATTTCCATTCCCCTGGTTGTGATTCTGGTCGCAAATGAATCCGATTCTGGTAATAACGTGTACCTGACAATGATCAAAGCTGTTTCGACTGTTTTTGGATATGGTATTTCCAAGCAGGGTTGAAATTCTCTGGAGTTCATTTGCTGTAGATTGCTTGGAACTGTCTGTTCTAGGATGCTTGTTTTGGTCCCACGTCGCTCTGCCCCCCCCTTCTCCCCCAACCCTCATTTCAATGACAACAAATGCCCAATAATGGAAACACTCTGGCTGTCAAAGGATTTGGGGGTTGAGGGCTCATCTCTTGCCCCCTTCCTTACAGGCTGCCTTTGTGCTTTACTCCTAGCTCATAGTAAGAGTTGCCTAGCTTTTAAAGAACAAAGAATTGAATCAAGAGTTTCCAGTGTTTTCTTGGTGGGCTGAATAAAAGAAAAGAGGAGGAACACGTAAGCTACAAACTATGCTTTTAGGACTGCGTGTGAACGAAATTGCAAGGAGAAAGTTAAAAAACCAAAACCAGGTTCTGCATCAGATGAATTGCTGGTTGGACAATGTTGAGAACTGCTCATACTGAAGACAATCTGTCGCCTTTTCCTATTCCAGCAAAATAGAACAAGGAGATTTTAACCCAGCTCAATTCAAGGCTCCATCTATCAATGCAGTAAGCCCTTTCATTCCATATCTTGTTTAAAAATTAATTTTCATTAACTTTCAGACAGTTCGGGAATATAGGGATTAAAAGAGGGTGTTCGTTATTTGGACGGTTGACACAGAGAAGCAATTAACTTAATCCATTGATTAACTCAGGGAAACCGGGGAAGGAATTAGCCAACTTGAGTTGTATCTTCAGTGGATGAACTGACCCCTTTTGAAGCTGCCGGAGAAAATTAGCTGAGCAGAAAGTGCTCTCAGGAATCTGAAATTAATTCAAAAATATGGGTGAACATGAAGTAAACTAGGCAATTCTTTTTGCTTAGCGTTCAAATGAGTTTCCTTTGGTTCGAGAGGCTGGAGAGAATGTATAATTGCAGGATTATACGGGTGGGATTTGTGTAAATGCGAGTGCGTAATTAAACTCTAGTCACCCCTTCCCATTTCTTGAAATATTGACAATACGGCCTTGATGTTTGCTGAAATGGCTGTAGGATCAGGATAGATATAAAATAACATCATTGAATGGCACACTTGTCTGTTCTGCAAAACTGGGGAGAATGAACGAATGAATGAATGAATGAACACAGAAATGAACACAACTCATCAGGTGGGCTTCTACAAAATGAGTATTTTGTGATCAGGATCTTTAGAGAAGACAACAATGGAGTCGGGGGGTTTTTTGGGGGGGTGGAGGATGGAGGTGGTCTATGAATACATTACTGGGACATCTTGATTGATTGGTTGCTTGTGATCTTGTTAGTGCACTTGAGTTGGCAGTTGCCATAGAAAGCTCATCCTAGATGAGCTAATTAAGTCCTTACCAGGTGAGGCTTTCTTCTCCTGGGGAGCTGGGGGGGGGTGTTGGCTGATCGTTTGTGCTGATTCCCTGCAGCTAGGGTCACCATGATACCAAAAAGATGTTGAGGGTCTAGAAAGTATGCAAAGAAGAGCAACAGATGATTAGAGGACTGGAGACTGTAACATGATGAATGGTTGAAGGAACTCGGTATATCAAGTTTAACTAAGAGAAGGACTAGGAGTGGCATAGAATGGAATAGAATTCTTTATTGGCCAAGTGTGATTGGACACACAAGGAATTTGTCTCTGGTGTAGAAGCTCTCAGTGTACATAAAAGATATAAATGATAAATCGTGATCATAGTCATCATAAATACATTCACCGTGAATCATGAGATACAAAAGTTAGTGATACATAGGATACTAAATAAGCAATCAAAATCACACTAGGAAACTAAATAAAGCAATATAAATTGAAAAGATGCTGTCAGGGTTCCCACGGATACCCTAAATAAATCATGAGCCTCGAGCCAAACTTCAAAAGAAATCCAGTTATTTATTAGGAGCTTCATGTTGGCATGTTCCCAAGTGAAGCCAGCTCTAACCCCATATAATTTACGCCCCAATCATGACCCTGTTTCCCCACTCCCCCCAGGATCAGGGGTGAAATCCAGCAGGTTCTGATAGGTTCTGGAGAATCGGTAGCAGAAATGTTGAGCAGTTCGGAGAACCGGTAAGGGAAATTTTGAGTAGTTTGGAGAACCAGCAAATACCACCTCTGGCTGGCCCCAGAGTGGGGTGGGAATGGGGATTTTGCAATATCCTTCCCCTGGAGTGGGGTGGGAATGGAGATTTTGCAGTATCCTTCCCCTGCCACACCCACCAAGCCACGCCCACCAAGCCACACCATGCCCACCAAGCCATGCCCACAGAACCAGTAGCAAAAAAATTTGGATTTCACCACTGCCCAGGATGTGTCATCAATCACATTTGCCAACGGAGCAATTTCGCGGGTTGTAGAGACCACTCCCCTCCGGCCGCTATGGGTAACTCTGGGAGACAACCTTGAGAGAGATAAGTCTGGAATGTGCATCTGTCTTTGGCTGCTATGCTGTTTCATCAGTTTCCCATCCCCTCTTGGCTATGGCAACTCGAGAGCAGGCCAGGGATGCTTTGCGAGTTGACAGATACAAGCTACAAGATTATAGTCATAAGTAGAAAAGGAGATAGGTAATAGGAAGGATGAGAAGAATAATAGTAATACAGTCTTAGTAAATAGTTGGACAGTGTTGTTGGAATTACTTGTTTAGCAGAGTGATGGCCTGGGGAAAAAACTGTCCTTGATATCAATGATATGAGTATTTGAGTTGCTGTCATAGAGAAGATGGGCTCAACCTACTCTTTAAAACACTTGAGGGCAGAACAGGAAGTAATGGGTAGAAGATTATAAAAGAGAGATCCAATCTAGAAATAAGGAGAAATTATGAAATTGTGGGTGCGCCTTCTCTCTGGGTTTTTAAGAAGAGAGTGGACAGCCATTTGTTTGACAGGCTTAAGGGCCTCTTGCTTGAGCAGAAGGTTGGACTAGTAGACTTCCAAGGATTCTTCCAACTCTTATTCACATTCTGTATTTAATTCTCCTCTATAGTCACAGAAGCAGAGTAGAATCAGTGAAAACTTACACTGTTGACCATTCCCCTAGCATCTTCCTAACCCCCTGTCCTGATGCTGAATTTCTGTTGCTAAGGAAGGCAGTTGTTAAGGTGTCTTTTGCCCCATTCTGCGACCTTTCTTGCCGCAGTTGTTAAAGGAATCCTTGCAGTTGTTAAGTTAGTAACATGATTGTGAAGTGAATCTGGCTTCCCCATTGACTTTGCCTGTCAGAAGGTCACAAAAGGGGATCACGTGATCCTGGGACACGGCAACCGTCATAAATACATGCCAGCTGCCAAGTGCCTGCATTTTGATCATGTGACCATGGGGTTGCTACAACTGTTGTAAGTGTGAAAAACGGTCTCTTTTTCCAGTGCTGTTGTTAACGTCGAATGGTCACCAAATGAATAGGATAGGGTAGGGTAGGGTAGGGTAGGGTAGGGTAGGGTAGGGTAGGGTAGAATAGAATAGAATAGAACAGAACAGAATAGAATAGAATAGAATAGGGTTAGGGTTAGGGTTAGGGTTAGGGTTAGGGTTAGGGTTAGGGTTAGGGTTAGGGTTAGGGTTAGGGTTAGGGTAGAATAGGGTTAGGGTTAGGGTTAGGGTTAGGGTTAGGGTTAGGGTTAGGGTTAGAGTTAGAGTTAGGGTTAGGGTAGAATAGAATAGTTAGGGTTAGGGTTAGGGTTAAGGAAGAATAGAGTTAGGGTTAGGGTTAGGGTAGAATAGAGTTAGGGTTAGGGTTACGGTTAGGGTTTGGGATAGAATAGAATAGAATAGAATAGAATAGAATAGAATAGAATAGAATAGGGTTAGGGTTAGGGTTAGGGTTAGGGTTAGGGTTAGGGTACAATAGAGTTAGGGTTAGGGTTAGGGTTAGGGTAGAATAGATTAGGGTTAGGGTTAGAATAGAATAGAATAGTACTTTATTGTCACTTTAAATGTCCACTAATCAGCAAACATTAAAATGAAATTTTATTGCATTCAGCTCTCAAAAGATATCCATTATGCATATTTATTTATTTTATTTGATTTTTATACCACCCTTCTCCAGCAGGACTCAGGGTGGTGAACAGCCGAGATAAAACAGAGCATACAAAATTTAAAAAACAGTTTAAAAGGTAATTAAATAATTTCGGCCCACAATTTAAAACAACCCAATTAAAACCAATTTCAAATTAAAACCGAACGGATGGGATCAAGCCAGCCCGGCTAGGTGAAATAAATGAGTTTTCAGGGCCCGACGAAAAGTCCGGAGGTCTGGTATCATGCGTATCTCTGGGGGGAGGTCATTCCAGAGGTAGGGTGCCACCACAGAGAAGGCTCTCCCCCTGGGGGTCGCCAGCCGACATTGTCTGGCGGACAGCACCCTGAGGAGGCCCTCTCTGTGCGAGCGTACTGGCCGGTGGGAGGCTATTGGCTGCAGAAAGGGGTCTCGTAGATACCCCCACACATACATATATGACATAGATATACATGGTTATAATTCGATTACCTGTAAACAAATAAGGCAAAATGAATTGTCTATGGAGATTCTCAATCATCCAGATTGTCCCAAAGGTGCTTTTTCAAGAGGTTGAAGAAGCTTCTTGGATGAGAAGCGAAACGTCTTCAAAGAAAAAACCAGAAAGTCCAGTTGCCTCTTGAAAAAGCAGCTTTGGGACAAATAAGGCAAAACTTTCAAGAGCAGTAATTAGCTCCCTGTAACCAAGAGTATTGCGCTCTGTCCCAAGAAGAGGCAGACCTTTGCAACGTATCTACTGTTGCAACATTTATCAGACTGGGTTTGAATAATCAGCATAAATTGTTCTAATCCTACTAGTCTCCGAGGATGACAAGAGTATTTTTGGGTTGTGGAAGTCGTGCGTGTTGACCCGCTGAGATTTGTACTGAGCCTCTCAAGGTTGCCTGGCATTGCCTGCCTGCTGTGTCTTGGAATGTGTTCTCCTAAGTTGTCATTTTAAAAAAATGGATGGGATATTTGGCTTACATTTTTTTTGTCTTTGGAAGCAAACTGAGTTTCTCCAACAATGGAATAGTTAAGACCTAACACCAGCTCTCTAGTTGAGGACTTCTCAAATCTCAGCAACTTTAAGATGCATAGACAGGGGGGCTATTCAGCAGGGTCTGATAGGTTCTGGAGAACCGGTAGTGGAAATTTTGAGTAGTTCGGAGAACCGGCAAATACCACCTCTGGCTGGCCCCAGAGTGGGGTGGAAATGGAGTTTTTGCAATATTCTTCCCCCAGGAGTGGGGAGAGAATGGGGATTTTGCAGTATCCTTCCTCTGGAGTGGGGTGGGAATGGAGATTTTGCAGTATCCTTCCCCTGCCACCCCCACCAAGCCACGCCCACCAAGCCACACCCACAGAACCGGTAGTAAAAAAATTTGAATTCCGCCACTGTGTGTTGACTACAACTCTCAGAATTATCTAGCCAGCATGGCTGGTTGAGGAATTCTGGGAGTTGAAGTCCACATACCATAAGGTCCACACATGAAGTCCACACCTCCTAAGGTTGTTGAGGTTGGGAGAAACCCTGAGCTAGCTTTCTGTCCGATCAATTGGATGATGTCCATAATGATGATGTCCCTTGGGCAGGTCATTGATCCTTCATTGGCTTCTTTTGCAAATAGGAATCTAATTGGTCTGATAGGTGCAATCTTCTAGTATTATTGATTGGCCTTTTAAAGGAACCTCTCAGGACATTCATAACTGGTGAGATTATTGACCTGGAGTTGAATGAACTGTAAACTTCCCCCTTCCTGAAGACATCTGCTGAAGGAGATAGAGAAAGCAATTACATTCTTTTCAACTTTGCTATTTTTGCCGGGAGATGAACACATCAACACAATGATTAGGGGACTGGAGGCTAAAACATATGAAGAACGGTTGCTGAAATTGGGTATGTCTAGTTTAATGAAAAGAAGGACTAGGGGAGACATGATAGCATTCTTCCAGTATCTCAGGGGCTGCCACAAAGAAGAGGGAGTCAAGCTATTTTCCAAAGCACCTGAGGGCAGGACAAGAAGCAATGGGTGGAAACTAATCAAGGAGAGAAGCAACTTAGAACTAAGGAGAAATTTCCTGAGAGTTAGAACAATTAATCAGTGGAACAACTTGCCTCCAGAAGTTGTGAATGCTCCAATATTGGAAGTTTTTAAGAAGTTTTTAAGAAGATGTTGGATAGACATTTGTCTGAAATGGTGTAGGGTTTGCCTGAGTAGGAGGTTGGACTAGTAGACCTCCAAGGTCCCTTTTAACTCTATTATTCTATTCTATTCTATTCTATTCTATTCTATTCTATTCTATTCTATTCTATTCTATTCTATTCTATTCTATTCTATTCTATTCTATTCTATTCTAACATCTCTCCCAGCTTTTGAGAAATTTCCTAGTTCCTAAAGAATTGGCCAAGTCCATTTCGCCGAAAATATATCAGTGTTGTCACGTAGCTCAAGTAAATAGGAAGATGCTGGAACTCAGTTCTTGGGAAATCTCAGTTCTTGGGAAATCTTGAGAAATGTAAGGTCCTAAGTTTGAAGTAAAATATCTGGAGTAAATGGCCTAAGATTGAAAAATCTTTGCTTCAGACGCAGGTTTTCTGTTGCTTATCAGAATATAGATAACCCTTGATTTATGACCACAATTGAGCTCCAAATTTCTGTTGCTAAGGGAGACAAGTGTTAAATGAGCGTTGCCTCATTTTACGACCTTTCTTACCACAGTTGTTAAGTGAATCACTGCAGTTGTTAAGTTAGTAACATGGTTGCTAAGGGAATCCGGCTTCCCCGTTGACTTTGCTTGTTGGAAGGTCGCAAAAGGAGATCACATGACACTGGCATACTGCAACCGTCATAAATCTGAGTCAGTTGTCAAACATCTCAGTGTAAATCATGTGACCATGGGGATGCTGCAACAGTCATAATAAATGAAAAATGGTCCCAAGTTACTTTTTTCAGTGGTGTTGCAACTTTGAACAGTCACTAAGAGGACTGCTGTAAGCCGAGGACTACCTGTATAATGCAGTTCACATAAATCTGGGCATGTACTGGTAGTCCTTATGACCACAATTGAGCCCAAAATTTATCTCGTTAAGTAAGACATTGATTAAGTCACTAAATGAAGAATTGTAAGTCGAGGACGAGCTGTAGCAAATAACGGAAAAGACAAGAGGGGAAAGAAACAAGTATTTCCACTTATTTTTAGAAAGAGTGGCTCCACCTCTTGTTTGCTTCAGCCCTCTCCATTAGTATTTCTCAAAATATTACTGAAGGAATATTCTTGCATCCAGAAAATATAGTTGCCTTCCCGGTAGACTTAGGCTCTCTGCTGGTGTGAGTCATCTATGAAATCTTGCATTAATCTTGCAATTTTTCCACTTGACTTGACCAAAATGAAACTCTTTCGGGCTAACAATGGAGCTTTCTACTGTTTTAGGTGCAGAATTTAGTCATTGCTGGTCACTGCGGAAGATCTGTTAATGCGGGACTCGTATTTGACTGAAAAATGAGGCCCATTTCGTCCTAATGGTTGTATCTCTTCTGTTTTCCTGCAGAACATGGCCAGTGTCTCCTCCTTTGGCAAGTACACCCACGCCATCGTCCGCTGCATTCCTTCCTCCTTTGCCACAGCGGAGACCACAGCGGATGGATCTGACAGCGGGGCTGATCCGGTGGATCTAGCCAAGGCTCACCGACAGTACGGGGTCTATACTGGCATACTGCGGCAGAAGCTAGGGCTGCAAGTCATTGAACTGGCGGCAGACGAGGGCTTCCCCTATGCCACACTGGTGGGGGATCTGGCAGTCATCCAGGGAGATACTGTGCTCCTCACTCGGCCATGGATGCCCACGCGGCGAGACGAGGTAACGTTTATATATGGCTAATATCAAATTTAAATCTGTAAAGGATGTTGGTTCTCTTGCAGATACATTGCTGAGGGGGAAGTTTTTCTTTGAGAATGCATTTGCTTTCTCAATGGCTTGGAGGCTGTTGTGAAGTGTCATTAGCAACCAGACAAAAAGTCTTGTACAAATTTGTTTGGGAGTATAAATGTTTCACTTAGGTTTATGAAGCAGGCATTCGGTCAGGTTCTACTTACCTTTACTACCAGTTTGCAATGGGGCTGCGCGCATGCACAGAAGCTTCCTGATGACGTCCGGGTCAGTGGGCGGAGCCTCCTGCCGCTTTTACTACCGGTTCTTACAAACCAGTCCGAACCGGGGGGGCAACCCACCACTGCATTCGGTAACCTCTTGCCCGTGGAAGGTTTCATATTTTTTTTTTTTGTATATAATTTCTATGAAGATTTGGATTGCAATAGTAAAAACCGATACAAACGAAACTTAAATAAAGAGAAGAGATTAGAAAGAAGAAAAAGGGCAAGAAAAAAAGAATAGAATAGAATAGAATAGAATAGAATAGAATAGAATAGAATAGAATAGAATAGAATAGAATAGAATAGAATAGAATAGAATAGAATAGAATTCTTTACTGGCCAAGTGTGATTGGACACACAAGAAATTTGTCTCTGGTGCATAAACTCTCACTGTACATAAAATCTATAAGTGATAAGTCATGATCATAGTAATCATAAAAATACATTCGTCATAAATCATAAGATACAACACTTAGTGATAGTCATAGGATACTAAATAAGCAATCAACATAAATCATGCTAGGAAAGTGCGCAGGAGGTGGGGCACATGCAGGGGAGCGCGTGTGCATGCGTTGGGGTGGGCCGTGTGCATGGGGGCGGGGCATGTACGGGGGCACACGCGCAAGCATGGAGACGCATGCATAGGGGGCATTTGCGCATTGAATTTTGGGGGGTCTGGGTTTCGGTGCGCACACATGTGCGCTTTGGGCACTCATTCCAGAAAAAGTTAGCCATCACTGCCCTATAGCGGCGTTTTGAGGGTAGAAGTTGAGACAATTTATGTCCAGGATGTGAGGGGTCTGTAGATATTTCCACAGTCCTCTTTTTGACTTGTGCAGTATACAGGTCCTCAATGGAAAGCAGGTTGGTAGCAATATATAGTATATTTTGAATATAAATTAAAGAAGTGACTTTCAGGCTTTATTACAGGTACAGAATTTTCAGTAACTCATCATTTTCATTAGGTTAGAAATAAGATTTCATGGTTAAGTTTATAAACTCTTCATAAAGCTTGTAAACTTCCTAAAGTTAGAAACAGATATCTCTTCATCTCACATCCCATCCTTTATCGATAAGCATAAAACGTCAACTTTTAAAGTATTTAAAGTATAGTTAAATTTACTTTAAATTATTTTAACCTTGATCAAATAAACCAACTTTATACTCTTTCCTTCTAACAATTTTAACCTTTAGTTCATGCTAATATTGTCGTAGAAACCAGCAAGGTTTTGTTCTTGAAAAACCTCACAGCTGGATAATTCGTGGTTGCTAAACTTAGGAACACAGGGGAAAAAAATGTGTCAGCAAAACTAAGACCTGATTTAACCTATTAAATTATCTCAACTATTTTTTTTTTATTTGTAGCAAACTTTGTTTTTGTTTTGTTTTTTGTTTTTTAAATCAAAGTAAGCAAACACCAGCAAAAGAACTGCAGTGCATATTTTGCAAAGTTGCTTTTACCGATGTTGCCTTTTTAATATTTCCCCTAAGAAATTGCTGTCACATCCATGCAAGCAATTTGTGTTTTTTTTTTTCATCTCAGGAGAGATGGAGATAAGCACCTCTGATTTAATTGTTTTTCAGTTCGCCTCCATGGTGAGCAAATGTATCTGTACTCGGGCTTACCTGTTGTGAAAAGAACCATCACACCTGCTTAAGGCTCTTTCATGGGTTTTCCTTGACCCTGTAGTTTAAGGGATCTTATAAGACAAGTTGTATATAGAAAATGTCTTGCAGGTCCTCAATGATGCATATAGTCAACTGATGTACAGTGTGAATTGTGTTACTGGTGTTACTAGCAAAATGATCCCTAATAGGCTGGGACAAGTTTTACTACTGTAGTAACTTACAGTAGACTCACTGGAGAAGAGCCTGATGCAGGGAACGATTGAGGGCAAAAGAAGAAGGGGATGACAGAGAATGAGGTGGCTGGATGGAGTCACTGAAGCAGTCGGCGTGAGCTTAAATGGACTCCAGAGGATGGTAGAGGACAGGAAGGCCTGGAGGAACGTTGTCCATGGGGTCGCAATGGGTCGGACACGACTTCGCAACTAACAACAACAACAAACTTACTACAGTACTAAAACTTGTTCCAGCCTATCAGGGATCGTTTTGCTAGTAAGCTCTATTGAGGTACAGGTAGTCCTTGACTTACGACCACAATTGAGCTCAACATTTCTGTTGTTAAGCGAGACATTTGTTAAGTGAATTTTGCCCCAATTTATCACTTTTCTTTAAATGAATGGCTGTAGTTGTTAAATTAGTAACCCGGTTGTTATGTGAATCTGGCTTCCTCATTGACTTTGCTTGTCCGAAGGTCGCAAAAGGAGATCACCTAGCCCTGTGGGACACTGCAACCGTCATAAATATGAATCCGTTGCCAAGAGTCTGGATGTTGATCACGTGACCACGGGGATGCTGCAACGGTCCTAAGTGTGAAAAACAGTGATAAGTCACTTTTTTCAGGGTTGTTGTAACTCCGAACGGTCACTAAATGAACTGTTGTAAGCTGAGGACTCCCTGTAGTCAGGAGCCACTGCGATAGAGCGGTGATGAAAGCATTTATTCTGTTGCCTTATTCTCGTAGAGTTCTGCTTTTACAGGAAGACAGTGTTTAGTGTGGGGGGGTTTCTCCATTGTGTGCCCTCCAAATGTTTCAGACAAGATAGAAAAATCTCATTGAAATCAAGCTGAGCTCCTGGTGGTTTCATGGGCATCCCATCTGGTTCACTTGGCATCCACAGACGAGCATCCTGCCTTTGCTTTCTTCCCCATTTAGAATAGAATAGAATAACAGAGTTGGAAGGGACCTTGGAGGTCTTCTAGTCCAACCCCGTGCTTAGGCAGGAAACGCTATATCATTTCAGACAAATGGTTATCCAATCTCTTCTTAAAAACCTCCAGTGTTGGAGCATTTACAACTTCTGGAGGCAAGTTGTTCCACTGGTTTTTTTGTTCTAACTGTCAGGAAATTTCTCCTTATTTCTAAATTGGTTCTCTCCTTGATTAGTTTCCATCCATTGCTTCTTGTCCTACCCTCAGGTGCTTTGGAGAATAGCTTGACTCCCTCTTCTTTGTGGCAGCCCCTGAGATATTGGAACACTGCTATCATGTCTCACCTAGTCCTTCTTTTCATTAAACTAGACATACCCAGTTCCAGCAACCGTTCTTCATATGTTTTAGCCTCCAGTCTCCTAATCAATGTTGTTGCTCTTCTCTGCACTCTTTCTAGAATCCTGGCATTCTTTGCTTGCCTTCCACAAAATTTCAGAGCCATCCTTGCTTAGCTTTCTGAGTACCCGAGTAGGAGAAGTGTGATAGTCGGGAGGACCTCTCTTGTACAGCATATTTCACACTTTATACCATGTGAATGCACCTACACGCCTTTCCTGTTCCTTCGTATGTTTCTTGCTCCCCGAAGGGAAGCTGTGCAATTGGGCAACATTTCTTATATTCTGATTCAGGGGTAGAACAGACGAGGGTAGTGGTACTGCCAACTCGGTGGATGCTTTAGGTGGGCATCTTACCGGAGGTTTTCAAAAATAGATTGGACAGCCATTTGACTTAGAATGGGGGGCGTTTGACCAGGGGGGTGTTTGCACAGGTTTGCCTGGTGCGCCAGTTGCGCCCCTATTTGGACCGAGATGCCCAACGCACAGTTACTCATGCGCTAGTCACCTCCCGTATTGACTACTGCAATGCTCTCTACTTGGGGCTGCTGTTGAAGACCACTCGGAGGCTTCAGCTGGTACATAATGCGGCCATGCGGGTTGTGATGGGAGGGTCCTGATACTCCCATGTTATACCTCTCCTGCGCGACTTGCATTGGTTGCCGGTTGCCCTCCGGGTGAGATTCAAGGTACTGGTGATGATCTATAAAGCCCTACATGGCTTAGGCCCAGTATATTTGTCGGACCATCTGCAACCAGCAACAGCTTCCGATCGCCCGGTGCATTCTCACAGGGAGGGCCTACTCAGGGTGCCGTCGGCTAGACAATGTCGGCTGGCGGCCCCCAGAGGTAGAGCTTTCTCTGTGGGCACACCCACCCTTTGGAATCAACTCCCCCTGGGGCTCCGGTTGGCCCCTGACCTTTGCACATTCCGCCACGAACTGAAGACATGGCTGTTTAAATTGCCCAGCCTGGACTGATGGGGTTTGATTATTTTAATAAGTTTTAACATACATTTAATTTGTATTTTAATATGTTTTTATCTGGTTTGATTTTAATTGTTGTGAGCCGCCCTGAGTCCTATGGAGATAGGGCGGCCTACAAATCAAATTAAATAAATAAAACAAATAAATAAACTTAGACTTAGAATAACTGTATTGTCACTTTGAATGTACACTAACCGGCATACATTAAAATGGAATTTCGCTGCATACGGCTCTCAAAGGGTCTCCACCCCTAATAACACTGAAGGGACATAATAATAATAAAATAGATAGAATTAGTGGGACATAATAGTAGAGTCAGAAGAATTGGTTTGACTTGCTGTTTTGTTTCTGTAAGAATTGCTTTGCTAAGAATTGGAATTGCCTCTGCCATTTGCTTCTAATATCTTCTGCTATCTTGTTTTTCGTACAACTCCGTGCCTGGTGGATATCTCAAGAAGCGGGGTATATCATGGTTTGGCAGTGTTACATCAGGCAAATACCTGTGTTGCTAAGCACCCAGCCCCTCTGTTCCTTGCTGCATTGTTAAAGGAAAGCATGGGCCAAGGGGCCAGAATTGGGTACTAAGCTGATGCCTCTGAAGGTATAAAAGGACGCCATACCTTCCCCAAGGTGTGGCCTTTCACTGCATGCTCTTTGTCTGTATGTTGTGGTATGGTCTACCCAGCTCTTCTTTGTACAAATAAAAGCTGATATTTTTTCCAAGCCTCTTCTTGGGTCTCTCTCTTTGGCATTTTGGTGACCCAAGTACATTTTGGGACCTTACCAGTGGTGGGTTGCTCCCGGTTCGGCCCGGTTTGGCCGAGCCGGTAGCGGTGACTCTATTACGTCACCGAACCGGTTCTCTTTCTTCAGGAGCTGGGCCCTCCTGCCCGCCCTCGCGTTGTTCCGACCTTATATTTCTTCTTTTTTCGCCCAGCTGAGAGGTGTGGCAGAGCGGATTGCCGCACCTCAGCTGGGCAGATTTGCAACGCGCTTGCGCAAAGCAAAGCGTGCGACCAAAGAGGTGATTGCACGCGAAGTGCGCGCACAAAGAGAACCAGTAGTAAAGCCGGTTAAAACCCACCCCTGGACCTTACAATACACCTCATAAACATGACAAAATAAATAAATACAAAATAAACGCATATACCCCCATGACATAGTGAAACAACATTGGGATGGTATAAGGCTCCTGCCTTGAGCGTGGGGTTGAACTAGAAGACCTTCGAGGTCTCTTTCAGCCCTATGATTCTATGGTTTAGTCTACTCCAAGGATATTACCGAGGATTGTTGGTATGTGTGCGTGTGTTTTACCAACCAGTGTAACCACTGATAATTTTATCCTACTAGTTTGGCCTTTGAGAGATGTAGGCTGGAAATCTGGAGAGAACCACCTTGGAGAAGGTTGAACTAGCTGACGGTGTTAGTAGAAGGTCCCATCTGTTCTGCTGCAGGAGACTCTGGGATTAATTGCACCCTTGTGTTTCTACAGTGCAGTTTGGTTGCCTTGGCAATTGGGATCCTGTCTCACCCTCCCTTCCCGGCCCATCCTCCTCCTCCTCCTCCAGTGTCGCTTATAGGTGTCTGCTGATGCCCAACCCACCAAGATACATCTCACAAGTTCCGTATCTTCCTTGTCTCTTAAAGCTGAGGGCCACAGAGGAGTGGATTTGGTCTGAAAGGAAAAGGAATTTCTTTTTACAGCTGTAGATACATAGTGGGAAACCTTAATACCATTTTCTCCTTCAGTAGAAGCTCTGTGTGAAGAGCTCCGAAGCGGGCACCACTTCATACGAGAAACATGATTGCTTGTAAACATTCCGCTTCCTTTTGTTCTCTAAATGGCTTTTTAGGTTGAACAGCCCTAACCAGGCACAGAATAAAATGCCTTTAAAAGGCCTCCGGACCCCAGGGGAAGCAGTTTTCGCCCTCCTGAAGGCTTGAGGAAAGCCTCTGGAGCCTGGGGAGGGTGAAAAACACCCTCTCCCTTGCCGTGGTGCAGGCGCCTGACTAGACCACGCCTACCATGGCCACACCCACCCAGCAATGGGGCAGCGAACCCGTTGCTAAAGGATCTGAAGCCCACCCCTGGCTTCATCCCCCTCCCCCCCCACTATCTCCACCCTTTCTATTTCCTAAAACTGCTTATTTATTGTTTATTTATTTATTTATTGGTTCGATTTATATGCCGCCCTTCTCCGGAGACTCAGGGCGGCTTACAATGCGTTAAGCAATAGCCTTCATACTTTTGTATATACCTGCTTAGTAGGGCTTTCGGCCCCCCCTAAGCGGTGTTCTTTTTTATACAAAGTCAGCTTATTGCCCCCACAATCCGGGTCCTCATTTTACCTACCTCAAAAGGATGGAAGGCTGAGTCAACCTTGAGCCTGGTGAGATTTGAACTCGCAGTAATTGCAGGCAGCTGGCAGCTAAGTGCTACTTAACAGCACTTTAGTCTGCTGCACCACCAAGGCTCTATATTATATTACATTTATGTACAGTTACTTATGTTACATTTCAGGAAAGAAATTGGGATACTTGGTTGGATACTTCCTTGGATATTTTGATTTGATTTGATTTATTATTTATGGTACTATTTCTGTAGCTGCCCATCTCAACCAATGGCTGTGGTTGGCTTAGGGTTCCAAAAAACCCATAAAAAACAATTTAAAACCACAAGAACATTTAAAACAATGAAAAACATCCGAAATAATGCAAGCAGCCAAGAGAATTAACTAGCAAATAGTAAAGCCAAGAAATGGGACTTCAGGTACCCAGCCAAGTTATTTTTTTAAAGCTTTGCAAAAGGCCAGCAGGGTTGAGGATTTGCAGCTTTTCCTTTTACATTTTGGTTTAAGATTCATTTAATCGTTACACAACCTTAAAAGCAGCGATATGCCCAGAGGAATGCCAGCTGCTGGATCAATGCCCATAATCATTGCGTAGAGTGTGGTGCCCCTCCCGCAAAGCAGGGAAATGGGTTTAAGTGCAGTATGGTTGGACCAATGAAGATGCTTTTCCTCCATCCCAGATTTCACAAATCTAGTTTCCCAGATTGCATATGTAGAATTGCTTGAAAAATGCATGTGTGTCATGTCTGGGTCTACATTGGATATACTTACAGAGAACTTATTATCCTTTTGGGTAGTAGGTCCCAGAGTTGATTTATTCTTTTGGGGGATATCTTTAATTTTGTTACTGATTTTTTTTTTGCATTTCTGTCTGCCGTGATCAATAGATTCTCAATTAAGCATAAGTATAATTTTATTTCTATACCACCCTTCTCCTGAAAGACTCAGGGCGGTGTACAGCCTATTTAAAAATACAAGACAAACATCAATTAAAAATTTAAAATTATTAAATAAATTCGGCTCAATTTAAAACCCCAGAAATTTAAAATACCCCAATTTAAAATTATCATGTTGATAGCCCGGCCAGGGTCTTCAGTGCACAGCGAAATGCAACTCGCGCAGGAGGGGTGTCACATGGGCACAACGAGTTGCGCCCATAACCACCCGCGCGGCCGCATTCTGGACCAGTTGGAGCCTCCGAGTGCTCTTCAAGGGGAGCCCCATGTAGTGGGTCTGTATTGGAGATCCAAAATGCCTGGATGTTTACAACTGCGTGATCGAAACCCCACCTCCACATTGATGTATACACAAAAGGAGGCTGGGCTTTGATCACACCGTTGTGAACCCCATCTTGATTTTTTGCAAATGGCAATAAATGTGTCCCGTTTGCTGAGCGCTCGAAGAAGTGGGAGGGGATGACGACACACAACTATCAGAACTTGGAATCTGGGCTCAAAGTACCCCCCAAGTAGGTCTGTTGGAACTTCAAAGGACTGTAAGTCAAGGACTATATGTATAGCAGTGCTTCTCAGCCCTTGGCAACTTGAATATGTGTGGACTTCGACTCCCAGAATTCCCCAGCCAGCCCCAGCTAGCCGTGCTGGTTGTGGAATTCTGGGAGTTGAAGTCCACACATGTTAAGTTGCCAAGTGTTGTGGCCCGCCAGCAGCATGTGTGGATTGTTGCTGATCCCGACGACAAGGAGGCTGGTGTGGTGCTGTGCCAGCAGCCTGTGCAGCCGGTGCTTGAGTTGGACAGCGAGGAGCCTGAAGAAGATGTGGTGCCAGAGGCAGGGATTCAGTCAGGGCCTTCAGAACCTCCAGAGGCTCCTTTAAGTGAAGAGGATGAAGAGGAGGAGCCTCTTCTCAATGCACGGGCATGCAGAGCTGCCAAAAGGCAGGAGTGGTTCCTCAGGAGGAGGTCTCCTCAAGAGTAAGCCTTGGGGCTAATTGGCCACGCCCTTAGCCTATTTAAGAAAGAACGCAGCTTGTAACAAGCTGCAGGAAACAACTTTAGTTCGCTAATCATTGCGTTGGGATGTCTCTGCAACCTTGCTTCTGGGCTTTCTGCCAACTCCAGTAAGACTCTGACTAGCTTAACTGTGGAATTCTGGCAGGCTGTTAAGAACACTTATTAACAGCTGGCATTTGCTAAAACTGCGTTATTTGAGTAAACTAAGTTTTGTTCAGAGTTTGTGTGTGCTGTGTTCTTTGGGATCCGTAGCTGGAGCAGAACACCAAGCCTGAGAAATAGGAATCGTGGGAGTGTTTGTAGAGCCAGAATGGTAGGGCCCAACTTATTGTGGGTCCAGGCTTCCATTCTGGGTCCCTTGCAACTCTGGAAAGGTGTGTGTGTGTTTTAAAACAAACACTCATTTTAAAATATTCTTTGAAAACTGAAATTTCCTGAACTGTTAAGCATAACGGGTTGAAACAAAAGGAAAGCCACGTTTGCAGCAAAGGAAACTCACTGATGTTGTCAAAAGCAGAAGCGCACCCGATCCATGAAAATTAAATTAAAAAGTGCTTATGTGGGGGAGAAAGAGATGAGTCATTGATAAAATTAGAACAGCCCCGGCATCTCTGTGGCATGAAGATGCAACAAAAGAATAATGGATCGAGTTAAAGGTCATTCATGTGATCACATTATTTTTTCTTCTTAGAGGCGGATTGGAACTTCCAAGTTCATGCACTGTATATATCTATATATAGAGAAGGGCTTAGAAAAACAGCATTGAAAAATCACACAAGATTCTAGCATTCTTGCCTTATTCAGGGACGAGATTCGGTCTGGAATGGGATATTATTTGGAAGGGAGGGAGAAAAGCGTCTTCTCCGTCAATGGTTTGAATCACCAGTAGGCTGTTTCATCAGAAAGGCTATCAGTAGGACAGGGATGTCAAACTTGATTTCATTGAGGGCCGCATCAGGGTTGTATTTGATCTCAGGGGGCTGGGGTGGGCGTGGCCAGGGTGGGTGTGGCCATCTTGACAGCACTCGTGTCGGGGGTGCCTGTGGCAGCCCGAGCGCTCTGCCAGCGAAAACGGGCTCCCGAGCTCCGTTTTCAGCTGCGACAGCCTCCTGCAACCCTCTGGCAGTGAAAACTCGGCCCTCCCGAGCTCTGTTTTCACTGGCAGAGGCACCGCGAGCTGGTCCTTCGCTGTTTCCATGGCGGCCCCATGGGCCAGATCTAAGCACCTGTGGGACTTGAGTTTGACACCCATGCATTAGGAATTCTGGGGAGAGAACAGGAGAGAATATGGTCCATTCTTCCTTTCTTTTGAGGCTGTCTCAACATCTCCAGAAAACGTATGGTCATAAAAGGCCATTTGCTTTTACTTTCAGAGCACTAACTGATGCTTTAGCAAACTGACTGACAACTGCACTTTTATGAAGGAGTAGCAACCGCAGGGGTTAAAATATGTAGGGATAAGTGGACCGTTTGAGGTGTCTTCCTTCTCTCTTTATTCAACTCTGCATAATATATTCTCTGAAGTGCCCAGTTCACTTTCATTATTTATATCATTTAGGGTTGGGTTATGAAAACATTCCAGCCCTTACGTAACTTCTAGGCCCGTGAATAAAAGTTGTATGTTTTCTCCAATATGGAAATATGAAGAACCGGTTTGGTCTAGTGGTTAAAGCACGAGGCTAGAAAGCAGATGACCGTGAGTTCAACTCCCGCCTTAGCTGTGAAAACCAGCTGGGTGACCTTGGGCCAGTCACCTTCTCTCAGCCCAATTCACCTCACAGGTGGGGAACATGGGAGGAGGAAGGAGCAATGGATATGCTTGCTGTCTTGAGTTCTTTATAAAAGAGGTGGGATAATATAAATGGAAATTTTTTTTAAAAAAAATGGAAAGTTCCACCTTTCTTGGAAAGTACTGTTTCTTCAATATGTGGAGAACACATCTGGGGAAGCAATGGCCTTCCAAATGTTGTTCAGTACTAATTCCTCTGTGTCACGGTCAGCATGGCTGATGGCAAAGAATAATGAGAGTTGTAGTTCAGTCAGATCTGGAGGACTACAAATTCCTCATTCCTGTCCTAACCCTTTTCTCTTCTTCATCCTCCGGATGGAAATAAACAATATACAACGGCATTAATTCCTTTCCATTCTCTCTTGTCTCATTTGTTCCCTATTGTCCTTCAGGTTATTCTATATGAGTGATGTACGCTTTGTAGGAATGTTAAAATGTAGTATCTTTGGGATGGTGATTACTGATTCTTCGCTTGTACCCTTATCTTCCTGCTACGGTATCAACAAACATAATACAGGTAGTCCTCGACTTGCAACAGTTCATTTAGTGACCGTTCGAAGTTACAACATCACTGAGAAAAGTGATTTATGTCCGTCTTTCACATTTAACGACCTTTTCAGCATCCCCATGGTCATGTGATCAAAATTCAGACACTTGGCAATTGATGATGGTCATAGCGTCCTGGGATCATTTGATCACCTTTTGCGACTATCCGACAAGCAAAGTCAATGGAGAAGCCAGATTCATTTAGCAACTGCACAATTGTACAAGTGCAGCGAGGCAAGAAAGGTCATAAAATGGGGCAAAACTCATTTAACAAATGTCTCACTTAGCAACAGAAAGTTTTGGCTCAATTGTGGTCGTAAATCAAGGATTACCTGTAGTGATTGCTGACTTCTAGAAATCTAATAAGGGATGTGGATTCTAATTCAAATTAAATTGGAGCTGAGATACCTGCTAGATCTCTCCACATGGCACAATCCATGTCACGATCTACTTAATGTATAAAAAAAGAACGTGGATGAGGCTCTGTGAGGACAAATTCTTAAATGTGGTGGCTATTTGGGGTATTTTTCCTTGACATAGACTCAGAGGAAGTCTGATTAATAGTAGTATCTGATTAATATAGTATCTGTATGCTACTAAAACTCTTCATTGTTAGTATGCAACCTGTCAAGTTTCGTGGTCGTCTCGAATAAAATGCATTTCAAACAAAATTTTTGAAGAAAAAACTCCTATTTATTGAGCACGACATCCTAACATGACTCCAAACGAAGCCAACACTGACTTCCTGACCCCAAACCTTCCCTTTCTGTTCCCCAATTCTCAGTGTCCCATTGGCCTTCTTCCAAATCACTCTCCCCATATCTAGTACTTCAGCTCCCAGGAATGTCCCCCCTCCCATCTCATCTCCTAGGGGACATTATCTTCAGGGAAAATAAGTAGGTGAGAAGTCAAGCGTCCTCTTGCCAGCTGCCCCCTCTTCTCCTTCTTATGTCAGCACTAGAGTAAATGCAGGTTGAAGTGCTGACACAACCATCAGTTAGCTGAAATGGTACATCATAATATAACAAGTTTTGAATCATAGGACCTCAGATCTGGTAACAGTAAACATACACAAAGAACTCATTACTCCTGTGGAATTGACATTTTGAGGATCTTCAGACCAATTGCATTGACATAGTTGTGGCTGCCACTGTCAGCCATGGTCATATTATTGGGGTCTATGACAATTCGCCACCGCCAACTCGCTACAACCAACTCACCACGGCCAACTTGCCACCGCCAACTCACCACAGCCAATGCCATGGGACAATTGCAGGACAAGAGTTAGACTAATATCAAAGAAATGGTGGAATAGAATCATTAAAGAAAGAATACAAAAGGAGGGACAGAATGAAATGTGAATGACAAAAATTTAAATATTTTTAAATTTATTTAAAATATTGGGAAGACGACTAGGGCGGATTGGGGGGGAAATCCACCAGGGTCAGAGCCGTGCCCGGCACAGGGTAACGATTCGGGGGGCACCGGACGAGGGATTGGGAAAGGGATGGGGGACGATATCTATGAGGGCTGTACCATCGGCACGGTGAATGGGAGGGGCAGATATGGCGGGAGCTGGGGACCACATCAGGTGCTGGGGGCTCGCACTTGCTGTCTGAGAGCAATTGCTTGCCCCGGTCCCCAAGGCTCTGCTCGGATACGAGGTGGCTTAGATACTCAGGAGCTGGGCCTTCGGCTGATGCTGTGCAATGCCAGGTCCGTGGTCAATAAGGCCCCCCTCATCCACGATCTTATACAAGAGGGAGGAGCGGACCTGGCGGGTATTACGGAGACCTGGTTGGGCCCGGAGGGTGGCGTCCCTCTGGTTGAAATGTGCCCACCAGGCTTCAGAGCATTCCATCAGCCGAGGGCTCAGGGGAGGGGCGGGGGGGGTGGCGGTTATTATTAACGAGGATCTGGGTCCGAGGGAGACCACTGTGCCTCAGATAGCCGGATGTGAGTCCCTCCTTGTGAGGTGGGGCCGTGGGGTTCAGATGGGCTTGTTGCTTACGTACCTGGCTCCCTGCCGCGTGGCAACAGCCCTACCTGAGCTACTCGACGTGATAGCCACGGTGGCAGTAGATACACCCAGGCTTTTAGTCATGGGTGATTTCAACTTGCCATCCGTCGGTGAAACGTCTGAGGTGGCTCGGGAGTTCATGGCTTCCATGACGGCCATGGACCTGACCCAGTTAGTTCATGGCCCTACTCACAGGGGAGGTCACACTCTGGATCTGATTTTTGTCTCTGGCCAGTGGTTGAGTGGTCTTGTTATAGGGGATATAGACATGGAACCCTTGTCATGGTCTGACCACTCACTCCTTCGCCTAGATCTTCGAACCGCGACCCCTCGCCGCAGGGAGGCGGATCCAATTAGATGGATCCGCCCCAGGCGCCTGATGGATCCTGATAGGTTCCAGACGGAGCTTGGGCCATTTCCTGAGGATCTAGCACATGACTCGGCCGAGGACCTGGTAGCCGCCTGGGATCGGGCGGCTGGTGGGGCCTTGGACCGAGTTGTGCCTTTGCGGCCTCTGACCCGATGCCGATCCCGTGCGGCTCCTTGGTTTACTGAGGAGCTGAGGGAAATGAAGCGCCGGAAAAGACGCCTGGAGAGCGGTTGGAGGGCCAGTCTCGCTGAATCTGATCGAACACTGGTAAGGTCGCATATTAAGGCCTACCTAGTGGCGATAGAGACGGCAAAGTCTAACTACTTTTCCGCCTCTATTGCGTCATCAGGGAATCGTCCGGCCGCCCTGTTTAGGGTGACCTGCGCCCTGCTCCATCCGGGAGTGCGGGAGGATCCCTTAGAAGGCAGGGCGGAGGATTTCGGACAATACCTGTATGACAAAATCGCCCAGATCCGGGGGGATTTGGACTCTGACTGGGTAGATCAGGGCAGGGTGACGAGGAATAGTCTTGAGAATGTTATCTGGGAGGAGTTTGATGCTGTGACTCCTGATGATGTGGACAGGATTTTGGGGAGACTTAGTGCGGCCACATGTTTACTGGACCCGTGTCCCTCCTGGTTGGTACTGGCTTCCCGGGAGGTTACACGAGGCTGGCTTCAGGGTGTTATCAACGCTTCGTTGAGTGAGGGTTACTTCCCCACCGCCTTGAAAGAGGCGGTGGTGAGGCCTCTCCTCAAGGAGCCGTCCCTGGATCCGGCAATATTGGCCAACTATCGTCCTGTCTCCAACCTTCGCTTTATGGCGAAGGTTGTTGAGAGTGTGGTCGCACGACAGTTTCCGCAATTCCTGGAGGAAACATCTTATCTAGATCCGTTCCAGTCGGGTTTCAGGTCTGGGCACAGCACAGAAACGGCATTGGTCGCGTTGGTTGATGATCTCTGGAGGGCTCGGGACAGGGGTTGTTCCTCTGTTCTGGTCCTGTTAGACCTCTCAGCGGCTTTTGATACCATCGACCATGGTATCATGTTGCACCGGCTGGAAGAGTTGGGGGTGGGAGGCACCGTGTTGCGGTGGTTCTCCTCCTTTCTCTCCGACCGGTCGCAGTTTGTGTTGGCAGGGGGGCAGAGGTCGACCTCGAGGCCTCTCATTTGTGGAGTGCCGCAGGGATCGGTCCTCTCGCCTCTCCTGTTCAACATTTATGTGAAGCCGCTGGGTGAGATCATCCGTGGCTTTGGGGTGAGATACCACCAGTACGCTGATGACACCCAGCTGTACATCTCCACCCCAGGCCACCCCAACGATGCCCTTGAAGTGATGTCCCAGTGCCTGGAGGCTGTACGGATCTGGATGGGGAGGAACAGGCTCAGGCTCAACCCTTCCAAGACTGAGTGGCTGTGGCTTCCGGCATCCCGATATAGTCAGTTGACTCCATCACTGATTATTGGGGGCGAGTCATTGGCCCCCACAGAGAGGGCTCGCAATCTGGGAGTCCTCCTGGATATGCAGCTGTCCTTGGAGGAACATCTGACGGCTGTAACCAGGGGGACCTTTTGTCAGGTTCGCCTGATTCGCCAGTTGCGGCCCTTTCTTGATCGGGATTCCCTGTGCACAGTCACTCACGCCCTCGTCACCTCTCGCCTTGACTATTGCAATGCTCTCTACATGGGGCTCCCCTTGAGGAGCACCCGGAGGCTCCAGCTGGTCCAGAACGCAGCAGCGCGGGTAGTGACGGGAGCAGCATGGCGCTCCCATGTAACACCGCTCCTGCGCGAGCTGCACTGGCTCCCAGTTGTCTTCCGGGTGCGCTTCAAGGTGTTGGTTATCACCTTTAAAGCGCTCCATGGCATAGGGCCTAGCTATCTTCGAGACCGCCTGCTGCTACCAACGACCTCCCATCGACCCGTGCGCTCCCACAGAGAGGGCCTCCTCGGGGTGCCATCAGCCAGACAATGTAAGCTGGTGACCCCCAGGGGGAGAGCCTTCTCTGTGGGGGCACCTACCCTCTGGAATCAGCTCCCCCCAGAGATACGGAGAATCCAAGACCTCAGTGCCTTCCGTCGCGCCCTTAAAACCCATTTATTTAAACAAGCCGGGCTGGCTTAAGATGAAATTTTTAACTGTTTTTTAAATGTTTTAAACGTTTTTAATTGGTAATGAGTTTTAATTGGGCCAAATTTATATATCTTTTAATTGTTTTTAATATTTGTTCTGCATGTTTTTTAATCTGGCTGTACACCGCCCTGAGTCCTCAGGGAGAAGGGCGGTATAGAAATCCAATATAAAATAAAATAAAATAAAAAATAAAATAATTAAATAGAATTGTTAAAATTGTCTCATGGTGAGTTGTCCTACAGCAAGTTGGCCGTGGTGAGTTATCCCGTGGTGAGTTGGCCATAGCGAATTGGCTGTGGCACGTTGTCCATTCCGCGTTATTATGATTTCTGACACTCCCTGCCAGCTTCCCATGAACAAGTCAATTATAGTTTGCCACTATAATTTTTCCATCATGCTGCACTGTCTTTCTCTCAAGGGATGACCCAATGTTCTGTCCCCCTTCCCCACACAGGCAAACACACAACCAGGCACGCCTGCCAAGATTTTATTAAGCAATCAGACTAGAAACCCTTGCAGATAAGAGTTTTGGCAGTAAACTGCGAAATGCCTGCCAAGTCAGTTTTCACTCACAGTAAGCAAGAGAGAGTTTATCCTCAGTCCAATTCAGTAGCAAAAAGTAATCCACGAACCAAGAGTTCGCCAAGGTCCAATCCAAATATGCACAAGCCAGATTTCAGGTAACGCGATGTGACTCTCAGGTTTTTAACTTTGACCGTCACAAAGCCTGAAGAGCAATCACACCCACTTTTATTCCTTGTGGGGTGTGGTTCAGTGACTCAGCTCAATCTCTGGCCCTCCCACGCCTCTTTTGTTGCTCCGCACGCTTCTCCCTCCGACGCTGCCTGGGATCAAGCCAGGATTCATCATCCTCGCTCCCTATCTGTTGTTGTTCCGATATGCTTTCCTCCTGGCATATCCCAGGCTGTTCCTCTTGGCCTTCGGATGGAACCTGAGGCATTGCCAGAGAGGAGGGTCCTGGAGAGGGAGGCCTTATCAGTTCCTCCCCATCACCTTCTGAGTCCTCTGCCTCTGTTAGGACAGGCTCGGGAGTCGGGGTCACAACACCCAATGGGCCTTTGGTTGTCTAGTAATAACTAAGGTGCAAGAAGCCATTTGATGGACACTCTGTTGAATCTTGTCTGAAGAATGAGAAGTTAAAGGTTGAGGTTAAGTGCTCCAGCCATAACAGGTGTCTCTATGTTTCTCCCCTCCTCCCCATTTCCTGTCTGTCATTTTTACAGATCAGCTGTGTCAAAAAGGTCTTGGAGGAGCTAAAACTCCGTGTCGTGGAAGTTACAGATGAGGGAGCCACCCTGGATGGAAGCGATGTGCTCTTTACAGGTGAGTTGGCCCACCATTATTGTGCTCTTTATCCTATAACCGTGATGGTGAACCTATGGCGCATGTGCCAGAGGTGGCACGCAGCACCCTCTCTGTGGGCATGTGAGCCGTTGCCCCAGTTCAGCTCTGCTGTGCTTGCGCGCACGCCTCCCGCTGGCCAGCTGGTCTTCGGGTCTCTGCCGCGCATGCGCGGGGGCAGAACAAGTGGGGGGGGCTGCGCGTGCATGCGGGGGGTCAGGGCGCATGCGTGGGTCGCATGCATGGGGCAAAGCATGAGCAGGGGCCGCGCATTGCATTTTGGGGGTTCGTGCATGCGTGCTTTGGGCACTCAGTCCCGAAAAGATTAGCCATCACTGCCCTATACCATTCCAGACAAATGAGAGCCAGTGATGAAAGATCTGATGATGTTGCAGAGCCCAAAATAGCTTGATATTTTAAAGCAGAACTGAGCAATTATTTCAGATTCAGAAGTTGCCTTTTGTTTTTGGGGAAAAGTTATTCATTATTTGTTCATTCATTCAGTTGATGAGCTTTATTTCATTTCATAGAATGCGGTGAGTCATTCAAATCTGGTAATTTCTGGGATTTCTTGATGTTCTCTGAACTTAACGATTTTCTTCCAGATGTTTCATTACCAGATTTGGTAACACCATCAGTGCAAGGTTAATGAAGCATTTGCAGGAAAACAACCAGAGAACACCAAGGTGCCAGCAGTTTAATCCATAGCTGCATATATATTCTCAACTATTGAAATTTGATAACGTACCGTATTTTTTGGAATATAAGACGCACCTTTCCCACCCCCACCCCAAAGTGGGTGAAAATTTTGGTGCATCTTATAGACTAAATATGGGCGTTCTTGGCCTCCCGAACCCTCTGCACCAGTGGTGGGTTGCCCCCGGTTCACACCGGTAGTAACACCAACGGGAGGCCCCGCCCACTGACCCCGACGTCACCAAAATGCTTCTGCGTGCGGCCCCGCTGCGAACCGGTAGTAAAGGTAAGTAGAACCCACCCCTGCTCTGCGTGTCACAATTTTGCCCTCCCCGGCCCCCAGAAGCACTCTGCAGGCCGAAAATGGGTGCGTTTTTGGTGAAAACGGGTAGTGTGGAGTACTGCAGAGTACTTCCGGGGGGACTGGAAAGTACATGATACGCGGAGGCCAAAAAATATATTTTTTTTGTTTTCCTCCTGTAAATTTAGGTGCGTCTTATAGTCTGGTGTGTCTTATAGTTTGAAAAATATGGTATATGGACAGGGTCTGGCTTGCCTAAGTTTTTTTTTTTTTAAGAGGTAGCTCTTAAATATGTTAAACTGCATTAGTTTTTCTGGGTTTCCTTCCTAAAAAAAGATGGGAACTAACACTATTGAATTTTAATAGTGTAAGAAAGCATTTCAAAGAACACGAAAAAGAGGGCTGGAGGCCACCTGAAACCATGGGGCTGCAAATTAACTCCCCCTACTATTAACAGCTGGGTGACCTTGGGCCAGTCATTTTCTCTCAACCCTAAGAAGGGGGCAATGGCAAACCGCTTCTGAAAATCTTTGCCAAGAAAACTGCAGGGACTGGTCCTAACAGTCTCTAAGAATCAGACGTGATTGAACAGAAGGAAAAAAAATACCACATCAGCAGCATGTTTTAGGAGTGAACTTGTTCAAAAGCAGTCCTCTTCCTTATATAGGACCATCCTACCTGTTAAGACTTTTCTAGTGAAATGTAATGCTTAGTTTTGGTCAGATTTGAGCTGCACAGGTAGTTCTCAACTTACAACGGTGAAAAAAGTGACTTACGGCAGTTTTACAACCCTTTGTAGCATCCCCATCAGTGGTGGAATTCAAATTTTTTTAATACCGGTTCTGTGGGCGTGGCTTGGCGGGCGTGGTGTGGCTTGATGGACGTGGCAGGGGAAGGATACTGCAAAATCTCCATTCCCACCCCACTTCAGGGGAAGGATACTACAAAATCTCCATTCCCACCCCACTCCAGGGGAAGGATACTGCAAAATCACCATTCTCTCCCCACTTCAGGGGAAGGATACTGCAAAATCTCCATTCCTACCCCACTCCAGGGGAAGGATACTGCAAAATCCCCATTCCCACCCCACTCTGGGGCCAGCCAGAGGTGGTATTTGATGGTTCTCCGAACTACTCAAAATTTCCGCTACCAGTTCTCCAGAACCTGTCAGAACCTGCTGAATAGCACCCCCGATCCCCATGATTGTGTGATCAAAATTCAGATGCTTGGCAACTGGTTCACACTTATGACCAATTGCTGTGTCCCAAGGTCATGGGGCAAAACTCAACAAATGTCTCACTTAGCAAGAGAAATTTTGGCCTCAGTTGTGGACATAAGTCGAGGACTACCTGGAGGCTTCTTCAGTCTGGGGAGAGCTTCTTAAGAGCCATTCATCCTGTTCTCCACCTTTCTTTTCTCTTCCACAGGTAGAGAGTTCTTCGTGGGTATTTCCAAATGGACCAATCATAGAGGAGCAGAGATGGTAGCTGATGCTTTTAGAGTGAGTTGACTTTTTTAGAATGGGCCATCCACATAACCCAAAGATATATTTATATATGGATGCTGGTATACCCTGGATACTGTTCTCGGTTTTTCTTCTCCCGTAATCTATATTCTATACTGAATAGTGTCAATTTTGAGAATGTCAGGGGAAAAACCTGATTATGAGTATAGTTGTTCTTAATAACAATTGAACAGACAGCACACCACAAAAGCCTCAATTTTAGGATTCAGAGGTTTATTAGAATTTAAAGCCTAGCAAACATAAACCACTTATATTAATTGCATTGCAATGAGGGTCAATCGGACAAGCAGTCAAAAGGGATGGCTTGAGGCCGATTGGCAATTTCCCCATTATTCAACATTTCATTATATATCTTAAAACCACAAAATCACATGACTTTCAGGATTCTGCCAGTTTGTCCTAGCAACAGGGGTAGTTGTTCATCCCTCCAACCTAAATGCTACAACATGGTTATTTTTCACATGTACTTTTTTTTTCCCCAAGAAGTTTTTGTTTTTATTTCTCATAAACATATTTAAATGTACAATCTTTTATCCATCATTTTTCATTCATCTTATCTTTTAACTTTCATTTTTAGTTGTTTGGGGCTGCTCTTTTACCATTTATCACCCTTTATTTTACCACAACTTTTCCATTTCTCCTCTCCTACTCTTCCTTCCTCCATCTCTTCCTCCTTTCTTCGTTCTTCCTCTCCTTTAAGTGCACACTTCCTCTTTGCCCACAACATTTTGCAAACTAAGCAACTGCCAGTGTTGCAAAGGACCATTTTGAAATACTTAAAGGTCACAAGTTCAGCACCCAGATTAACACTGATTTTATTTCAGACTCTTCAGTCCTTAATATACATGATAGTGCAGGTAAGTAGGCCTTTATTAAAAAACAAAGGTATACATTTAAAAAAAAATCCCTTACAAGAGAATAGCATGATGTAGAAACAATAATGATAGTAAAAACATTATATTATATTATCGGCCAAACAATGTCGACTGGCGGCCCCCAGGGGGAGAGCCTTCTCTGTGGGGGCCCCCGCCATCTGGAACGAGCTCCCCCCGGAGATACGGAGGATCCCGGACCTGCGCGCTTTCCGCCGTGCCATCAAAACATTTCTTTTCCAGCAGGCCGGCCTGGCCTAACCTCTCTTTTAAACTTTTTTAAAATTTTGAAATTCTTCAATTTTAAATTTGTCTTATGAATTTGGGGTGTTTTAAATTTCCGGGCCAATTATTTAATTGCATTTTAATGGTTTTTTAACATTTGTATTATATGTATTTTATTTGGCTGTTCACCACCCTGAGTCCTTCGGGAGTTGGGCGGTATACAAATAATAATAATAATAATAATAATAATAATAATAATAATAATAATAATAATAATAATAATAATAATAATAATAATAATAATAATATCTCAAAGATACCCAAAAGATACTTTCTTGGTTTTTTTCCCCTTGAAAACGTTTCGCTTCTCATCCAAAAAACTTCTTCAGTTCTTGTATGAGAAGTGAAATGTTTTTTTTTAAAAAAAAACACAAGAAACTTCAGTTGCCTTTTGGAAAGCACCTTTGAGACAACCGTGACATACATAACTTTTCCAAACTGGGATTTTTTTCCATTTAAGGAGGAATTTTCTCCTCCCCCCACAAAGAGCTCCTGTGAAGATGCTCGCGGTAGGGGATTCTGAAACATGTTTTAAGCAGCCTTTCTCAACCCAATAACCCATTGCGGAGTTCAGTGCTCTTTAACCCAATCCAGTTAATTGAGAATAATAGGGATGATAGTTCAAAATGGGTGGCAGGCAGGTGGCAAATACCTCACAAGGACTGCAAAACTCAGTGTTTGCTGTTAGCTTTGAATGCTTTAAAATGGAGAACTTCAGGAATACAATCCAGTGTATACAGCTAGACAATGATGATGTCCGTTTCCATCTGTGTTTCCATCCCCCAAAGAACGGGGTTCCCAATTCACCCTCTAGAACACAGCCTTGGTGGCTTAAAGATATGTGGACTTCAACTCCCAGAATTCCCCTCTAGAATAGTGTTTCATAGCAATGGCGGCTTAAGGATGTGTGGACTTCATTTCCCAGAATTCTTTCGCCAGCCATTAGGAAACACTGCTCTAGAACGTCATCCTCATCAGAGATATGCTATATGATTCACATGTGAAGGATTTCTGGTCTGAAACAGATGCTGTGGGTCCAGAGTTCCCTGGAAGTGCTCCAGCCTTACCCAAAGTGATCATCACCTTCATTTAACAACCCCATAATCCTTTGCGGGGTGGAGTCTGGGCAACTGAATGGAGCTAGCAGAGTGTTTTAATGGCCAGATGCCCTTCCTGTCGCCAATGCGGAGTTTTGTTCAGGAGATATATTCTCTATGTGCCCAGATAGAGAAATATCTGCCTCTACCTAGGATTGAACTCGCAGCCTCCTGATTGTGAGGTGACAGCTCCACCTCTAGGCCACCGCACCACTCCAGGCTTACCCAAAGTGATTCATGCTTGAAAGGATTCAACATTTTTGTACTTCTCTAATTCCTATTTCAGAAGTCTGCCCGAACCCACCAGGAAATGTCTGAATTCAGTTGAATTCAGATATCTCACAGGTTTTCAAGGTGGACCATTTGGTGATGGGCATTGAAACCCAATAGTTCTCAGCGGGCCTCAAATTGTGAAGTGTGATTTATATATACTGTTTAAGTGAGGTTAAGGGTAAAATCACGTACTAGATAGGAGGTATGAAAGAGAAGAGATGTTCTGCAGAGGCTCCTGAACCTCTGCAGAAGTTCAAGCAGTGTTCTCTTCCTGCAGGATTTTGCTGTGTCTACCATTCCTGTCTCAGGCACGTTGCATCTCCGCAGCTTCTGCAGCATGGCGGGACCTGACACCGTTGTCATTGGCAGCAGTGAAGTGGCCAAGAAAGCCATGAAGGTAATTCCTGGAACCGCCAAGGTCTTTTCCTTAAAGAGCCTTCAGGTTCGTGGGACGATCCTCTCCTAGGAAAGAACCAGCGGTGGGTTTCAGAAATGCTTACCACCGGTTCGCCGTACGCACACTCGCTTTGGGGACACGTCTTCTGCGCATGCACCCGGCCTCAAAAACGTGGCTAAATAGGACATCTTCACACCGGGGCGGGTGGGCAGGCAGAACTGGTCCGAACTGGCTGAATGTCACCTCTGGAAAGAACCCTTCTTCCATTCATCCCCGTTCCCAAAATGTCCTTGCCCAATAACCATCAATGCTGATAATTGTAGAGGACAAGGAATTTCTTGCAGATAAGTCATCCTCTCTGGAAGAGAAACAGAGCAGGATGGCAGAGAGGTCACTGCTCCGTTTCATGCAGTTTAGGTAGTCCTCGACTTATGACTGGTTGTTGAGCAACCGTTTGAAGTTACCACGGACCAAAAACAAAAGAAGATACAAGCCAGATTCAAAGTTCAGGAGGCCATCCCTATCCCCACAGTCACATGATCACATTTACGGCAAGGGCGCGTACCAAATCCCGTTGCTACTGGTTCGCGCGCGGGGCGCTTCTGCACATGTGCAGAAGCATCTGAGCAGGTGGGTGGAACCTCCCACTGCCACTGCTACTGGTTTGCCCGATCTGGAGTGAACCGGTAGCAATTCACCACTGATTTACGGCTATCTACAGTGTCCTGCAGTCTCAGGATGGTGATTTATGATATTTTTCTGTGTGGAACTGTTGTTCATTTCTAATTTCCGGCCAAAAAAAAAAAAAAGCCCATTGTAGACAGTTTAATGATTGTTCCAAAAATATATATATATGTAAAATCGGGTCAGTCCTGTGATGACCCACTTAACGACTGGCACAACTTATGACCATAAATCCGGGCTCAATTATGGTTGTAAGTTGAGGCCCACCTATAAGCTCCACAGAAAATTCTGTCCAATCTCTGACAGGCAAAGAAAAAAAAATGTTTTTTTGTTTTGTTTTATGGTTTTATTTTCAAAGTTGCGGGCATATTTTCCATCACACAGCAGACACTTTGCTTGTTTCTTGGACACTTTGGAGGTTGGCTAAATAAAGCTCAGTGTGGGTTGCTGCCCACCCAGTAACTAGCATGACTTTCCTAGAATAGCTGTTCCAGTTTCTCAAGCAAAGGCCTGTCAGTGATAATCATCTCCAGCACCCATTAATTCAAGAGATATACTGCCTTTGGACAGGAAGATTTAATTTTGTTTTCACAATTGGTTAGTATTCACAGCCTTGTTCTCCATGAATCTCTCCCTATCGGAGGCTGCTTTGGGTTTTATTGTTTGATTAAAAAAAGAACAGACCAAAGCTTTTTATAAATAATCGTTTCCTAATATCTTGCTGAGGTACATTTTGCAGAATGATCCTGCTTCAAGGGGAGATTGGCTTGTCCTCACAGTCCCGAATTGACCCCTGTTTTGGTTCTTTTACATACAAGTAGTCCTCAACTTATGACCACCACTGACCCCCAAATTTCTGTTGCTAAGCGAGATAGTTGCTAAGTGAGTTTTGCCCCATTTTACCTTTTTTGCTAAGGTGGTTGAGTAAATCACTGCCGTTGTTAAATAGTAACATGGTTGTTAAATGAATCTGGCTGCCCCATTGACTTTGCTTGTCGGAAGTTCGCCAAAGAGGATCACGTGATCCCACGGATGCTGCGACCGTCATAAATATGAGCCAGTCACCAAGCATCCAAATTTTGGTCACGGGACCAAGGGGATGCGGCAACAATTGTAAGTGTGAAAAACGGTCGTAAGTAAGTAAGTCATTTTTTTCAGTGCCGTTGCAACTTCAAACGGTCACTAAATGAACTGTTGTAAGTCAAGGACTACCTGGATCTGATTTAGGAAGGCAGTTTTTTTTAAGTTTCCCTCAGAAAGAAAAAGGAAAGCTGGAAATGAACCAAAGGTGCTTTTTCAAGAGGCAACTGGATTTTCTGGTTTTTCTTTGAAGACGTTTTGCTTCTCATCCAAGAAGCTTCTTCAGCTCTTCTTTGAAGAGAAGCTTTTCTCCTTCAAAGAAGCTTCAAGGAAGCTTTTCTTCTTCAAAAGAAAAACCAGAAAGTCCAGTTGGCTCTTGAAAAAGCACCTTTGGGGCAACCATGACCCGGATGACTGAGAATCTCCAGAGACATTCGGAAATGAACCAGTTCAAGAAAGAGTGGAATGAGGATGGATAGGGGAGACAAAATGAAAATTATCTTTTCGATGCAATCTTGATTAGAGCTGTAGATGAGTTGAGTTCCTCTAACCCCCCACCGCCCATCTCTTTTTTTCTGAAGACCATGGAGCAATTAACTGATCACCACTACGAAACGCTGACAGTTCCTGATGACCCAGCTGCTAATTGTATCTACACTCGTCTGGGCCAGAAGAGTAGCGTCCTTCTGCATCGCAGCACAGAAGAATATCCGAACAGCGTGCAAGTAAGACGAAGGGGAGACTTGGGTCTCATGGAAAGGATGGGGACAGGGGTGGGCTTCATAAATTTTAGCAAGGGGTTCTCTGCCCGATTGCTGGGTGGGCATGGCCATGGTGGGTGTGGCCTAGTAGGCCTCCTGCACCATGGTAGTGGTGGTGGGGGGCATTTTTGCCCTCCCTGGGCTCTGGAAGCTCTCCTTGAACCTCCGGGATGGCGAAAATGGCCTCCCTAGGCTCCGGATGCCCTCTGGAGGGCCCATTTCCGGCCTCCCCAAACTTCCGGTAGGCCCGTTTTTCGCCCTCCCTGAGCCTCCATGCACACCCTGCACTTACCTGCATCCAAAACGGGTCATGTGGGGACTCCTGGGAGGGGAGGGGCGGGGCGGGTGGGGCGGGGCCAACCAGGAGTGGGATTTGGAGGTTCTCCGAACTGCACAGAATCTTAGCTAGAGGTTCTCCCGAATCCCTGCGAACCCCCAGCAGCCCACCTTTGGGTGGGGGGCTTTTGGGAACGCAATGGGTTCTATCTGCAGCATTTGATTGATTGATTATGTGCCATCAACTTGTTTTGAAACTTAATGACCACAGAGGTGGACCTTTTCCAGAACTGTTTGGCCCTTCAGGACTTCCAAAGGTGGACCCATCACCACTGCTGGTCATCCTCTTTCTTTCACTTTTCCCATAATTATCAATTTCTCAACAACAACAACAAAAAATGTACTCAAGGGGAGCTCTATAGACAATCCTCGGCTTGCAACCGTTTGAATTTACAAGAGATCAGCCAAAAGCTACTTATAATCTGGTTCTGAAATTGTAGTGTCTGTCCCCCTGGTCATGTGACTGCGAGTTTAGGACTTTTCGGCTCCTACCCTTGGCTGCACCTGCTTCTCCACCAGGATTCTGCCTCGGTGGGATTCTCCTCTAGCTTTTCTCCTCAGCTGACACACACCCGTTCATTTGCCCTGGCCAGTGGACCATGGCCCCTCTGTCCCACATGCTTCAGCAACAGTGTGGCATTGAATGGGCCATGCCGAAGCGTGTGGGACAGAGGGGCCGTGGCCCACTGGCCAGGGCAAATGAGCGGGGGGGTGTCAGCCAAGGAGAAAAGCTAGAGGAGAATTCCCAAGGCGGAAGCCTAGCAGAGAAGCAGGCGCAGCCAAGGGCAGAAGCTGAAAAGTCCCATTCCGATGACCATGCTTGGCAACTGGCATAAAACATCCATTTTAAGTAAACCAAAAGATCCAGGAGCCCAAGAAGAAAAAACAGGAATTATCAACAATACATAATGTAAAGATTGTAAGACCCACTATGGATAGGAAGAAGGTTATTTATTTATTTTAGAAAATTTATATAGCTGCCTATCCGCTTACTCTAAGTGGCTTACAGATGATAAAAACACAATGTAGAAAAAATAAAAATAATAAAAAATAAAATAATAATAAAATAAGTCCCCACCCTAGACTAGCAGAGTGCATCCATGAATACCAACCTAGAGAACAATGGTGAAATCCAATTTTTTTTTACTACTGGTTCTGTGGGCGTGGCTTGATGGGCATGGCAGGGGAAGGATACTGCAAAATCCCCATTCCCTCCCCACTCTGGGACTAGCCAGAGGTGGTATTTGACAGTTCTCCGAACTACTCAAAATTTCTGCTACCGGTTCTCTGAACCGCTCAAAATTCCCGCTACTGGTTCTCCAGAACCTGTCAGAACCTGCTGGATTTCATCCCTGCTGGAGAACGAGTTTGTTCTAGTGGTTAAGACACCAGGCTAGTCCCGCTTTAGTTAGGGAAGCCAGCTGGGTGATTTTGGGTCAGTCACACACTCTCAGCCCAATCCACCTTACGGGATTGTTGTTGTGGGTAACATAAGAGGAGAAAAGAGTATTAGGAATGTTCTCTGCCTTGAGTTATTTATAAAAATAATAAAAGCAGGCTAAAAATAAACTAGCTGTCAGAACACACAATGAAAATTACTTAATCTCATAACGCTTGGACAGGCTCAACTTTAGTTTCAACTGGGAAACTATGAGCACCCTTGACTGAACTAAATCAAAAAAGTTCTAGGGAATTCCTGGAAGCCTGGCATTCAGAAAAATCAGTCATCACAGAGATAAACCACATTTACACACTATTAAAAAAGAAACAATAAAAAGCTAAGAAAGGAACAAAAATAGATAGATAGATAGATAGATAGATAGATAGATAGATAGATAGATAGATGATAGATAGATAGATAGATAGATAGATAGATAGATAGAGGTAGATAGATAGATAGATAGATAGATAGATAGATAGATAGATAGATGATAGATAGATAGATGATAGATAGATAGATAGATAGATAGATGATAGATAGATAGATAGATAGATAGATAGATAGATAGATAGATAGATAGATAGAGGTAGATAGATAGATAGATAGATGATAGATAGATAGATGATAGATAGATAGATAGATAGATAGATAGATAGATAGATAGATAGATAGATAAATAGATAGGTGGGCTACTGGGGGTTCACAGGGGTTTGGGAGAACCTCTAGCTAAGATTCTATACAGTTCAGAGAACCCCCAAATCCCACTCCTGGCTGGCCCCACTCACCGCACCCTGCCCCTCCCAGGAGTCCCCACGCGGCCCGTTTTGGATGCAGGTAAGTGCAAGGCACGCGCGGAGGCTTTGGGACGGTGAAAAACAGACCTACCCGGCCTCCAGAGGGCCTCCGGATTTGGGGTGGCTGTTTTTGCCCTCCCGGAAGCTCGAGGAAAGCCTCCGGAGCCTGGGGAGGGCAAAAACACCCCCCCACCATGGTGCAGGAGGCCGACTAGGCCACAACCGCCATGGCCACTCCCACCCAGCAACTGGGCAGAGAACCCCTTGCTAAAAATTTTGAAGCCCACCCCTAGGTAGGTAGGTAAGTAGGTAGGTAGGTAGGTAGGTAGATAGATAGATAGATAGATAGATAGATAGATAGATAGATAGATAGATAGATAGGACTAGAACAAATCCTTTCTAGCTGCCAACATCCAGATAAGCAGGGATTAACACCAGACAAATAATGAAGTAGAAAACAATGCTATTCAAGAAACTGCTAAGGAGAAAACTACAACCCCACGAATACTCGCAGGGCAAGCTACTGTATATAAACAGAGAGCAAACCGCACACTCTGTTGCTTTTAATGTTTCTAGTCATATACTGAAACATCTGCAAGCAAACAACCAAATTCAGAGAGCACCAAGGGCCCCTCAGTTCAACGCTGAGCCACAAATAACTCTCTTCTATTGGGACACATTTGAAATATCAGAAAGGTTCTTATACTGTACATCCTCAAATACCAATGTGTACTCAGAAAGCTCCCTGGGAACCCATTCCACCTTTTAAAAAAATAATTAAAATTAAATAGGAAATTGGCATAGTGAAAATGAGATATGTTAGAGGCATTGGTATGATCCCTGCAGCCAAGCCCCAGGCAGTCTGGCAAGATCAAGAAAGCAAGAAGTGCAGATCTCTATAAAGTCTTTTAATCTTGGTCTGGAAAAGGTTTTTTTTAAAAAAAGGCTTAGTTTATTTAAGGACGCAGGTTTCCATGAACTGCAAGTCACCTGATCTGACAAACCCACTGTTTGTTGAGATCTTGTGAGATAACCTGAGACTTTTTAATGTAACTGAGTTCCGCAAACCCTTGATCAATTTTGATGTTTAAGCAGAATTCTGGGAGTTTCACACACCTTCAAGTAGCCAAGATAACAGAATAACAAAGTTGGAAGGGACCTTGGAGGTCTTCTAGTCCAACCTCCTGGTTGAGCAGGAAACCCTATACCATTTCAGATAAATTGTTGTCCAATCTCTTCTTAAAAACCTCCAGTGTTGGAGCACCTACCCAATAATTTGTTGGAGGCAAATTATTCCACTGATTAATTGTTCTAACTGTTAGGAATGTTCACCTTAGTTCTAGGTTGCTTCTCTCCTTGATTAGTTTCCATCCATTGCTTCTTGTCCTGCTTTCAGGCGCTTTCGAAAATAGGTTGACGCCCTCTTTTTTATGTCACCCCTTTAGATGTTGAAACACTGCTATCATTATCACCCCTAGTCTTTCTTTTCATTAAACTAGGAATACCCAAGGACGGTATTTTTGAAAAAATAAACATTGTTCCTCTCTGGTGTAAAGCAGAGGGGTTGAGATAAAGAAAATATCTGCTACACCTAATTCCTGCAACTGTTCTTTATAGGTTTTAGCCTCCAGTCCCCTAATCATCTTTGTTGCTCTTCTCTGCACTCTTTCTAGAGTCTCCACATCCTCTTTAAGTCTCATTTTACAGTGGGGTTTTAACCTATCATAAGTGTTGATTATCTACCTCACAATGTAACCTACATTTGCATTAATAACTTGTCTTCAATAGAAGAGAGTATCTGTACCTCAGGGCTGAAATGTCAGGTTCTTGGTGCTCTCTGAGCTTGGGGATTTGCTGGTAGACATTTCCTTACTCAAGTACCATCATTTTATTTTATTGTTTAGCTCAGGGGTCTGCAACCTTAAATACTCAAAGAGCCATTTGGACTTGTTTCCCACAGAAAAGAAAACACCGGGAGCCACAAAACCTGGGTGGGCGTGGCCAACTCGATGTCACTTACTTCCACCAGTCATATGACCCCCTAGCCATGCCTATCCAGCCGGTCATTAGGGCAGAGAACCAGTTATTAAAAAGCACCGGGAACCACAAAATCCTTTTGACATCTCTCTCTCTCCCCTCCTCCCTCTCTCCCACCCTCCCTCTCTCTCTGTATCTCTCTATGTCTGTCTCTCTCCCCCTCTCTCTGTATCTCTCTGTCTCTGCCCTGGCTGCTTCTCCATCCCCGCCGTTACCCTTACCTTCTCAGGCCAAGCGAGGAGTGACTGGGAGGGGAAGGCGAGGGGCGGGGCCAGCCAGTGGTGGGATCACCTGACAGGGAGCCACAGCAGAGGGTCCAAAGAGTTGCATGCGGCTCCAGAGCCACAGGTTGCTGACCCCTGATTTAGCTATTTAACATCACCAGTGTGAACATCTCCTTCCTTCTCCTCCCTCAACTCATCCCAGTTTAAACCCTGCATCTGATGACGTGGCCTGCAGCTGATGAAAATGTACACTGTTACAAAAAATGTTAGTCAGAAAAAGTGTGACTAAACTCCTGATTTTTAGCAACCATACGTTATCACAATTCTCCTCTTGCAACTTTTAGAAATTGTAAGTGGAATGTCCCAGCCTCGTTTATAATAAGTCAGTTAAGGTGGTTTTTTTTCCTGAATGATTGAAAAGCTTCTTCTCAGATAGTTAGCAATCTGAAGTAAGTTGCCATGTATGAAATAGACTGCCAGCAAATTTATTTATTTATTTATTTATTTATTAGTCATATTTCTATGCCGCCCACTCTCCGAGGATTCTGGGCGGCTTACACCAAAGACAGTATACTAAATAGCATATTGCCCCCAACAATCTGAGTCCTCATTTTACCCACCTCGGAAGGATGGAAGGCTGAGTCAACCTTGAGCCGGTGAGATTTGATCTGCTGAACTAGCAGTCAGCTGAAGTAGTTGCAGTACTGCACTCTAACCACTGTGCCACCTCAGCTCTATCTAAATTTGTCTTCCCTCCTTGGGTTGTCTATATCAACCTATAGAAGCAAATATTTGTAGATCAGGGTTGAAATGAGGGGTACTTAGTGCTCTCTGAGCTTGGTTGTTTTCCTGCTGACCTTTCATTACCCAAACTAAGTAACATCATCTGTATATATATCTACTCTGCCTTCCATTTCTTTGTTAGCCTGTCTACCATAATGGATGGAAACTAATCAAGGAGAGAAGCAACCTAGAACTAAGGAGAAATTTCCTAACAGTGAGAACAATTAATCAGTGGGACAGCTTTGCCTTCAGAAGCTGTGGATGCTCCATCACTGGAGGCTTTTAAGAAGAGACTGGACAATCATTTGTCTGAAATGGTATAGAGCAGGGGTGTCAAACTCGATTTCATCGAGGGCCACATCAGGGTTGTGTTTGACCTCGGGAGGGGGGAGATGGGGGGGCGGTGTGTGTGTGGCCAGAGTGGGCATGGCCAGCTCGACAACACTCATGTCGGGGGCACCTGTGGTGGCCATGTGCTAAGGCAGGACTTCTCTCAGACCCTCCGTCACTCTCATTATAATCTCCTTCCTTCCTTCCTTCCTTCCTTCCTTCCTTCCTTCCTTCCTTCCTTCCTTCCTTCCTTCCTTCCTTCCTTCCTTCCTTCTCCTTTCTTCTTCCTTCCCCTCTTCCCTTATTTTTCCTTCCTTGCTCTCTTCCCATCTTTTTCTTTCCTCTTTCCCTTTCTCCTTTCCTGTCCCTTCTTTTGGATGATCAAATGCAAAAGAGGAAACATCTCTCCTTTCGTTTTTGTTCTTTAGTTTGTTTTGCTAGCCCTCTGCCAGAGGCACCAAGGGCCGGCCCTTTGTTGTTTCCAGGGCGGCCCCGCAGGCCAGATCTAAGCATCCAGCGGGCCAGATCTGGACCGTGGGCCATGAGTTTGACACCCCTGGTATAGAGTCTCTTCCATATATATAGAAGAACTCCAAGGTCCCTTCCAACTCTATTATTCTGTATTCTGTACCTCCAAAGATCCTGCTGGGATGGCAGAGAGCATCTCAGAAGCTAATTTATCTTTTGATAATCGAATGTTTTGTGACTAATGGGTCTGTGATGGCGGCCATTTTCTGAGCGGGCATATCTCTGCAATCAGTTGTGTTGTGAGTGCGTTGTGAGAAAGTCAGAGATTGCCACATCTCAAAATGTCAGGTGTGGCTCCAACTCAGAAAATATGGTCTATTCCTGCTTTAAAAGAGCCGAGTTAGGAGGGGTTTGCATTTGTAAAAGAGAAATAACACGTTTCTGTTTTGCTTGTGTTCTTAGCCTTTTCAGAAGCTTCCAGATTACACCCTGATCCCTGCGGCGTGCACAGAAGTAGCCAAACTTGGTGGGACTCTCTCTTCCTGTTCTCTTCTCATCAATAAGAAGCTGGAGATCTAGTGCCTATAGATCTACACAAAAATACAGATTCCCCCCCAGTTCCTGGAGCCCTTTCCTTGTTTTCTTTGTGTAGAGCAATGTAGCTCTTTCCCCACCATCCCTCCACTTCCTTACGAAGCAGAGTGCCACCCTAATTCCCACGCCTGCTAATTAGGTCAGATTTAAATTTGGTATCTGTTTCTCTTTTAATTTACATTGGACCTTCTCTTCCCCACCAAGTCTTACCTCTCTTTACTTTTCTCTCTTTACCTTTTCTTATGTTACCCATAAGGGATGTGGTGGCTCAGTGGCTAAGACGCTGAGCTTGTCGATCGAAAGGTCGGCAGTTCAGCGGTTCGAATCCCTAGTGCCGCGTAACGGGGTGAGCTCCCGTTACTTGTCCCAGCTTCTGCCAACCTAGCAGTTCGAAAGCACGTTAAAAAAAAGGCAAGTAGAAAAATAGGGACCACCTTTGGTGGGAAGGTAACAGCGTTCCATGCGCCTTTGGCGTTTAGTCATGCCGGCCACATGACCACGGAGAGGTCTTCGGACAGCGCTGGCTCTCTTCGGCTTTGAAACGGAGATTAGCACCACCCCCTAGAGTCGGGAACCACTAGCACATATGTGCGAGGGGAACCTTTACCTTTATGTTACCCTTTAGAAAGATTTTTTACTCCGGCATAGATAGGAGTTTATATCTCTTGCTCCCAAAACTTAATAAAAGCCACATCAAGGAAGCTTGGCCTTTCAGCAATTCGTCAGTAACTCCTATTTTATAATAAGGTTCTCAAATGTTCAACCCCACTTGGAGGATTTAAGATTCACAGTGGTGCTTTTTTCCTCCCTTCTTCTTCTTCTTTTTTGGCTTTGTCAATGAGAGGATTTTGTGGGACAAGATTATTGCAATAGATACTGAGATATAGTTGTGGGCAGCCTTTTTTTTTTGGGGGGGGGAAGATCCTTAGGAGCTGGTGGCCAAAATAGGACCTTTATTTTTTTTTTCTCTTTCTATATCATTATATTAGTTTTGGAAAACAGAGGTATTCTTGTAGCCAAGGTCTGCTTGCGATTGTTATTGCAAATGGTCTTTGGCTGGCTTGGCAAATAGATCATCTTCCATTGTTAGAGAACTGGATAATTCTAATACCACTGGTTATTATGGATTAGGAGGCATCCCTAACCAGTAATGGTGGAAATCTAACATTGCATATGTCCTGGCAGAAGTCTTAGTGGTGGTGAAGGTCCAGATGACCTTCACTGCCTCTGAAATGTTCTCAAAAAACTTCACAAGTAGCAATAGAGGAGAATATCTGCAGCTCAGGGTTGAACTGAGGAATCCTTGGTGTTCTCTGAGCTTGGTTGATGTCTTGCAGACATTTCATTACCCGACTAGGTTATGTCATCAGTTGGATAATGAAACATCTGCAAGTAGACAATGAAGCTCAGAGAGCAGCAAGGACTCCACAACTTCGTAAATGGTATCTTATATCTCTCCTTAGCCTACTCTATACCACGGTGCTTTTAATTTTGGATTTCTGAGAGTATAGAGTTATTCTCCGCTGTTTTCCCAGCTCACAGCAGTTTCCTTCATCCCACTTCTGTGAAAACTCACAAAACGAAAGTCATCAACCGAGGAGACTTTTCCTTCAACAGCACCACGTTGTGTATTTGTGTAATGTGGATAAGGGGCACTTGTAGCAATGTTCTTGAGAACAATTCTGCTGACGACCAGTTCTAGGAGCCTAGATGATTCACTCACTGCCTCGTTTAACCCTCTGTGAAATCAGTTTTTTAAAAAAGTAATAAATAAAAGACTGCCAACAACTCAATTTCTTAATGGGTCTCTCTTCTTTGGTTTCATTCTTGGATTTTGGTTCACCCTACCATCGTCCAACTGAAGAGCTTCCATTTTAATGGCATGCTGTTTTTAATACAGGTAGTCCTTGACTTACGTCCACAAATGAGCCCAAAATTTCAGTTGCTAAGGAAGACATTTTGTTAAGTGGATTTTGTCCCCTTTTTCGACCTTTATTGCCACAGGTGTTAACTGAATCACTGCAGTCATTAAGTTAGTTACACAGTTGTTAAGTGAATCTGGCTTCCCCGTCGACTTTGCTCGTCAGAAGGTTGCAAAATGTGATCACAGGACACTGCAACAGTCATAGATACATGCCAGTTGCCAAGTGTCCGAATCTTGATCACATGACCGTGGGGATGCTAAAATGGTAATTGTGAAAAATGGTCATTTTTTTTCAGCGCGGTTACTAAACGAATGATTGTAAGTCAAGGACTATCTCAATAAGTTTTTTTCTGTTTTCTGTCTAATAAATCATGGTGTCTCCTAACAATTCAAAGGGCAAAATAAAAGGAGATAAAAGGATATTTGGATTTCAGATTTATTTTCTTTAACTGTGTGAGAAGTAATGGAATAGAGATGATAAAGGATGATTCTCCAAAGCCAACAAGATATTTTCAACATGTGTCCATGCATGGCATCTAGCTGTGTTGTGAAACTTTCACATCAAATGGAATATGGTGTATCACAATATGTTTGTGCCTTGCTAGATGTCTGCTGTTTCTTTATTCCTACAGTAAGCAAGAAAAGCAAAATAAAATCAGAACATATATTGACTCCTTAGCACGGTGTAATACGTAGCTGATAGTTCCTGCTTGGTTTTGTGAATTGCAATCACTACGAGGCCCATCCTGTGTTTATTTCAAACTGTCCAACTCAATCAATTGAATGTGATTCTCGGCCTCATACAACATAAATTAAACATACAGCCAAAAAAAAATAAAAATAAATAAATTACACATTCTTGAAAGAAAACACAAATGTGCAAAAATGGCAAGCTGAACGGAATAGATTAAATTAACAAACAATAGGGGACTCCATTCACCAAGACTAGGTGTGCCCAACCTTGGGGGACTTTTAAGACTTGTGAACTTCCATTCTCAGAATTCCCCAGGGAATTCTGGGAGTTGAAGTCCAGAATTCTTACAGTTACCAAGGTTGGATATTCCCAACCTAGGCATTTATCTCCATTCAGATCTGGGGAAACACCATTCTAAAGGAGACAGAGTCAAGGCCCATCAGATGTCTGGGGGAAGATGATTCCAGTGAGCAAGACGGCCACTAAAATGTGATGCTACTTAAATCCTATCAAGTGACGACGTAATGAGTGGGAGTGGGAATACCCGGGGTTGGGCAGTGTTCATAGGGGAAGGCAGATCTGCAAATAGCTCAAGTTCTATGCCACGTATGGCTTTAAAGGTGATATCCAGCATCTTGAATTGTACTAGGAAGGTTATAAGGAGATAGTGCAGATCACAGAGTAACAAGATAGACCAGGGGTGTCAAACCCAATGTCCATTAGCTGGATTAGGCCCTTGGGGTGCTTAAATCTGGCCCATGGGACCGGCCCGCAGTGCCTATGGCAGCCAGAATGGGGCACGGGGCTGTGATGGGTTTCAAAATTTTTTACTACCGGTTCTATGGGTGTGGCTTAGTGGGAATGGCTTGGTGGGTGTGGCAGGGGAAGGATACTGTAAAATCTCCATTCCCACCCCACTCCAGGGGAAGGATACTGCAAAATCTCCCTTCCCACCCCACTCCAGGGGAAGGATACTGCAAAATCTCCATTCCCTCCACAATCCAGGGGAAGGATACTGTAAAATATCCATTCCCTCCACAATCCAGGGAAAGGTTACTGTAAAATCCCCATTTCCTCCACAATCCAGGGAAAGGTTACTGTAAAATACTCATTTCCTCCGGATCAACTGGGACTTGAGAGGCAGAGAATAGATGGGGCCAGTTAGAATCTTTTACTACCAGCTCTCCGAAGCACTCAAAATTTCCAGTACCGGAAACTCCAGAACTGGTGAGAACCTGCTGAAACCCACCTCTGGCACGAGGATCCCTCATGTGCCCCCCTGCACCCCATTTTAGCTAGCAGGGTGCTGCAGGAAGCTGTCCAGGCTGAAAATGGGGCGTAGGGGGGCTCACGTGGCCCCTCCGTGGCCCAGTTTGGCCAGCAGAGTGGCCAGTTTGGCCAGCCCCCTGGCCGGCCCGAAGAGAACTACAGTTTGAGACCCTTGAAATAGACCAATTTGGTCTAGTGGTTAAGTCACCAGGCTAGAAATCAGGAGACTGGGAGTTCTAGTCCTGCCTTAGCCGTGAACATCGTTTGGGTGACCCTACGCCAGTCACTCAAATCTCTCGGCTCATCTCACCTCACAGGATTGCTGTGGGAAAAATAGGAGGAGGAAGGTGTGTTCACCATCTCAAGTTATTCGTAAAAATAATAAAGGTGGGATAAAAATAAATAAATACATAAAATGTCACATGAACAAAGCAATTCGCACCATCCTGCTGGATTCTGGATCAGCTGAAGTACTGGATAGCCCTCAAGTCCAGCCCCACGGATGGCGTGTTAGAAGAATCCAATTGTTAAAACTCCCTTACTTCCATTTTGAACACATGCCAGGGTCTTCCTCAAAATATTAGCTGGCAAAATGGCTTTGGGAGCCATTTGCCCTGTGAAACGGTATATAATAGGGAATTTTCAGAGTTGATAAATGCAAAGAGCCAATGATCCGAATTGAGAGAATGTATGCATGAGGAAGGCTTAATGAGGAAATGTTGTATCGACTTGAAAGTAAGTAAAATAGGAATGGAAACAGAAATATGGGGGGGATTTCTTCTTCTGAAAAAGTTTCCCTTTCAGTTGAGGGTTATTTTAAGATTCAAGTTCACCTTCCGTTCAAGTTAGAATACGTGGTCTCAAATATTTATTGCCAAACTTGGCTTTTCATGTACTTCTTTTTTTTTTTTGTACTGGGTGGGAAGGAAGAACAAAGTTCTCACTTTGTAAACATGAGAGGAAAATTTCAAGTGGGTAAAGACATTAAAATTTCCATCCCTGGACAGTAGTCAAGTGATCCAATATTGTAAGAAGGGTTAATCCAATTTGTGTTTTTCCTTGGAATATCTCCATTGCTACAGCCACTTTCTTTTAGAAAGGGGAAAAAAAACGCCTTACACCAGAGTTCTATGCTGGCTGGAGAATCCTGGGAGTTGAAGTCCACAAGTCTTAAAGCTGCCAAGTTTGAAGACCTCTGTCTTACACCAACTGCCAGTTCATTTCCAAGTACAAGTAGTCCTCAATTTACAATGGTTCGTTTAACGACAGTTCAAAGTTACAATGGCACTGAAAAAAGTGACTTATGACCGTTTATTTACACAATATGACCATTGCAGCATTCCCGTGGTCACCGGATCAAAATTCAGATGCTTTGGCAACTGGTTCATATTTATGACGCTTGCCGTGTCCCAGGATCATGTGATCGACTTTTGCAACCTGACAAACAAAGTCAATGGGAAAGCCAGATTCCGTTAAAAACTTTGATACTAACTTAACAACTGCAGTGATTCACTTAACAACTGTGGCAAGAAAGATTCGTTAAATGGGACAAAATTCACTTAACAGCTTCTCGCTTAGCAACATAAATTTTGGGCTCAGTTGTGGTCGAGGACTACCTGTAAAAAGGTAAAGGTTTCCCTGTCCAGTCGTATCCATCTCTACGGGTTAATGTCAGGGTTCGAAGTAACACCCCCAACGAAAGAAGACTCCGAGGCTTGAGTTTCCTCAAAGTTACACTTTATTAGAGATGTCATATTGGCACATCTGGGAAAACCCGAATCTGAAAGCTTCCAGGTTTTTTCCACCCAAAGGAAAGTTCAACACCCTGCCCAACACCCACATGTCCATCACATGGCCCAATCCAAATACCGTGCCGAGTGGAGACGCCTCCCAGGTCCAACCCTTCAGGTGCAGGGCAAGATGTCCTTGACCTTCTGAGAAAGGAACGTTATTATGATTATATATCACCCTGCCTCCATGCAATCCCCCCTCCCAGTTTCCCACAATAGTAAATGTGGCAGGCCTGAAGATGCAACTAAAAAGATGGCTTCCAGGCCTTACACGGTGCTCATCTTCATTTCTTGGCAGAGGGAGCCACTGCTGTCCGAAGAAAATTTCCATGGTCATGTGGCCAGCATGGCTATGCACCAAAGAGACATGGAACTCTCTTACCTTCTCACCAAAGTGGTACCTGTTAATCTACTTGCATTTGCATCAGTGGTGGGTTTCAAAAATTTTTACTACTGGTTCTGTGGGTGTGGCTTGGTGGACGTGGCATGGCATGTGATGTCCCATTGCCTGGAGGCCGTGCAGGTCTGGATGGGGAGAAATAGGCTCAAACTCAACCCTTCCAAGACCGAGTGGCTGTGGCTCCCGGCGTCCTGGTATAGTCAGCTGTTGCCATCGCTGTCTATAGGGGGTGAATCTTTACCCCCCACAGAGAGGGCTCGCAATCTGGGTGTTCTCCTGGACACACAGTTGTCTTTAGAAGAGCATATGACGGCCGTGGCCAGGGGGGCCTTCTATCAGGTTCGCCTGATCCGCCAGTTGTGTCCCTTTCTGGACCGGGATGCCTTGCGCACGGTCACTCACGCCCTTGTTACCTCTCGGCTGGACTATTGTAATGCTCTCTACATGGGGCTCCCCTGGAAGAGCACTCGGAGGCTTCAACTGGTCCAGAATGCAGCCGCGCGGGTGATTATAGGGGCAACCCTTTGCGCTCATGTAACACCTCTCCTGCGCGAGCTGCACTGGCTCCCAGTGGTCTTCCGGGTGTGATTCAAGGTGTTGGTTACCACCTTTAAAGCGCTCCATGGCTCAGGACCTGGATACTTACGAGACCGCCTTCTGCCACCGATAGCCTCCCACCGACCAATTCGCTCCCACAGAGAGGGAATCCTTAGAGTGCCGTCGGCCAAACTATGTCGGCTGGTGACACCCAGGGGGGAGAGCCTTCTCTGTGGGGGCACCTGCCCTTTGGAATGAACTGCCCCCGGAAATACGCACAATCTCTGACCTCCGAGTTTTTCGCTGTGCCCTCAAGACCCTGCTCTTCCGACAGGCAGGGCTATCTTTGTAAAGGAGTTTTAAATTCGGAGTTTTAAATTTTTGTGTTTTTAATGAATTTTGGCCGTAAATGTAATAATTTTAATATTTTTTTAATTTAATTTGGATTTGTATTGTGTTTTTTACTTGGCTGTGCACCACCTTGAGTCCTTTGGGAGAGGGGCGGTATAGAAATAAAATTATCTATCTATCTATCTATCTATCTATCTATCTATCTATCTATCTATCTATCTATCTATCTATCTATGGCTTGGTGGGCGTGGCAGGAGAAGGATACTGTAAAATCTCCATTCCCACCCCACTCCAGAGGAAGATTACTGCAAAATCCCCATTTCCTCCTGATCAGCTGGGACTCGGGAGGCAGAGAATAGATGGGGGTGGAGCCAGTCAGAATTTTTACTATCAGTTCTCCAAACTACTCAAAATTTCCACTACCAGTTTTACAGAACTGGTCAGAACCTGCTGAAACCCACCTCTGATTTGCATGCTCTCGTAATTATAGTATTTCCATGTGAAATATGGTAAACCAAACAGATTTTTAACCCTTAAATTACTACAACTTGTGTCTGAATCTTCGAGATCTGCCTTATTGTCCCTTCGCCATTGATCTGTCTCACAACAGCATGGGTTCAGCTGTCTCCAAACCCACCCCAGGTCTTCAGAACATGGTTTCCATTGTAGAGAAGAATCTGACTTTGCTGGGTTTAAAAAGCTGAAGCAATCTTTTTAATGGTTGCATCAAGACTCTGCTGGTTGGCACACGAAGAAAATGATCAGAAAATAACCAATAAGAAAAATAATATAATAAACACAGGTAGTCCTCAACCTTACAACAGTTCATTTAGTGTCCATTCGAAGTTATAACGGCACTGAAAAAAGTGGCTTAAGATGGTTTGCCACACTTATAACTGTTGCAGTATCCCCATGGTCGCGATAAAAATTCAGAGCCTTGACAACTGACTCATATTTATGACAGTTGCAGTATCCCTTTTGTAAACTGACAAGCCAAGTCAATGGTGAAACTAGGTTCACTTAACACCCGTTGTCAGGGTTGGAAGTAACAGACCCAAAGCAATCAAAAACCTGAGGCCTAGAGTTTCCTCAAAGTAAGAATGTATTAGGAATGTCATATTGGCACAGCTGGTGAAAACCCGACTCTGAAGGACCAGAGGTTCTTCCCACCCAAATCAAAACCCAAAGTTCTTTCTCCTCAGGTCACACATCCATCACATAGTCCAATCAGGTCACAGTCCCAACTCCGGCTGCCTTTTATCCATGCCTCTCCAACACCTGGTAGAGTGTCCTTCGCTCCCATGAGAAAGAATGTTATTTTGGCTACACATCCCCCAGCTATCTCTATCTCCCCTCTCACATTCCCACAGCTCCAACCGGCCTCCCAAAATGGCTTCAGGACTGACACCCGTGTTACTGATTGATTTATTTATTTATTTATTTATTTATTTATTTATTTATTTATTTGTTTGTTTGTTTGTTTGTTTAAATTTCTATACCGCCCTTCTCCAATATAGGACTCAGGGCGGTGAACAGCCAAAGTAAAACAAGACATACATACAAAACATACAAAATCTAAAAACTGATTAAAATAATTAAATATCTTGGCCGTAATTAAAACTTTTCCAATTTAAAATCAATTTAAAATTTGACTCAAGACAGCCCAGCTAGTTGAAATAAATGGGTTTTCAGGGCCCGACGAAAAATCCGGAGGTCTGTTATTGTACGTAACTCTGGGGGGAGGTTGTTCCAGAGGGTGGGCGCCACCACAGAGAAGGCTCTCCCCCTGGGGGTCGCCAGCCGACATTGTCTGGCGGACGGCACCCTGAGGAGGCCCACTCTGTGTGAGCGTACTGGCCGGTGGGAGGCTATTGGTGGCAGAAGGCGGTCTCGTAAGTACCCCGGCCCTAAGCCATGGAGCGCTTTAAAGGTGGTCACCAACACCTTGAAGCGCACCTGGAAGACCACCGGGAGCCAGTGCAGCTCGCGCAGGAGAGGTGTCACATGGGAGCGCCTCGTCGCCCCCATAATCCCCCGCGCGGGCCGCGTTCTGGACCAGCTGGAGCCTCCGGGTGCACTCCAGGAGGAGCCCCATGTAGAGAGCGTTGCAGTAGTCCAGGCGGGAAGTGACGAGTGCCTGAGTGACTGTGCGTAGGGAGTCCCGATCTAGAAAGGGGCGCAACTGGCGTATCAGGCGAACCTGATAGAAAGCCCCCCTGGCCACGGCCGCCAAATGATCTTCTAAAGACAGCCGTGCATCCAGGAGGACGCCCAAGTTACGAGCCCTCTCCGTGGGGGCGAGTGATTCACCCCCAATAGCCAGCGATGGCATCAGCTGGCTATATCGGGACGCCGGAAGCCACAGCCACTCGGTCTTGGAGGGGTTGAGTCGGAGCCTGTTTCTCCCCATCCAGGTCCGCACGGCCTCCAGGCACTGGGACATCACTTCAAGGGCATCATTGGGGTGGCCTGGGGTGGAGATGTACAGCTGGGTGTCATCAGCGTACTGATGGAACTCCACCCCGAAGCCACGGATGATCTCACCCAGCGGCTTTACATAAATGTTGAACAGAAGGGGCGAGAGGATCGACCCTTGTGGCACCCCACAAGCAAGGTGCCTCGGGGTCGACCGCTGCCCCCCTGTCAACACAGATTGCGACCAGTCAGAGAGGTAGGAGGAGAACCACCGCAGAACGGTGCCTCCCACCCCCAACCCCGCCAACCGGTGCAACATGATACCATGGTCGATGGTATCAAAAGCCGCTGAGAGGTCTAACAGGACCAGGATAGAGGAGCAACCCCTATCCCGGGCCCTCCAGAAATCATCCACCAATGCGACCAATGCCGTTTCCGTGCTGTGCCCAGGCCGGAAGCCGGACTGGAGCGGGTCTAGATAGACAGCTTCATCCAGGTACCGGGGAAGCTGTTGCGCCACCACACTCTCAACAACCTTCGCAACGAAGCGAAGGTTGGAGACTGGACGATAGTTAGCCAAAACAGCCGGATCCAGAGAGGGCTTCTTGAGGAGGGGCCTCACAACCGCTTCTTTCAAAGCGGCCGGCAGGACCCTGCAGTGATTCACTTAACAATGGTGGAAAGAAAGGTCGTAAAATGGGACAAAGTTCACATAACAAATGTCTCACTTAACATAAATTTTGGACTCAATTGTGGTTATAATTTGAGGACTACCTGTAATAACAAAAAATAATAAAAACAAGACAATACATAATAAGAAATAAGACAAATATATTTAATGGTCAACAAAACTTCAATAGGTCCAACTATTCCGGCAAGGATGTGAAGAGATAATAGTTTTACCTTTCCAAACATTAGAAATGGGTTTGTAGCCGAAAACCTTAGGTTGATATCTCCTTTTCACTCTTGACAGAATATTTTGGATTCTGCATAATCATCCCGTTGTGGTATGTAGATCTTAGAATAAATTAATGGATTCAAAATTGCATTAGGAGCACAGACTTTAGGGAGTCCTTCAACCTCTGGGCTGTTGAATGGGTGATAGGGAAGGGGTTGAGTAAGCTCCACTGAGTTTTCTCCATTGTAGCCTTACTGAGTAGAGATTGGAAAAATAAATGCAGCAGTGTTACGCTTTCTTTTGACAGATATTCTGGAACCTTCCATCATAGTGGAGCAACTGGGGTTGGTAGTTTGGTCTCCACATCTGAGATGAAGGTTGCCCAATAGTTTAAGCCTTTGTGTCAATTACAGCTTGAATGGCTAACGTGTCATTATGGATGTAGCCAGTCCCTGGTTCGTAGAGTGAGTTCAAGGGGTAGAATTCAGGGAGGCCACTGGCCAGGTTGGTTTCACTGATGGGCCGCTGGAATGAAGACGAGGACTCCAAGGAACGGAAGGCGCTGGAAACGTGATGATTGTTGACTTGATCCAACAAAGTGAAAGTCACCTAAATGTTAAAGAAGGGAGAAATTATATGCACTGTATTTTGTATATTATATTATATGCACCAATTTACGTGCACTAAACGAAATAGTGTTGGTCTGGGGCCATGTATATCCTTGTCTATAGGCCAGATTACTTTCTGGGTCTTTCAAGACCATAAATTGAAACCTGGATTAGTTTAGGGGTATTGGAAGAAATTTCCCTGGTTAGTTCCCAGTTGGGACATACCACAGACGCTGAAAAGAAATGGATGCAGAAGCCAGCTGCCAGAAAGTGGAATTCTTTTAATGCAGGAAGGCAAGAAGCAAAAAGCGACACAGCTCCAGCGTTCCTGGCTTGCAAGCTGAGTGGCATAATAAATTTATGGATTTTTATACCCATTTTCCCTTTGAAATTTGTGTAGTTTGATGAGCATTTGTGTGTACCTTTAGTTAAGGTGATTGCTCTGAGTTCTGTCTTCCTGCCTTAATGGGTTAATTCTGTTCCTGGGGCTTTATCTTTTCTATCCTGGGGGTTAATTCTGCCAGGAAAGAGGGAAAGGGAAGTTCCAGGTGAGTTATTTTTAGTTGGTTTAAGTACTTTCAGGATCTGCCTCATAATCCAGTCTTGTGATTTCTAGTACTAGCCTTTTGACAGTAGCCCAGACTTTTAGTTTACTTTGTTATTTCTAGTAACAAGCATTAATGGGTTTTGGCAGCATGCCCAGACTTTTAGTCAGCTCTGGCTGGGACTTTCGTTTTAGGCTTTCTTAAAGGGAAAGGGCCGGCTTGGCACTGTTTTCTGAGATTTCTGGTGCTGTGAAGTTTCTGGCACTGTCCTTTTTTGGGGGTGCACTTCCCACAGGGGGTAAAGAATGTGGGGCATGATTTTAGGGGAGGAGATCCAGCTCTAGAACCCAGCATTTCAGGGTCCCTGAGGGCTCAACTCTTTTCCTACTCCCACCCAACACTTATTACATAAAGATACCAGCTGAGGTCCCAATGGTGCTTTTTCAGGAGGCAACGGTAGTGGGTTCCACTTACTGATTTAGAACTTGGAGCGCGCGTGCATGTGTGTGCTTGCTTTGCTCGCGCACAGTGCTTCTGTGCATGTGCAGAACATTTTGTGCATGCGCAGAGTGTCCGTGATGACATCCGAACCAGGGCGAACCAGTAGAAACTCACCACTGGGAGGCAACTGGATTTTCTTGTTTTTTCTTTTGAAGACATTTCACTTCTCACCTAAGAAGCTTCTCCAGCTCTGACAGGATAGTGGGGAATATTCTGTCAGAATTGAAGATGCTTCTTGGATGAGAAGCAAAACATCTTCAAAAGAAAAAAAACGAGAAAGTCCAGTTGCCTCCTGAAAATTCACCTTTGAGACAACCATGACCTGGACGACTGAGAATCTCTACAGACTTCTACCAGCTGAGGCCATCCATTGGCATGGGCTTAAAGCATAATCAGTACAGATAGGCCTCAACCTTTCTTGCCACAGTTCTTAAATGAATCATTGCAGTTAAAAGCTACTAACGTGGTTCTTAAGTGAATCTGGCTTCCCCATTGATTTTGCTTATCAGAAGGTTACAAAAGGTGATCACATGATCCCGGGACAATGCAACCATCATAAATATGAGTCAGTTGCCAAGTGTCTGAATTTTGATCACATAATGTGATGGCCCGAGCCATGGCACGAAAGCAACACAACCAGGGTCTAACTCCCCTTTATTGTGCCAACTGTGCCTCCAAACATCCTCACATTCACTACAACTCCTGGAGCAAAGCTCTCACACGCACCTTCAGAAGCCTCTGGCTGCGAGTAGTCCAGTAAGCAAACTTAACCACACAGCAACCAGATCCAGCAGTCCAATAAGCCAGGTTAGCCCAAACAGTAACCAGGGCCAGCAGTTCAATTAGCCAAACAGTAAGCAGAGCAAGAAGTTCAGCGAAGCAGGCAAACCGGGCAAATCCCACAAAACAGAGTACAGCAATCTCCAGGTGTTGGCAAGTGCACACGAGGCTCTGCAGGTTCAACACTTGTTCCCGACCAATGCCCCTCCCACCGGCACCTCACTCCCCAGGTGTGCCTTGTGAAATGGGCCGGGGCACTCTCCTCCCTCATAGCCGGCTCAATCTGCATTGATCTCGCCTTCTCTCTTCCCTCCTTGTTCTAGGATCAGGAGGGTCCTTGCTCTTCACCTGAGCTCTGTCTCTCCTGCTCCTCTCTGTCTGCAGGCCTTACTAATACGGAAAAGCTTCGCCTGGACTGACTGTGTCCTTCCCCAGTTTCCTCCAAGGCCAACGGAGCCCCCCCCCGATCTCTATCGGCTCTTGTTTCAGCTCATCTTCCACCACAGTCAGACTCCGAGGGGGGGGGCATGACACGTGACCATGGGGATGCTGCAATGGTTGTCAGTGTGAAAAGTGATCATAAGTCACTTTTTGGTGTCGATGTAACTTCAAGTGGTCCCTAAATGAACTATTCTAAAGTCAAGGAGTGTACATCCCTGTCTTGGCTCCTTAAGGGATGCTGTCAGGATTTGTTCCCAGTGCTTAGAGCCAGTGGTAGGATTCAATCTTTTTTACTACTGGTTCTGTGGGCGTGGCTTGCTGGGCGTGGCAGGGTGAAGGATACTGCAAAATCTCCATTCCCACCCCACTCCAGGGGAAGGATACTGCAAAATCTCCATTCCCACCGCACTCCAGGGGAAGGATATTGTAAAATCTCCATTTCCACCCCTCTCAAGGGAGAAGGATACTGTAAAAACTCCATTCCCACCTCACTCCAGGGGAAGGATATTGTAGAATCTCCATTTCCACCCCTCTCAAGGGGGAAGGATACTGTAAAAACTCCATTCCCACCTCACTCCAGGGGAAGGATATTGTAGAATCTCCATTTCCACCCCTCTCAAGGGGGAAGAATACTGTAAAAACTCCATTCCCACCCCACTCCAGGGGAAGGATATTGTAGAATCTCCATTTCCACCCCTCTCAAGGGGGAAGGATACTGTAAAAACTCCATTCCCATCTCACTCCAGGGGAAGGATATTGTAGAATCTCCATTTCCACCCCTCTCAAGGGGGAAGAATACTGTAAAAACTCCATTCCCACCTCACTCCAGGGGAAGGATATTGTAGAATCTCCATTTCCACCCCTCTCAAGGGGGAAGAATACTGTAAAAACTCCATTCCCACCCCACTCCAGGGGAAGGATATTGTAGAATCTCCATTCCCACCCCACTCCAGGGGAAGGATATTGTAGAATCTCCATTTCCACCCCTCTCAAGGGGAAAGGATACTGTAAAATCTTCATTTCCACCCCACTCCAGGGGAAGGATACTGTAAAATCTCCATTCCCACCCCACTCCAGGGGAAAGATACTGCAAAATCTCCACTCCCACCCCACTCCAGGGCAAGGACAGTGTAAAATCTCCATTCCCTTCCCACTCCGCTAACCTGTTTCCCAGCTCCATTCTCCTGTGCAGGGCAACAAAAGAAGACCCAGATGATCAGCTGGGACTTGGGAGGCACAGAATAGATCAGGGACGGGGCCAGCCAGAAGTTGTATTTTCCGCTTCTCCAAACTACTCAAAATTTCCACTACGGTTTGCCAGAACTGGTCAGAACTGACTGAATACCACCTCTGCTTAGAGCTATGGAGGTCTGGATGTAAATCTAATTCTAGCAAGGCAGAGTGGCTGTGGACTTTAGCACCTGATTGGGATGGCACTCTCCCAAAAAGAGTTGGTATCCAATTTGGAAATCCTCTTGAACTTATAGCTGCTGTTTGGGGAACAGGTGGCAGCCACAGCCAGGAGAATTGAGGGAGGGAGGGAGCTTCCCATGCCATGTCTCCTTACCACAAGTTCAGAAGCTCCATCCTACCTTATGTTGGAAAGGCCATTTCAGCTGGAAATCGTATTCTCCTTTCATCACAACCAGGAAGAGCGAAAGGTGAGTTCCAGTACCGGTCCCATCTCCGTTCAGGAAAAGCTTCAGACAGAGCTTATAGCCATAGCGGCTGGTATAAAATGCTGGAGGAGCACAAAGGAGAGAAAAACACGAGATGCTAAGAGCAGCAAGAACAATAATACTGACTGGTTTATCTTTCGATAAACTCTATGGGAGGATAAACTTTCTGATGGAAATTGGAATCTTCAGGGTTCATTTTTGTGGGCGCTTTCACAAGAAGGGTTTTGCCTGCTCATAAAAATGGCAGCTGGGACAACGTACCATTTTAACCATGGACAAAACATAGGACAATTTTGGCCATGGACAAAACTGAAGGCTCTAGGATGCCCTCTACTATTCCAGGGGATACTTTGTGGGCCCCAAATGTAATTCTGCAAATAAATACAATAATAGGAGCTAGTGCTTTTGTTTCCCAGCATCTTCCTTACTTCCTTCCTTCCTTTCTCTTTCTCTTTTTCCTTCCTTCCTTTCTTCTCCATCTTTTCTCTTTCCTTCCTTCTTTCCTTCCTTCTCCCCACCCTTCCTCCCTTCCTTCCATTCCTCTCAATCTTTTTTCTTTCCTTCCTTCTTTCCTTCCTTCTCCCCACCCTTCCTCCCTTCCTTCCATTCCTCTCAATCTTTTTTCTTTCCTTCCTTCTTTCCTTCCTTCTCCCCACCTTTCCTCCCTTCCTTCCATTCCTCTCAATCTTTTTTCTTTCCTTCCTTCTTTCCTTCCTTCTCCCCACCCTTCCTCCCTTCCTTCCATTCCTCTCAATCTTTTTTCTTTCCTTCCTTCTTTCCTTCCTTCTCCCCACCCTTCCTCCCTTCCTTCCATTCCTCTCAATCTTTTCTCTTTCCTTCCTTCTTTCCTTCCTTCTCCCCTCCCTCCCTCCCTTCCATTCCTCTCAAACTTTTCTCTTTCCTTCCTTCTTTCCTTTCTTCTCCCCACCCTTCCTCCCTTCCTTCCATTCCTCTCAATCTTTTCTCTTTCCTTCCTTCTCCCCTCCCTCCCTTTCATTCCTCTCAATCTTTTCTCTTTCCTTCCTTCTTTCCTGCCTTCTCCCCACTCTTCCTCCCTTCCTTCCATTCCTCTCAATCTTTTCTTTCCTTCCTTCTTTCCTTCCTTCTCCCCACCCTTCCTCCCTTCCTTCCATTCCTCTCAATCTTTTCTCTTTCCTTCCTTCTTTCCTTCCTTCTCCCCTCCCTCCCTTCCATTCCTCTCAAACTTTTCTCTTTCCTTCCTTCTTTCCTTTCTTCTCCCCACCCTTCCTCCCTTCCTTCCATTCCTCTCAATCTTTTCTCTTTCCTTCCTTCTCCCCTCCCTCCCTTTCATTCCTCTCAATCTTTTCTCTTTCCTTCTTTCTTTCCTGCCTTCTCCCCACCCTTCCTCCCTTCCTTCCATTCCTCTCAATCTTTTCTTTCCTTCCTTCTTTCCTTCCTTCTCCCCACCCTTCCTCCCTTCCTTCCATTCCTCTCAATCTTTTCTCTTTCCTTCCTTCTTTCCTTCCTTCTCCCCTCCCTCCCTTCCATTTCTCTCAATCTTTTCTCTTTCCTTCCTTCTTTCCTACCTTCTCCCCACCCTTCCTCCCTTCCTTCCTAAGCTCTTCAAGCCTAGTGGCAGCAAAAAGTTCATGAGAGCATCCCATAGTGCCTATTTCTGAAAGGGGTCATGCATTTGCAAGTTTTATAATCTCAGCAGGATGCCCATTGCTGGATCTTCCTGTGTTTCCCCATAGTGCAAGCCCACAGAAATGATACTGGAGTGAGAAAGTCAACCAAAAAGCTGGCATCTCAAAGGTGCGTATTGCTTCGAACGGTAACTGGACTGTTTTTTCCTTGAGGAAGAGGAAGAAGAAAACGTTTCGCTTCTCATCCAAAAAGCTTCATCAGTTCTGATGGCGGGGATGGCGGGGATGGAAGGATAGGTACTGACAGTGGAGAGTGTATGGCGGGGAGATGGAAGGATAGAATAAAATAGAGATGGGAGGGACCTTGGAGGTCTTCCAGTCCAACCCCTACTCAAGCAGGAGACCCTGTTGTCAGGTTTCGATGTCATCTCAAATAAATTGCACTCCCAAACAATTAATCTTTGCTGAAATATTCCATTTATTGAGTACGACAGATCTGGCCCTGACTTCGTCGTAGCCGATACTAACCCTCTGACCCCCAAACCCTTCCCTTTCCGTTCCTCAATTCTCATCTTCTCATTGGCCATCTTCCAAGTCAGTCTCCCCAGCTTCTGACCTCACTCCACAGGAATGTTCCCCCCACCATCCCATCTCCTAGGGGATATTATCTACAGAGAAATATGTAGGTGAAAAGTCAAGCCTCGTCTTTTTATGGCAGCATCAGAATGCTGACACCTATACCATCTCAGACAAGTCACTCTCCTAGTCCAGTCTCTTTCTGAAAATTCCAGTGCTGAAGCACCCACTACTTCTGAAGGCAAGCTGTTCCACAAGCTGGTTAATTGGTCAATTAACTGATTAATTCCACAAGTTAATCACCCGCCAGCAGGTCTCTCCTCACTCCACCTGGGGTTCAGTGTTCCTTGCCCTGCCAGTTCAATCAGAATAGAAACTGGAAGGGACCTTGGAGGTCTTCTAGTCCACCCCCTGCTCAAGCAGGAGATCCTATACCAGTGATGGCTAGCCTTTTTGCTGTTGTGTGCCAAAAGCGGGGGGGGGGGGGGAGTGTGGGGGGGGGTCGCACATGCGCGTGCCCACACCCATAATTCAATGTGTCCCCCCCTCACGCGCATGTGCATGCGACCCCCTGCACCCACCCTGCTTTTTGCATGTGATGGCCTGGTGGGCCTGGTAGTCCCGTTTTTTTTGCCCTCCCCAGGCTCCAGAGCCTTTCTAGGAACCTGGGGAAGGCGAAAACGGCCTTCCCCACCCTCCTGGAGGCCCTCTGGAGCCGGAAACAGACCGTTTCCCATGCGCCGAAGCTGAGCTAGGGCAACGATTGCGTGCCCAACGATATGGCTCCATAGGTTCGCCATCATGGTCCTATCCCATTTCAGACAAGTGACTGTCCAGTCTCTTCTTAAAAGCCTCCAGTGATGAAGGACCCACAACTTCTGAAGGCAAAGCTGTTCCACTGGTTAATTGTCCTCACTGTTAGGAAGCTTCTCCTTAATTCCAGGTTGCTTCTCTCCTTGGTTAGTTTCCATCCATTGTTTTTTGTCTTGCCCTCTGTTTCTGATAGGATGGTGTGTGTGTGTGTGTGGGGGGGGAGGGAATGGAAGGAGTAGTAATGCAAATAAATATAATCCTTCCATTTCTCTCTCCCCCCCTCATCCTATCAGAATTATCTTTCCATTCCCCTGCCGTCCAGTCTCAACGGTCGATCCCTATCCTTTCATCCCCCTGGCATCAGAACTGATGAAGCTTCTTGGATGAGAAGTGAAACGTCTTCTTCTTCTTCTTCCTCAGGAAAAAACAACAACAACCCAGTTGACTTTTGAAGAAAAAAAACCACCTTTGAGGCAACCTGGATGATGGAGAATCTCCATAGCCACCAAGCAGAGATTTTTGGTCTAGCAAATCAATTTCCCCCTTTCTGTTCACGTCCTGATTTGGTCACTCACGGGGGGAATAAAGGGCAGGCCGTTTGCCGGTTTGAGCTTCCCGCATTCGACGCCCCACCCTGGGGACCTTCCAGAGGAAACACCCATCATAGCTGGTATGTTCCAGGGTCTGGATCCGGGATACCAAGCTGTTGATCATCACATCTTTCAGAGCCAAGAGTGAATCTTGCTGTTCTACCTGGAAAGAGTACATGGAAACATGCAAGAGAAATACTGATGCTTTCAATTAAATTCGGTAATCTGACATCGTATTAGACAAGTGTATGATTATTATTATATCCTGATTACAGGATACTGTAAAATCTCCATTCCCACCCCACTCCAGGGGAAGGATAAAATCTCAGTTCTCCGAACTAATCAAAATTTCCGCTACCGGTTCTCCAGAACTGGTCAGAACCTGCTGAGGTGGGTTTCAGAAGGTTCTGACCAGTTCTGGAGAACCGGTAGCGGAAATTTTGATTAGTTCGGAGAACCAGTAGTAAAAATTCTGACTGGCCCCACCCCCATCTATTCTCTGCCTCCCAAGTCCCAGCTGATTGGGAGGAAATGGGGATTTTGCAGTAACCTTCCCCTGGATTGGGGAGGGAATGGAGATTTTACAGTATCCTCCCCCTGCCACGCCCACCAATCCACGCCACGCCCACCAAGCCATGCCACGCAAACCAAGCCACACCCACAGAACCGGTAGTAAAAAAATTTGAAACCCACCACTGGGACAATCTATAATGGGTGGGGAATGATGGACCCTGTTATAACTTGTAATAACTTTATAACTTGTAATTTTTTAACATGAAAGCTGGGGCGTGACCCCTGAAGTAAAGACAAGGATAGAGAAAGCTTGAACAGCATTCTTCAAAATGAAAAAGGCCTTCTACAGTCACGACCTAAGCCTAAGACTGAAAATCAGGCTTGTCAGATGTTACATCTTTTCTATCCTGCTCTACGGAGTAGAGAGTTGCTCTCTGACAGAAAGCCCCTTTGAACAGACTAGAAGCATTTGAAATGTGGATTTACAGATGGCTGTTACGTATAAGAATTCTGGGAGTTGAAGTCCACAAGTTATAAAAGGGCCCATCGTTCCCCACCTCTGCTCTATAAGTTCTCATTGGAGACATTTGATTTTTTTTTGATCTTTCCAAAAGATCTCTTACTTTCTCCTCCAAATAGAGGATCCTGGCCAGAGCTTCTCCAACCCTGATGTCAGGGGTTTCTTCTTTTCTGCCCAGCTCCCGGCTCAGAACCGAGACAATGTTCTCCAAAGTCTTCTGGCGGGTTTCCAGCTCAGCCACCTGCTGCCTGATTTTCAGATCAGGGTTTATCTGCTCCAGCAGGGGCAGGTGGAAGCCCAGATTCACAAACTGGGGCAAGGTGTTACGAATCAGCGGATGTTGAGATGGCATGATTCCTTCCTCTTGTCCACTGGGCATCTGTTAACAACGGAAGTCAACCAACAAACACAAATCATTTCATTTTTCATTTCATTTTATTTAATTTGTATACCGCCCTACTCCCGAAGGACTCAGGGCGGTGAACAGGCACAGAATAAAACACGTAAAATACAAAAATTAAGAACAGAAGTAAAATCGAATTAAATCAATTTAGCCTAAGACAAATTTAAAACCCCAGGTTAAGAACAAATTAAAATTTACATTAAAAAAGAGAATGGGAAAGGTTAGGCCAGACCAGCCTGGTGAAATAAAAAGGCTTTAAGAGCACGGAGGAAGGTGCGTAGATCCGGGATCCTCCGTATCTCCGGGGGGAGCTCGTTCCAGATAGTAGTTGCCCCCACAGAGACATTGTTTGGCCGACGGCACCCGGAGGAGACCCTCTCTGTGAGAGCGTACTGGCCGGTGGGAGGCTGTTTGCGGCAGCAGGCGTTCCTGTAAATAACCAGGCCCTAAAACATGGAGCACTCTAAAGGTGGTAACCAAAACCTTGAAGCGCACCCGGAAGACCACCGGGAGCCAGTGCAGCTCGCGCAGGAGAGGTGTTACATGGGAGCGCCACGTCGCTCCCATAACTATCCGCGCGGCCGCACTCTGCGCCAGTTGGAGCCTCCAGGTTCTCCTCAAGGGGAGCCTCATCTAGAGTTGGCACAGCCCTTGGGTTCTAATAAGCTAGTACAGGTAGTCCTTGACCTATGGCCACAATTGAGAGCAGACACAATTGTCTGCTGCTAAGTGAGATACAGGTAGTCTTTGATTTATGTCCACAACTGAGCCCAACATTTATGTTGCTAAGTGAGAAATTTGTTAAGTAAGTTTTGCCCCATTTTACGACGTTTCCCATCACGTTTGTTTTTTTTTTTTTTTTTTTTAAATTTGATTTATATGCCGCCCTTCTCCGGAGACTCAGGGCGGCTTACAATGCGTTAAGCAATGCGTTAAGTGAATCACTGCAGTTAGTAACACGGTTCTTAAATGAATCTGGTTTCCCCATTGACTTTGCTTGTCAGAAGGTCGCAAAAGATGGTCACATGACCCCGGGATACTGCAAGTGTCATAAATGTGAGTCAGTTGTCAAGCATCTGAATGTAAATCACGGGATCATGGGGATGCTGCAAAGGTCACAAGGGTGAAAAACGGTCATAAGTCCCTTTTCTCAGTGCTGTTGTAACTTTGAACCGTCACTAACTGTTGTAAGTCGAGGACTACCTGTAGTTGTTAAATGAATGTTGTCCCATTTTATGGCGGTTCTTGCCACAGTTGTTGAGTGAATTTACTGCAGTCAGTAGCAGAGTTGCTAAGTGAATTTTGACTTTGCTTGTGAGAAGGTCACAAAAAGTTATCAGTTGACCCCAGGGTACTGCAACTGTCAAGCCTGAAATCTGACCAGGCTATGAAGTTGTTTCTATCCTGGGTTATTCTCACATGAATTCAGGTTGACACAGTTTGGAGCCTGGAGATGGAGTCTTCAGCCAAAACAACATAGTTAGCTGGTAAACCAGAGACCTTCCAACAGCTGGCTGGCCAGAGGAGGAGTAGAGAAGTTGCCAAGCAACCAGCTCTTGTCCTGATTGGACAGTGTGACATATTGTTTTGGGAAAATGAGAAACTCTTACTTTCAGTGGGGTGGAAAGCCCAGGAACCTTTAGTACTAGCTTTCCACCAGTTTGTGTCAGTGGTGAAAATGGAACCGTTGGTTACTGGTTCGCTGGCCGTGCATTTGTGCTGTGCACTAAGCACACACTGTGCGTGCGCATGCGTAGTTTGCACCAAAGGCACGCTGTGCGCACATGCACAGTACATGCCAAAAGAAGGCTTGGGAAGGTAAGTAGAACAGTGGCGGGGGGGGGGAATCAGCTGTGGTGCGCGATCTTGGGAACTTTAAAAAAAAACTTTTTTAAAGCATTTTTTTACTACCTATTTGCCTGAACCGGTAGTAAAAAAATGCTTAAAAAGTAAAAAAAAAGTTGCAACAATCAGCTGAGCGATGCGCGATTGTTTTTTTTAAGAAGCTTTCTTTTTTTTTTTTTAAGCCTCTGATGATCCCAGCTGACTTGCCTGATTGGCAGAGGCTTTCTTTCTTTTTTTTTTTTAAAGCCTCTGACAATCCCAGCTGACTTGCCTGATTGGCAGAGGCTTTTTTTTCCTTTTAAAAACATTTTTTCTATAACCTCTTCGGCTGAAGAGGTTGTAGAAAAAATGCTTTTCAAAGCCTCTGATGATCCCAGCTGAGCT